>NC_137661.1:27638610-27811110 GCF_963422515.1 Blennius ocellaris | reverse complement strand
GACCTGCAGGGGGCAGTGTAGCAAGAAACATGAAGCCATGATAGCCAATCAGAATCCTGGAGAAGAAAAAAAAAAAACAGGACGTCACAAATCGTGAGTAAATATCTGCCTGGTGTCTGATGTTTCTCTGCGTTTGGGTTCATTTACACAGAAACCAGCTGCGACTCGCCACAAACCAGGATTCCTGAAAACTCCGCCCACAGAGGAGATCTGGATCAAACCCGGGTCTCTGTTTAACATCTAAAGGCGGGTAGCAGGATATTTATGTTACGTGATGTCATGTTTTGTTTTGTTTTTTCTGATTGGCTACCATGGCTACATGCTTCTTGTTGCACTACTGCCCCCTGCAGGTCTGGCTGCTCATCGCAGCTCTGAACCAGGTGGACATGAGGGTCCGTGGAAATGAAGAGATTTTTTAAACATAGAGAGAGAAATATCTGGGGTTTTTTTTTTTTTTTTAACTGGGTACGTGTAAACGTGGCCTCAGATCAACCTGCTGAGTTTCCATGTTAAAGCTTAAATTAGAAGATTATAACTTAAAGAAGCGGAAGTCTAGCAGTAGTAGAAATAAGCACTAGCTGCTAGCTGCTAGCTGCTAACACACCTCAACCTCAGATGAAGAATCTCACATCCCTCGTCACCAAGACATCAAAGCCCCGTGTTCATCCACCTAAAACCTTCAAAAGTGAAAAGGTCTTTCTTTGATCTTTGAGCCACAAAGAGAAGCATCATCAGCAGAAGGTGCAACAATCCGCAGTGCGATAACTTCATCAATCAACCTTTTCAATTTCAAGAAAAAGTCAGTAGTTTCTTCATGTCTTAAAATCAAACAAATTAGAAGATTATAAGTAAAAGAAGTGGAAGTCTCGCAGTAGTAGAAATGAGCATTAGCTGCTGGCTGCTAGCTGCTAACGCGCCGACTGCTCCGTCGCGTCAACCTCAGACGAAGAATCTCACATCCCTCGTCACCAAGACATCAAAGCCCCGCCTCTTTGTCTGTCCACTGCATTCTCTTTTTTGTTCATCCACCTAAAAGCTTCAAAAGTTAAAAGGTCTTTCTTTGATCTTTAAGGGATTCCAGTTCGATGAGTAGAAACATAAAAACTGTCATTAAAAAACAAAAACAAAAAAAACCCCGGCTATGACTGGATATGTGTTTCCCGGTGCTGGAATTTCTTTCCCCCTTTTGCGACATTTCAAACTGCAGTTCGTTCAAACGGCCATTGAGTCCAAAACTTCCTCGTAAGTGCGACGGAGCCGCCGGGCGTTGGACCTCCAGGGAACCAACCTGAGAAGAGAAGAATTCATTCATTCATTCATTCATTCATTAATGCAAACAGGCAATTCAAGACATCTTCTTCTGCAGCTGAAGCATCGGAGCCACAAGGTGACGTATTACTAGCAGGAGGTGAATTAATTAATCAATTAATTAAATGATTGCAAGTGATTCAAATTTAGTTCAAGTCAATTCAACTTTATTTTTGTTGCTCCGAATAAAACAAAATCATTTCATTGCACTCTTATAGAGAAACCCGACAGATCAAGCATAAGCGACTAGAAAGGAAACACTCCCCCAATCAAATCAATTTTTTTTTGTTGATCAATCAAGTTGCGTGTGTGACTGGAAACAACAAAAAAGTTTTATTTTCCATCTTTATGCATTTTTTTTCATCCGTCTACGACATTACATTTTAGGAAATATGCCAACAGAAGACAGAATGTAAGCTCCGCCTCATAAAGACACACAGAATTTAAGCTCCGCCTCTTAAAGACACACAGAATTTAAGCTCCGCCGCTTAAAGATACTCACATGATTTAAGCTCCGCCTCTTAAAGACACACAGGATTTAAGCTCCGCCTCTTAAAGACACACACACACAGAATTTAAACCCCACCGCTTAAATACACGTGCACAATATAAGCCCCGCCTCTTAAAGATACCCACAGAATATAAGCCCCGCCTCTTAAAGACACAGAATATAAGCCCCGCCTCTTAAAGACACAGAATTTCAGTCCCGCCTCAAGAGAAAGACACACCAGTCTGGACCGGCTTTTCAATGTGAACTCGGTCCACTAGCGGAGTCCTGACGGTTCTAAAAGTTCTGGCAGACGGTGAACGTTAGGAGTCCCAGCAGCAGCTGGACCAGACTTGACCTGATCCAGCTGCAACCAGAAACCGAAGCTGTTCCACTAGAACCAGATGACCCAGATCCATCAGAACCAGCTGAATCAGAGCCAACAGAACCAGACGACTCAGAATCAGATGATCCAGGTCTATCAGAATCAGATGATCCAGATCCATCAGAACCAGCTGAATCAGACACACCAGAACCAGATGACCCAGATCCATCAGAACTGGCTGCGCCTGATCCACCAGAACTAGATGAATCAGATCCACCAGAACCAGATGATCCGGATGATTCAGATCCACCTGTACCAGATGACCCGGATGACCCAGATCCCTCAGAACCAGATGACCCAGCTCCACCAGAACCAGATGACCCAGATCCACCAGAACTAGATGACCCAGATCCATCAGAACCAGATGACACAGATCCACCAGAACCAGATGACCCAGATCCATCAGAACCCATTGATCCAGATCCGCCAGAACCAGATGACCCAGATCCATCAGAACCAGACGACCCAGCTCCACCAGAACCAGATGACCCAGATCCATCAGAACCAGATGGCCCAGCTCCACCAGAACCAGATGACCCAGTTCCATCAGAACCAGATGACCCAGATCCACCAGAACTAGATGACCCAGATCCATCAGAACCAGACGACCCAGCTCCACCAGAACCAGATGACCCAGATCCATCAGAACCAGATGGCCCAGATCCATCAGAACCAGATGACCCAGCTCCACCAGAACCAGATGGCCCAGTTCCATTAGAACCAGATGACCCAGCTCCACCAGAACCAGATGGCCCAGTTCCATTAGAACCAGATGACCCAGCTCCACCAGAACCAGATGATCCGGATGATTCAGATCCACCTGTACCAGATGACCCGGATGACCCAGATCCCTCAAAACCATCAGAACCAGATGACCCAGATCCCTCAGAACCAGATGACCCAGCTCCACCAGAACTAGATGACCCAGATCCCTCAGAACCAGATGACCCAGCTCCACCAGAACTAGATGACCCAGATCCATCAGAACCAGATGACCCAGATCCATCAGAACCAGATGACCCAGATCCCTCAGAACTAGATGACCCAGCTCCACCAGAACCAGATGATCCAGATTCACCAGAACCAGATGACCCAGATCCCTCAGAACCAGATGACCCAGATCCACCAGAACCAGATGACCCTGATCCATCAGAACCAGATGATCCAGATTCACCAGAACCAGATGACCCAGATCCCTCAGAACCAGATGACCCAGCTCCACCAGAACCAGATGACCCTGATCCACCAGAACCAGATGACCCAGATCCCTCAGAACCAGATGACCCAGCTCCACCAGAACCAGATGGAGAAGCTGTAAACTGATTGTTGGAACCTGACGGAGAAGGAAAGTCTCGTTATCGCCGACGTAACTTTAGGCGTTTAGTGCAAAATGGCCGTCAGAGAGAAGTCCTCACCAGGAAGAGCGGCGGCGGCGTTGCACTCGTCGGTGTCGCAGCAGGTCAGCGCTCCTTGTATCGTGACGGAACCCGTGTCGATGGAAACACTGTGGCTCCCCGGAGTCGGACAGACGGAGCGCGGAGCGCAGCCCGGCAACACGGTCGCCGTCGGAGCCGTTCCACCTGCGGAGACGAAGAGAAGCGTGACAGGACAGGAAACGGGAAGCTCATTGAGGGACTGTTGGCTTTGACGAAAAACTCCACCTGGAATGGTGACGGTACTGCACATGGACCCCGAGGGACACTGCACCAGGGTGGTGGACGAACAAGCAGCGTCGGAACAGTTCTGACAGTGAAGAGGAGGCGAGGTCAGGGTTCTGAAGGCGTCCCTGTTACACAGATCTCCTTGACAACAGGATGGTCCGGTGCTGAAGGAGCCAATATTTTGCAGTAGTGGAAACGTGCCCAGGTCTGGCAGAGCTCCACACACACTTTGAGATATGCAACCAAAAGACGGAGAATCCTCCGAACCGCTCGTCACTGTGGAAGAAGAAGAAATACAAGGATCGCAACATCCGTGAATTCTGATGCTTTTGTTTTTATGTCCAATAATTGTGACAGGCTCCTCCCACTCACGCCAAACTTGCCAAAAAATGCTAATTATTGTCATACCCACCAGAGACATGACCACTCAAGGAGATCAAAGGCCTTTTCGGCATCTAGAAATAGGTGTCCACAACCGAGTGGAGTTTCATGATTTGCAGCCAAATCCATAAAATGGCCAAATCCACGATAAAAAATAAATAAAATCTTTAACGGCTAAAAATGTGATGAAATTGATCTAAATTCTACGTGTGACACTTGAAATTTCTCGTATGCATGGTGTTGATTTTTTCTTCTTCATTTAAATATGTTTATTTCTAATTAGCATGTTTCGCGGCGCCAAAAAACAATAGAACTTCTTGAAATTTGAAACGAATACGTCTTCCTGAAGGAGCCAAATGGAGTGAACGTGAAAACAAAACTCACCAATTCCTCCGAAGCATCGATCCTCGCCACCGCGACATTGTGCAGCCAAGTCACAACTCCCGCCAAAACAAATGGTGCAAATTCCACCGTTTACCTCCTCGGGAGTCGGAGCTGAGACGTTAAAAGAACAAATGAGTTTTATTAGAAGATGAGAGAACGTTTCCACATGATGTTTGTCGTATCGGATGACTGTGTGTAAGTGGCCGTGTGGTGGCGGGCGGTGGTGCCCCGAGGTCTGTCCGACGGAAGTGTGTTGGTCCTCACCGGGAGGAGTTTCCCCGTTACAGTCATCAGAGTCACAACATCTGGCCGATGCCAGAACACTTGAAGTGCCTAAATCCAGTGAAAAGGTCTGATCTCCTGCGGTTGGACACACGGAGGACGACGCACAGCCTCTGAAGATCCTCTCTGTCGTAGACGACGGTAGAGGTAGCAGCGTGGTATCTACGGTGACAAAGTCGGTCAGGAGTCGTTGGTGAGAAGCTGCCAGAACGTCACAGGACGTGTGTTTCATTGAGGAATTGCAGAGAAGGAGAAAAGTTTACCTAGAATGGTGGCTGATATACACATGGTGTCTGAGGGACACGTGACCGAGGCTGTTGGTGAACAGGAGGAGTCTGAGCAGCTCAGGCACTGGAGAGGTGGAGGAGGTGCCGTTGTGGCTGGAGCAGTAGTTGTTGGTTTCCTATCGTTACACAGATCTCCTTGACAACAGGTTGGTCCGGTGCTGAAGGACCCAATATTTTGCAGTAGTGGAAACGTGCCCAGGTCTGGCAGAGCTTCACACACACTTTGAGATATGCAACCGAGAGATGAAGGATCCTCCGAACCGCTCATCGCTGTGGAAGGAGAAGAAGAAGTACAAGGACTGAACTTCAGATTGACGTCAGTCAATCGATTCCAGATATCTCATGTTTGTACACGGTAAATTCCCCAACGTTAAATATGCAGTGTCGAAGTGCATTGACTCTATCAGTTAAAGTAAAACGCCCCCCAAGTGTTGGTGGCAAATTCCAGAGTTAAGTGAGGCGGAGTGGGACGTATTCTGAAGAGCCCCGCCCTCTTCCTCATTTTCAAAGCAGACAGAAATTTCAAGATGGCATTTTCTCCAAGTGGAAAGAGCGAGGTAAACTTCTCCTCGTGGCTTACTAAACCTCTTATTCTGAAGGTCAACTGAAGAAGCGTGTCAGAATTAATTTATATCGTTGTTCGCTGTGCACTTTTGTTATTTTCTGGCGGTTTTGTATCTGATGAGACCGAATTCTAATCGGGCTAACGGGACCAAGTGGATGCTAGCTTAATTGTACCGGTGTCATTAAACTTATTAAGGTATTACACAGCGACAGACGATCCATCCGGAGACCAGCACCCAGAGTCTGGTCTCCCCTCAGCCAGGGAAGACCAACCAGTTTCTCCAGGACGAGACCGGGGAAACGACACCTCACAGAACCTCCTTGTGTTTTCCTCAAACAAGCAAACCATCACAGACCTGAGCGACCAGCTTCCTCGGTAGCAGTTAGCAGGAGGTGCTAACTGCTACAGGAGCCAGCAGCTTCCCTCCAGCCCGGACAACAACCAAACGTCTTCTTCAAGACATCAAGGAGGTGGAAACAACCAACTGGGCAAATACCTGAGATGCTGTGATAGAACCTTTCAACTTTTATGAAGATGTGTTGATTCTATTGCAGTGATTGAGTTCTATAGATAATGATATTAGGAGCAGTTATCAACTTGTAAACCAAAGAAAAACTCCCTCTAACAGGAAGAAACCTTTGCAGAAACCAGAATCAGAGGTGGCGAGTCAACAGTCCCCGGACATCATGTGAAGACTCACCAGATCCTTCAAAGCATTGATCCTCAGCTCCTTGACAGAGTATGAGACAGGAACTTTCATGGCGATGAGGGAAATTCACGCTACACAATCCACCATTTTCTGTCTGAGGAGTCGGAGCTGAAACGTTAAAGAAGTTTTACTCGAAGAAGAAAGAACATTCGTGAAGTTCTCAAAGTGGTTGTGTTGTGTGGTGGCGGGCGGTGGTGCCCCGAGGTCTGTCCGACGGAAGTGTGTTGGTCCTCACCGGGAGGAGTTTCCCCGTTACAGTCATCAGAGTCACAACATCTGGCCGATGCCAGAACACTTGAAGTGCCTAAATTCAGTGAAAAGGTCTGATCTCCTGCGGTTGGACACACGGAGGACGACGCACAGCCTCTGAAGATCCTCTCTGTCGTAGACGACGGTAGAGGTAGCAGCGTGGTATCTACGGTGACAAAGTCGGTCAGGAGTCGCTGGTGAGAAGCTGCCAGAACGTCACAGGACGTGTGTTTCATTGAGGAATTGCAGAGAAGGAGAAAAGTTTACCTAGAATGGTGGCTGATATACACATGGTGTCTGAGGGACACGTGACCGAGGCTGTTGGTGAACAGGAGGCGTCTGAGCAGCTCAGGCACTGGAGCGCTTGAGCTGGAGGAGGAAGACAGGAGACAATGCGTCACACGTTCTCTTTGATGATAGATAACTTACAACCACTAATTATTCTGGAATGTTTACAACATAAAACAACCATAAAATATGCAGCAAAGGGGACCGCAGAGTCAAATCCCTGAGGAAAATGACAAAGCGACACTCAAACGTTGAAAGACGCTTTTTTTTTTCCCTATCTGGTTTGAAAACTTTTATTCTGTAGAAAAGAGTAAAATGTGAAATAAAGAGAACCCAGAGTCGATCCCAGAGGAACTCCAAATATCACTTTTTGCTGATGAAACTGAAAAACTATGATGAAGAAACATTTAAAAACTGAACGGCACCTTTTTTTTTTCCATCTTTATTTTAGCTTGTTTTAGAAATAAATAGCGAAATTTGAATAACTAGATAGATAGATAGATAGATAGATAGATAGATAGATAGATAGATAGATAGATAGATAGATAGATAGATAGATAGATAGATAGATAGATAGATAGATAGATAGATAGATAGATAGATAGATAGATAGATAGATAGATAGATAGATAGATAGATAGATAGATACATACATACATGTAAACAGGAGGTTTCAGGGAAGAAAGCAAGTTTCTATAATAAATTCAGTAGAGTTTTGCATTTGAGACGCAGGAAATAGGAGGAAAAGTCAGAAAAGTCCCTGCAGGTAGGAGATATTTGTTAACCCTGTAATGACGTATAACATACGATAAATATAATAAAGTCTGCTCTCAGTGATACAATGTCTCACTTGTAGCAAACAAAATAGGCATTAACTGGTATTTCATTAGAATTTGTTTAAATGACAATAAGCAAAACCTGTTATTTGTAAATCAACCTGACAATGTAGTTCAGTCTTCAGTCTTCCACAGCTGGAAGCTGGGATCTGATCACTCTGGCCAAAATTCTGTATTAATATTCTGTTTTCCACTAAAATTGCTTGAAAACCAGAGAGAAAGTCCTGCCTTTCCACTATTTAATGTTCCTTTATCATCAGATTATCGTTGTGTTTAACACATTCCAAGGTGAGATTGACCTTCTTTGGAACCAGTCCAATAAGAATCAGAATATTAATACAGAATCCGAATAAAAAAAAGTTAAATAAAGGAGTCTCCAAAGTGGTTCCAAGATTAACTCCATTTTTGCTGACAAACAAAAGAGAAGAAAAAAAACAGACAATTTAAAAAAAACTTCAAAATGACGTGACTTTTTTCTTGATGTGTCATGAAGAGAAAAACAGAAGATTTTTTCCAATGAGACTAAAAGCCGATTCGGATTTTTGACTCTATAACGTTCAATCTTCAACAGTCGGGTCGTTCCTGAAGTCTAAAGGCACCAAAAAGCACTGGAACATTCATATTCTGGCCACCGGTAAAGCTTGTTTTTACATCAGAAGAATCTAAATGTTTGTGATGAACGACGGCGTGTCGTCGGCACAGATCAACTCACCGGCGAGAGACGACGTCCAGAACAACGTCAGAGAAATAATCAGCTTCATGGTGAAGAAGAGGAACCAAACTGTCGGCTGGTTTCCTTCCAGTCTGACACAACAAAACATTCAGAGTTTATTTATACCCTTGGTTGCATTTTTCATATACGTGGATATATGTAATGTTGCTCGCCTGCATTTCATAGCAATTCCATTGCCGTCGCCACGCCCCGATTCACTGTCACTCTGGTTTGTCTTGGCTCAGAATGTATTGAAGTTCTGAGTGACACGTTGTTCCCACGCTAAGCTCAATCATCATACTTTATTCATTTATTCATTCTGTCGCACGTTCATTCTTTGTGTAGCTTAATAGCTGTATTCGCTAAATGTGTTGTGTAGCCAAGGAGCTAACGCCGAGCCCGGTTCCTTTTGTGTGTGTGTAGGATGCTCGCGGTATTAGCCATAGAGGTGGACTTAGCATTGTTAGCATTGCATCCATAGCGCATGGAGGACGACCCGTCTCGTCTGCACCGGTGGAAAATGTGCACGTTAGCATGATTGGTATTGGTTCCAGGGCGTCGTCACGTGAAAACCTTCTGAATTTCTACAGGGTTCCTGCAGCGACTTAAAAAAGTCTTAAAAGTACTGAATTAAAAAGATCTACACTTAATACCCTGATAATTGGTATTAGCAAGGCATTAAACGTGAAACTGCGGGTCTTAAGTTTTGTAGAGCTGCTGCCAAGAGAAGTAAATTGCCGATAAAGAATTTGTGTCGGCACTGTGAGCGCGGTTCTCGCCCTGCCGGTTCAACCTGCTCCGCTTCCCCGCCGCCGACGTCCTGATATGGAACCGCCGGCGGCGGGCGTCCATGTTTCCCTGCCGCGTGACGCTGACGAGCCAATCAGAGGGAGAGGAGGACGGGTCATTAGGAAGAGCTGAATTATACCGACGCCATGGGACAATAAATTAATATTATCGATGATTTTCGAGTCGTCTTTTGGACTGACTTTTCAAAAAAAGGCCAAAATTGAGTGTGTCCATCTTCTCCAGGATCGAAACTCCACTGAACGTAAGTTTAGGATCATTCAATGAGATATTAGTGAGAGAGTGTTTACACACTTGGAAGACTTTAACATATAAACTTTCATAGTTTCAAAGTTGCCCTTTGGCCCATTTCCGCGGAAGTGTTTCAAAAAGTTGTGTTTTCAGCCAAGCACAACCGACGAACCGGCCAAACGAAGCGTTTGCTGGTGTGGTCACGTTCTCCTCACGCCCCGCCACCCCCAAACCGTGGTACCAGGGGTGGTGCTGGCGGTGGCTCCACCGGATCACCGGGGCCAAACACACCGCCCTACCTGGCTCGAATTTATCCTGGAAAGACTCCTTTAGGAAAACAACTCAGATATCCTCTCGAAAATGAGTAAAAACTCTGAAAGTTTTCATAAAAAACCTGAGTCTTTACTGTGATTTGTCGCTCGAATTTAACCTCGAAAGGCTATATTAGGAAAACAACAAGGATATTGTCATGGTAACGCTCAACGCAATAAGTATGGTGGAGAGCCGCTGGCTCGCTAAAGGATTACACGATGTGCTAAATTAATAAATGTATTTATAGCACTGTATTAATCCCCAGAGGGGAAATTCCTTTCGGAGTTGAGCCACTGGTAGCAGCCACACCGGGGCACCACCGGGGGAGGAATGTGGCGTGTTCACCTTCATTTGGTTATTAATGGCGAGATCGGCGAGGGAACCGGTGCCAAGGCTAACGTGACAGGGATTAATCCGAGGGCGCAAGCTTGACGCCCGGCCGCGCCTTCAATAGCTCTTTATTGTTGGCGGTATCGGAATGTTTTGTCAGCAGTGATATCGCGGTATCGGAATGTTTTGGTTGGAGCGGTTCCATTTGATGTTCACACTTGTAACGAGCAACTGGAAATAAAACGCCGTCAGAGTGACCTGGTTCTTTCAACGAGTGACCTGCATTCGTTTATTTTAACAATGGGACTGAAACTGTTACGCGTAGGAGTCGACTGACACGACGAAACAAAGAAGTTCCACCGAAACAGAAAATACATCGGAACAAATATGTTAAAGTGCTAAAATAGAAGGCTGAAGTTTAAACTTAACTGTAGCAGAGGAGCTACTGGCCAATGTTCTGATGGAGGACACAGGATAGGGGACACAGAAGGAGGGACGGAGGACGAGGGACGGAGGACGAGGGACGGAGGACAGTCACTGATCCGGTTTTGACCCAGAACTTCACGACAACCCGTTCAGATCAGCTCGCCACTCGTTGCTCGTCGGAGACGTCGTCAACCTGGAACACTTTGTAAACAACGAAACACGCGGAGTCCAGCTCACACTCAAAACCTTTATTTTTGTAATTGCTATTAGGCTATGCTAGCACAGCTAACATCGCTTATATAGCTAACAGCTAAGAGGCACTTGGTGGCTGCTAGCTAAATTCTTCCCAACATTCCCAGAGTCAAATCATCACATTACGGAGCTAACGTGGCTAACAGGCTAGCATGACAACATAACAACAAAAAGGGTGAGTATTAGCATAGCATGTGCAAACTTAATTTAGTCATAACAATTTGAGCTTCAGCTATTGTTTTGATGCTAAGTGCTAACAGCAGTGTTTTGGTCACCATGGTGATATTAGCAACTCTAGCGTGGTTAGCTTCAGTCCTCCAGCCGGACCACGTCAGGAAAGAGGTTTAGCACCACAAGCTCGCTAATAGCTCGCACGCACTCTGGCGCCAAGCCAGCATTAGCACTTGATGGATCCGGTTCAGGATCTGGTACTGGATCTGGTCCAGTTTCTGACTGGGGTCCCAGCTCTTGTTGCGGTCCATCCTCTGGTCTAGGTCCAGGTACTGTTTCTGGTTCTATACAAGGTTCTGGTTCTTTTCCAGGGTCCAGTTCTGGTCCAGGTTCTGCTCTGGGTTCTGGTTCTACGAAAGGCTCTGGTTCAACTTCCGGTCTGTGTTCTTGTTCTGGTCCAGGTTCTGATACAGATGCAGGCTCAGGTTCTGATCCTTGTTCTGGTTCAACTTCCGGTCTGTGTTCTTGTTCTGGTGACGGTTCTGATACAGATGCAGGTTCAGGTTCTGATCCTTCTTTTGGTTCAGCTTCTGGTTCTGGTCTAGATCCAGTTTCTGGTACTGACTCTTGTTCTGGTCCAGAATCTGGTTCTGGTCCAGATCCAGTTTCAGGCATTGACTCTTGGTCTGGCACTGTTTCTGGTTCTGGTCCAGATCCAGTTTCAGGCATTGACTCTTGGTCTGGCACTGTTTCTGGTTTTGTTCCAGGTTCTGGTTCTGGGGTCTTCTCCTGGACCGGATCAGGGATCAGGTTGAACTTCTCCAGGCTAGGATCTGTTAGCGCTAAGGAACGAGAAGACAATGCTAAGCTAACGTACTAACAATGTTAACCTAGCAGACAAACAGGGAGAATGCTAACCTTTAGCCACATGGCGGATTAGCGTCTCGACGATGATGTCCTCATACTCGTTGTCCACAACGACAAAGGGGGCGGAGTCAGAGTCCAGCGAAAGCTGCAGTTCTGCTAACCCCTGGACAGAGCACAAGCTCGCAAGGCTAAGTGGTTAACGTCGAAATAGACGTCACAAGTGGTTAGCATGCTAGCAGCTGAGCAGGTTAGTAACAACGATTGTATGTGGTCTTACAGTCCTGTAGCATTGATTGGTTAGCTTGTTGGCAGTGGTTAGCATGTTAGCCTTACCATCCTGTAGTCGCGGTCCAGCTGCTCCTTAACATACGGTAGTGTGATGGTAATTAGCGCCTCCTGGACGATCTTCTTCCTCATGACGCTGCTATCGTAGTCAAAATGCTAACAACACACATCACCAAACATACGTGAGCCACTACACAGAGCATTCCCCACCTCAATTAGCAAACAGACACGCTAGCTTACCTGCAGAACGCGTTGTTTGGCCTTGTGGCTGGACTCCGGATCGACGATATCACTCGCGAGCAGGATCTGCTGGAACGTGAACTCCATGTTCCCTACCAGCTGTTGGCATTAACATGTTAGCACATTAGCACTCTGGTTGATCAGCAGAGTAATAATTTGACTGCCTACCTGCTGCAAGTCCAGGCGCGCGCGGTCGATTAGCACTAGCGTCAACGCTTTGGAGAACCCGAAGACTTTGGCATACGGCGCTAGCTTGTCGCTAATGCTCCACAACGTCTGGTAGCAACTCTGCAGGTTAGCGCTCGGCATGCGAGCAATGAGCTGATGGGAAGGAGCGACAGTTAGCGTCATGAACTGCTAATGCTAAGATGCCGTAGCTAATGCTTACTTTCTTGGGATTGGCGCCGTCCTCCTCGGCACTCTGGCACACCCCCTCCATAGTGTCGTGGCTAACTCTGCAGCCCTGCTGGAAGGCGTCGCTAACAGGCTCCATTAGTGCCGCTAGCATAGCACTCAGGTGCGGTGCCACTTTCTCCGTGGTTAGCTGCTCCGCCGCCGCCGCCATGCTAGCTAACAGATGCACACATATATGCTAGGCTAAGTGTGTTTGCAAACATGCTAAATGCTAACTATACTGCTAGTGATGACAGACGGATAAAATGTTGGGTTTTTTTTGGAGTAATTGATTACTTTGAGGCAATATTTACTTTTAGTTCCTTTCAGAAAAATGTTAATTTTAGTTACTGTGGAGAAAGAGATTACCTCACACTCTAGTTACTTTGAATTTAAAAAGTCACATTTAGATACTTTATAAAAGTTACTTTTAGTTACTGCATAACTCTGTAGTAATAAATTACTCTTCAGTAATAGATTGCCTGTAATAGATTACCTTGCACTTTGCTCCGTATGGCACGCCGGCTCTCCCGGATGAGGTCGAGGTCAGAGGTCATGGAAGGCTGCAGAGTCCGGATCCAGTCCTGGACCTCCTGCTGGACTCGAGAGAACTGGGTCAGCAGGACCGAGTCCAGCAGCACGTGGACCTCCTCCAGGAGCTGAGGAGACCCAGGTCAAAGTAATCTATTACTCTCAGCATGTTAGCCTCCAACACACTCCGGCTGGTCCACGGTACCAGGTGAGAACCGTACACACACACACACAGCAACCGGCCCATAATGCACTTGGGTGGGGGGGTGGCGGACCACTTCCTGGTCTCACCGTGAGCCAGGTCTGGGTCCTCTGGCCCCGGGGGGCCCGGAGGCGGTCCAGCAGGTCCTGCTGCAGCTGTGGGTGGAGCCGCTCCGTCACCAGGTTGGACAGCACCTGCAGACAGAGGAACCAGGTGTTGCGCCGCAGGAGCCAGGTGTCAAATGGCCGGGGGGGGGGGGGGAGTGGGCGGGGCCTCACCCGCAGCACACTGCCAATCAGAAGGCTCTCGGATCGGTACCGGCCCCGGTCCTGCTGGTAGAAGCGCACGGCCCGGACCAACGCCTCCACCTCCAGGCTCCGCCTCCTCAGGAAGTCTGTCAAGACATGGGGGGGAGTTAGCGCACGCTAAGGCTAGCGGCTAAAGCAGAGCGGCTATACGACTTGTATGTATAGGGCATCACTAGCGACGGCTCCTCTGATTCTTCCTGGTCCCAGGAGGTCTCCTGGTCTCCTGGTCTCAAAATGTATTTTGGTTGCCATGGAAACAGGTTACCATGATTGATGCCCCATGCCGGTTCTGAATACTTGTCTGAAAGTCTTGTAAGTTACTTGGCATCAGGATATAATGTTTGACCCTGAACATGTTAGTGTTGCTTTATGAAGTCATCAAGGCCATTCTCATGGATCTGATGGAACTATGGCGCCCCCTACTGGCTATAGCCATACATTGTGTTTAGAGAAGGACAACTGTAGTACAGAATCTGACTTTATCTCGTGTTAAGACGGAACGCAAACGTCATTAAGAGGCTAATGTTCATGTTTCTACACATGCATCTCTCTTTGTTTGCTAGATTTCCAATAATATCATGATTGAACATTATTATATATATATTATGTACGATTATATAATTAGATTATTTTTTTAAAACATGTAACGTATTCATACCTTTTCAATAGATGATTAGGTTTAATATATTAGAGATAACATCTATTATTTATGGATGAGAAGGTTGGATTTAAAAAATTCTACTTCTGCCTCTCCTTTCTGGACATGATTTCATTTTACTAGAGTTCTGGTGTCTGCTGCATTAGCAGTAGCATTAGCATACCACGGTTCTGGTGTCTGCTGCATTAGCATTAGCATACCATGGTTCTGGTGTCTGCTGCATTAGCATTAGCATACCATGGTTCTGGTGTCTGCTGCATTAGCATTAGCATACCGTGGTTCTGGTGTCTGCTGAACTAGCATTAGTGTACCGTGGTTCTGGTGTCTGCTGAACTAGCATTAGCATACCATGGTTCTTGTGTCTGCTGCATTAGCATTAGCATACCATGGTTCTGGTGTCTGCTGCATTAGCATTAGCATACCGTGGTTCTGGTGTCTGCTGCATTAGCATTAGCATACCGTGGTTCTGGTGTCTGCTGCATTAGCATTAGCATACCGTGGTTCTGGTGTCTGCTGCATTAGCATTAGCATACCGTGGTTCTGGTGTCTGCTGCATTAGCATTAGCATACCGTGGTTCTGGTGTCTGCTGCATTAGCATTAGCATACCGTGGTTCTGGTGTCTGCTGCATTAGCATTAGCATACCGTGGTTCTGGTGTCTGCTGCATTAGCATTAGCATACCGTGGTTCTGGTGTCTGCTGCATTAGCATTCGCATACCGTGGTTCTGGTGTCTGCTGCATTAGCATTAGCATACCGTGGTTCTGGTGTCTGCTGTATTAGCATTAGCATACCGTGGTTCTGGTGTCTGCTGCATTAGCATTAGCATACCGTGGTTCTGGTGTCTGCTGCATTAGCATTAGCATACCGTGGTTCTGGTGTCTGCTGCATTAGCATTAGCATACCGTTGTTCTGGTGTCTGCTGCATTAGCATTAGCATACCGTGGTTCTGGTGTCTGCTGCATTAGCATTAGCATACCGTGGTTCTGGTGTCTGCTGCATTAGCATTAGCATACCGTGGTTCTGGTGTCTGCTGCATTAGCATTAGCATACCGTGGTTCTGGTGTCTGCTGCATTAGCATTAGCATACCGTGGTTCTGGTGTCTGCTGCATTAGCATTAGCATACCGTGGTTCTGGTGTCTGCTGCATTAGCATTAGCATACCGTGTTTCTGGTGTCTGCTGCATTAGCATTAGCATACCGTGGTTCTGGTGTCTGCTGCATTAGCATTAGCATACCGTGGTTCTGGTGTCTGCTGCATTAGCATTAGCATACCGTGGTTCTGGTGTCTGCTGCATTAGCATTAGCATACCGTGGTTCTGGTGTCTGCTGCATTAGCATTAGCATACCGTGGTTCTGGTGTCTGCTGCATTAGCATTAGCATACCGTGGTTCTGGTGTCTGATGCAGTCCTCCAGGACTCTGCAGAACCGGTCCCTCTGGTCCTGGCTCTTGAAGCTGAAGGCCACATCTCTGCGATGCGGCAGGTCCAGGAAGACCAGGAACCGGGGCCCGGAGAACCCGGAGAACCCAGAGAACTCCTCCTTCACCCCACCTAGAGCTGGGAAGCTCCTCTGGAGCTGGTCCACGTACAAGTCTAACGAGGTCCACACGGAACCACCGGAGGGTACCAGAACCTGGACTGGAGGGAAGCCCTTCATGAAGCCCTGAAGGACAGAGAGAAGGTCTGGAGAACGTCTGGGGAACGTCTGGGGAACGTGAAGAGGAGTTAGGGAGAAGCTGACCTCCAGCCCCTCGTGGCTCTCCAGCCGGTGGTCTCCTCGAACCACCAGGTAGCGCTCTCTCCACTTCCTGTTCTGGTCCAGAACCAACCCGGACCCCTCGTATAGGACCTGGGCCTGAGGAGACTCCTGGACACACACATTCACGTCAAGCTGCAAAGTCGGGACCTTTCTCCTGTGTGTGTGTGTGTGTGTGTGTGTGTGTGTGTGTGTGTGTGTGTGTGTGTGTGTGTGTGTGTGTGTGTGTGTGTGTGTGTGTGTGTGTGTGTGTGTGTGTCACAAAAACAAGGTAGGCACTGTATGTGCTACAAGTAGTGCTGTCCTACAGGTGGTGCTGTCCTACAGGTGGTGCTGTCCTACAGGTGGTGCTGTCCTACAAGTGGTGCTGTCCTACAGGTGGTGTTGTCCTGCAAGTGGTGCTGTCCTACAAGTGGTGCTGTCCTACAAGTGGTGTTGTCCTACAAGTGATGTTGTCCTACAAGTGATGTTGTCCTACAGGTGGTGTTGTCCTACAGGTGGTGCTGTCCTACAAGTGGTGTTGTCCTACAGGTGGTGCTGTCCTACAAGTGGTGTTGTCCTACAGGTGGTGCTGTCCTACAGGTGGTGCTGTCCTACAGGTGGTGCTGTCCTACAGGTGGTGTTGTCCTACAGGTGGTGCTGTCCTACAAGTGGTGTTGTCCTACAGGTGGTGCTGTCCTACAAGTGGTGTTGTCCTACAGGTGGTGCTGTCCTACAGGTGGTGCTGTCCTACAAGTGGTGCTGTCCTACAGGTGGCGCTGTCCTACAGGTGGTGCTGTCCTACAAGTGGTGTTGTCCTACAGGTGGTGCTGTCCTACAAGTGGTGTTGTCCTACGAGTGGTGTTGTCCTACAGGTGGTGCTGTCCTACAGGTGGTGCTGTCCTACAGGTGGTGTTGTCCTACAAGTGGTGTTGTCCTACAGGTGGTGTTGTCCTACAAGTGGTGTTGTCCTACAGGTGGTGTTGTCCAACAAGTGGTGTTGTCCTACAGGTGGTGCTGTCCTACAAGTGGTGTTGTCCTACAAGTGGTGTTGTCCTACAGGTGGTGCTGTCCTACAGGTGGTGCTGTCCTACAAGTGGTGCTGCCCTACAAGTGGTGTTGTCCTACAGGTGGTGTTGTCCTACAGGTGGTGTTGTCCTACAGGTGGTGCTGTCCTACAGGTGATGTTGTCCTACAAGTGGTGCTGTCCTACAGGTGGTGCTGTCCTACAAGTGGTGTCTGTCCTACAAGTGGTGCTGTCCTACAAGTGGTGTTGTCCTACAGGTGGTGTTGTCCTACAGGTGGTGTTGTCCTACAGGTGGTGCTGTCCTACAAGTGGTGTTGTCCTACAAGTGGTGCTGTCCTACAGGTGGTGTTGTCCTACAGGTGGTGCTGTCCTACAGGTGGTGTTGTCCTACAAGTGGTGTTGTCCTACAGGTGGTGCTGTCCTACAAGTGGTGTTGTCCTGCAAGTGGTGCTGTCCTACAAGTGGTGCTGTCCTACAGGTGGCGCTGTCCTACAGGTGGTGCTGTCCTACAAGTGGTGTTGTCCTACAGGTGGTGCTGTCCTACAGGTGGTGTTGTCCTGCAAGTGGTGCTGTCCTACAAGTGGTGCTGTCCTACAAGTGGTGTTGTCCTACAAGTGGTGCTGTCCTACAAGTGGTGCTGTCCTACAGGTGGTGTTGTCCTGCAAGTGGTGCTGTCCTACAAGTGGTGCTGTCCTACAAGTGGTGTTGTCCTACAAGTGATGTTGTCCTACAAGTGATGTTGTCCTACAGGTGGTGTTGTCCTACAGGTGGTGCTGTCCTACAAGTGGTGTTGTCCTACAGGTGGTGCTGTCCTACAAGTGGTGTTGTCCTACAGGTGGTGCTGTCCTACAGGTGGTGCTGTCCTACAGGTGGTGCTGTCCTACAGGTGGTGTTGTCCTACAGGTGGTGCTGTCCTACAAGTGGTGTTGTCCTACAGGTGGTGCTGTCCTACAAGTGGTGTTGTCCTACAGGTGGTGCTGTCCTACAGGTGGTGCTGTCCTACAAGTGGTGCTGTCCTACAGGTGGCGCTGTCCTACAGGTGGTGCTGTCCTACAAGTGGTGTTGTCCTACAGGTGGTGCTGTCCTACAAGTGGTGTTGTCCTACGAGTGGTGTTGTCCTACAGGTGGTGCTGTCCTACAGGTGGTGCTGTCCTACAGGTGGTGTTGTCCTACAAGTGGTGTTGTCCTACAGGTGGTGTTGTCCTACAAGTGGTGTTGTCCTACAGGTGGTGTTGTCCAACAAGTGGTGTTGTCCTACAGGTGGTGCTGTCCTACAAGTGGTGTTGTCCTACAAGTGGTGTTGTCCTACAGGTGGTGCTGTCCTACAGGTGGTGCTGTCCTACAAGTGGTGCTGCCCTACAAGTGGTGTTGTCCTACAGGTGGTGTTGTCCTACAGGTGGTGTTGTCCTACAGGTGGTGCTGTCCTACAGGTGATGTTGTCCTACAAGTGGTGCTGTCCTACAGGTGGTGCTGTCCTACAAGTGGTGTCTGTCCTACAAGTGGTGCTGTCCTACAAGTGGTGTTGTCCTACAGGTGGTGTTGTCCTACAGGTGGTGTTGTCCTACAGGTGGTGCTGTCCTACAAGTGGTGTTGTCCTACAAGTGGTGCTGTCCTACAGGTGGTGTTGTCCTACAGGTGGTGCTGTCCTACAGGTGGTGTTGTCCTACAAGTGGTGTTGTCCTACAGGTGGTGCTGTCCTACAAGTGGTGCTGTCCTACAGGTGGTGTTGTCCTACAGGTGGTGTTGTCCTACAAGTGGTGCTGTCCTACAAGTGGTGTTGTCCTACAGGTGGTGTTGTCCTACAAGTGGTGTTGTCCTACAGGTGGTGCTGTCCTACAAGTGGTGTTGTCCTACAAGTGGTGTTGTCCTACAGGTGGTGCTGTCCTACAGGTGGTGTTGTCCTACAAGTGGCGCTGCCCTACAAGTGGTGCTGTCCTACAGGTGATGTTGTCCTACAAGTGATGTTGTCCTACAGGTGGTGTTGTCCTACAGGTGGTGTTGTCCTACAAGTGGTGTCTGTCCTACAGGTGGTGCTGTCCTACAGGTGATGTCCTACAAGTGATGTTGTCCTACAGGTGGTGTTGTCCTACAAGTGGTGTTGTCCTACAGGTGGTGTTGTCCTACAAGTGGTGCTGTCCTACAGGTGGTGTTGTAGGACAACACACACACACCTTGTGTCTCAGCCGGGGTGTGTGTCGTCTCTCCGGTTCCAGTTCATTTTCCAGTTCAGAGAAACGCGCCGCCGACATCTGTTTCCTGTAGTATGGAACAAAGTCGCGAAGCTCCACCTCCGCTTGCTCTGGAACCAGGAAGTGGATTTAAGCATGTGAGGCTAACTGGTGCTAACACATACTAACTCATGCTAACAACGCCAGGAACCCAGGGGTGAAAGGATAATAATGTTAATTAATACTGCTAAAACTGCAGAAAGAGTGACATTTAAGACATTAGCCTTGGCCATGCTAATGCAAAAGCTAACAATTCCCTCTGACAAAAAAAAAAGACATGCTTTGCTAATGCTAAACC
Source organism: Blennius ocellaris (assembly GCF_963422515.1). Lineage (NCBI taxonomy): Eukaryota > Metazoa > Chordata > Actinopteri > Blenniiformes > Blenniidae > Blennius > Blennius ocellaris. The sequence goes on along the minus strand of NC_137661.1, from coordinate 27,791,274 downwards.
CAGTGAAGTATTTACAGTACAATAGCTTGACATCATGCTAATTATAAAGCTAACAGCTAATGTTATAGTTGCATAAAAAGGAGAAACTCAAGGGTGTGGCTAGCTGATAACGGAGCGGTTGAACTGGTTAGCAGGGTGTTAGCTTCTGCAAACTCGCAGAACCAGAAGATTAGAATGTTCCAACGTTAGCGCTTTTGTTGTTAACATCAGATTAGCACGTTCGCATACAGGTAAGCGCCAGTTTGGCATGCTGCGTGACGTTAGCCTTACAGTGTTAGCTTGTTCTAGCTTGACGTAGTCTGCCATCTTAGGTTTACCGTTACCGAGACAAAAGCTTTGCATTCCGTCTTGCATTGTCTTCGTTTAATAGATAATTGTGTTAATTCTGAATTGTCTCAGGTCTGTTGCTCTTGAGCCAGCCGCAGTTGTGGAACACGCAGAAAGTAGAGAAAATAGATAACGTTATCAAGGTTCACATGATGTAATCCATAGGTTAGAAGCAGATTAGTAGGGTTTAGCCATAGATTAGCATTATTTTAGCACGTTAGCCTGACGTTCCAGGTGTTGAAGCTGGTATTTCCCAGCTGCTGTGGCTGTCTTTGAATGCACCGCGGTGTGACCGGGTCAGATGCTCCAAGGAAATGTGGGAACAAAAGAAGAGAGACATGTTACCACGGCAACCGGGGAGGGAGGGAGGGAGGGAGGACACAAACACACCTTTAACTCTGTGTGTGTGTGTGTGTGTGTGTGTGTGTGTGTGTGTGTGTGTGTGTGTGTGTGTGTGTGTGTGTGTGTGTGTGTGTGTGTGTACATATAAACAAATGTGACGTCCAAAGTTTATCTTTCTTCTTCCAGTGTTTTGTTTTTATTCAAAGTCCGTCTGACTTTGACATTTGACACACACACACACACACACACACACACACACACACACACACACACGCACACACACACACACACACGCACACACACACACACACACACACACACACCAACCGGCTCTGCAGGTTTCCTGCAGGTCGGTGGTGAAACCGGCTCCGGCTGCAGCTGCTCTGCGAGGCGGACGGCTGCCGGTCCGGAGGTGGAGGTCGGGAGGTGGAGGTCGGGAGGTGGAGGGTGGAGACTCACCTCTGATGGAGGAGGACTGAGGTTCATCCAGGAGACCAGAAGGAGACGAGGACGAGGCTCCCATCTCGGAGGAGAGGAGGAGTTACAGCAGGATTATTGTGAAGAGGAAGAGGAGGAAGAGGAATATCACTGCTCTCACTGTTCCACCTGCTGCTGCTGCTGCTCCTCCTCCTCCTCCTCCCCTTCCTCCTCCTCCTCCTCCTCCTCTTACTCCCCTTCCTCCTCCTCTTCCTCCTCCTCCTCCCCTTCCTCCTCCTCCTTCTCCTCCTCTTCCTTCTCCTCCTCTTCCTTCTCCTCCTCTTCCTTCTCCTCCTCCTCCTCCCCTTCCTCCTCTTCCTCCTCCTGCTGCTCCTCCTCCTCCTCCCCTCCTCCTCTTCCTCCTCCTGCTCCTCTTCCTCCTCCTCCTGCTCCTCTTCCTCCTCCTGCTCCTCCTCTTCCTTCTCCTCCTCCTCCCCCCCTTCCTCCTCCTCCTTCTCCTCCTCTTCATTCTCCTCCTCCTCCTCCCCTTCCTCCTCTTCCTCCTCCTGCTGCTCCTCCTCCTCCTCCCCTCCTCCTCTTCCTCCTCCTGCTCCTCCTCTTCCTTCTCCTCCTCCTCCTCCCCTTCCTCCTCCTCCTCCTCTTTCTTCTCATTGACTTAAAGGATGAATCAGTATTAAAGCATGAATGAAAGAAAGAAAACAAATGAAATCAAAGGAGAACAAAGGGGAATTTAGACAGAAACGACGACAAAGGAGCAAAAATGACGGGATAAAAGTCCAAGTGTGACTAAAAACAATTAAAAAGAAGTGGTGAGGCTCGGTGTGTATAAAAAAACCTGGAAGTTATATATGAGATATGTTTCACTTAATGTCTCTTTTGTTTCGTTTATTGTCTTATTGGGGTTTTTTGTTTGATCTGTTCTCAACATCAAAGGTGGAAAACTGGATTAAAAACAAGACTGTTATTTTGAAACAGGAGATAAACTTCTGTCCACCAGAGGACTTCAGTTCTGATCCACACCAGGAAACTGGCTCAGTCGTCACGGAGCCCAAATCCAGAAAGAATCCAGAAAGAACACGTTTCTCCGATCTGTCCAGAATGTCAACGGACTTTGTAAAACACACACGAGCCTTTTGAAACGCTTGAATACCTGAAATGATCGTCTGACAAACGAGGCGCAGAGATGGAAAGAGGAGCAATCAGACGACTGCAAGAACCTCATGTTCTCCTGGAGCAGTTCTAGATCTACTGGAATCTAATGATGCTCACTTTGGCCACTGGAACATTAGAATACGATAGAACCCAATGGAACATTAGAATATGATAGAACCCAGTGGAACATTAGAATATGATAGAACCCAATAGAACATTAGAATATGATAGAACCCAATAGAACATGTTAGAATATGATAGAACCCAGTGGAACATTAGAATATGATAGAACCCAATGGAACATGTCAGAATATGATAGAACCTAATAGAACATGTTAGAATATGATAGAACTCAATGGAACATTAGAATATGATAGAACCCAGTGGAAGACATTAGAATATGATAGAACCCAGTGGAAGACATTAGAATATGATAGAACCCAATGGAACATTAGAATATGATAGAACCCAGTGGAACACATTAGAATATGATAGAACCCAATAGAACATGTTAGAATATGATAGAACCCAGTGGAACGTTAGAATATGATAGAACCCAATGGAACATGTCAGAATATGATAGAACCTAATAGAACATTAGAATATGATAGAACCCAGTGGAAGACATTAGAATATGATAGAACCCAATAGAACATTAGAATATGATAGAACCCAGTGGAAGACATTAGAATATGATAGAACCCAATGGAACATTAGAATATGATAGAACCCAGTGGAACATTAGAATATGATAGAACCCAGTGGAACATTAGAATATGATAGAACCCAATAGAACATTAGAATATGATAGAACCCAATAGAACATGTTAGAATATGATAGAACCCAGTGGAACGTTAGAATATGATAGAACCCAATGGAACATGTCAGAATATGATAGAACCTAATAGAACATGTTAGAATATGATAGAACTCAATGGAACATTAGAATATGATAGAACCCAGTGGAACATTAGAATATGATAGAACCCAATAGAACATTAGAATATGATAGAACCCAATAGAACATGTCAGAATATGATAGAACCTAATAGAACATGTTAGAATATGATAGAACCCAGTGGAACGTTAGAATATGATAGAACCCAATGGAACATGTCAGAATATGATAGAACCTAATAGAACATGTTAGAATATGATAGAACCCAGTGGAACGTTAGAATATGATAGAACCCAATGGAACATGTCAGAATATGATAGAACCTAATAGAACATGTTAGAATATGATAGAACCCAGTGGAAGACATTAGAATATGATAGAACCCAGTGGAAGACATTAGAATATGATAGAACCCAATGGAACATTAGAATATGATAGAACCCAGTGGAAGACATTAGAATATGATAGAACCCAGTGGAACACATTAGAATATGATAGAACCCAATAGAACGTATTAGAATATGATAGAACTCAATGGAACATTAGAATATGATAGAACCCAGTGGAAGACATTAGAATATGATAGAACCCAATGGAACACATTAGAATATGATAGAACCCAATGGAACACATTAGAATATGATATAACCCAATAGAACATGTTAGAATATGATAGAACCCAATGGAACATGTCAGAATATGATAGAACCTAATAGAACATGTTAGAATATGATAGAACTCAATGGAACATTAGAATATGATAGAACCCAGTGGAACATTAGAATATGATAGAACCCAATAGAACATTAGAATATGATAGAACCCAATAGAACATGTCAGAATATGATAGAACCTAATAGAACATGTTAGAATATGATAGAACCCAGTGGAACGTTAGAATATGATAGAACCCAATGGAACATGTCAGAATATGATAGAACCTAATAGAACATGTTAGAATATGATAGAACTCAATGGAACATTAGAATATGATAGAACCCAGTGGAAGACATTAGAATATGATAGAACCCAATAGAACATTAGAATATGATAGAACCCAGTGGAAGACATTAGAATATGATAGAACCCAATGGAACACATTAGAATATGATAGAACCCAGTGGAACATTAGAATATGATAGAACCCAATGGAACATGTCAGAATATGATAGAACCTAATAGAACATGTTAGAATATGATAGAACTCAATGGAACATTAGAATATGATAGAACCCAGTGGAAGACATTAGAATATGATAGAACCCAATAGAACATTAGAATATGATAGAACCCAGTGGAAGACATTAGAATATGATAGAACCCAATGGAACACATTAGAATATGATAGAACCCAGTGGAACATTAGAATATGATAGAACCCAATGGAACATGTCAGAATATGATAGAACCTAATAGAACATGTTAGAATATGATAGAACTCAATGGAACATTAGAATATGATAGAACCCAGTGGAAGACATTAGAATATGATAGAACCCAATAGAACATTAGAATATGATAGAACCCAGTGGAAGACATTAGAATATGATAGAACCCAATAGAACATGTCAGAATATGATAGAACCTAATAGAACATGTTAGAATATGATAGAACCCAGTGGAACGTTAGAATATGATAGAACCCAATGGAACATGTCAGAATATGATAGAACCTAATAGAACATGTTAGAATATGATAGAACTCAATGGAACATTAGAATATGATAGAACCCAGTGGAAGACATTAGAATATGATAGAACCCAATAGAACATTAGAATATGATAGAACCCAGTGGAAGACATTAGAATATGATAGAACCCAATGGAACACATTAGAATATGATAGAACCCAGTGGAACATTAGAATATGATAGAACCCAATGGAACATGTCAGAATATGATAGAACCTAATAGAACATGTTAGAATATGATAGAACTCAATGGAACATTAGAATATGATAGAACCCAGTGGAAGACATTAGAATATGATAGAACCCAATAGAACATTAGAATATGATAGAACCCAGTGGAAGACATTAGAATATGATAGAACCCAATGGAACACATTAGAATATGATAGAACCCAGTGGAACATTAGAATATGATAGAACCCAATGGAACATGTCAGAATATGATAGAACCTAATAGAACATGTTAGAATATGATAGAACTCAATGGAACATTAGAATATGATAGAACCCAGTGGAAGACATTAGAATATGATAGAACCCAATAGAACATTAGAATATGATAGAACCCAGTGGAAGACATTAGAATATGATAGAACCCAATAGAACATGTTACAATATGATAGAACCCAATAGAACATGTTACAATATGATAGAAGCCAATGGAACAGGTCAGAATGTGTAAATGTTTTATGTTAAAATAGTGACGGAATATGAAATGTACATTAGGTGTTTTAAAAATCAAAACTCTCTTTCATGTGTGTGTGTATATGTTACAGTATATGTACAAACCTTTATTTCAACTTTGATTTACCGGAAAACCAGAAGTGGAGTCTTTCTTTCTTTCTTTCTTCTTCTTCTGTTGTTGTTGTTGTTGCTTCACCGTCCACTTTGATCTCGTCCGGCTCCAACTGGCAACATTTAGAGAAAAGACTAACAACACTTATAAAAACTAGACAACTCAGTAGAAAATAATGATTGGAGATAATTAAACCACAAAGAAATTATGAGCAAACAATTGGGATTTGTTTGTTTCTAAAATGTGAGTTTGTTTGTCCTGAGGTGAGGTGCATGATGGGAACTCAACAACAAACAGGAAGTCAACAAAAAAAAGAAACTTTTATTGAGTTTGGAGCCGGACTTCCTGTCTGGCTGCTAGCGTTAGCCATGTCGGTGTGCTAGCCACTCTCCTGGCTGCTAGCGTTAGCCATGTTGCTGTGCTAGCCGCTCTCCTGGCTGCTAGCGTCAGCCGTATTAGCGCACTTGCCGCTCTCCTGGCGCACTAGTGGCGTTAGCGGTGGGCGTGCTGTGACGTGCTAGCACGGCCTTGAACTGCGTTAGCGTAGCGTCGGTTCGGACTCCGGTGGGGTCAAAGTGCGTGCGGCTGACCCGGAAGCCGGCCTCCGTCAGGTACTGCAAGAACCGGTTCAGTCTGGAACAGACAGCAAGGATTAGCAGTGCTAGCTTGCGAACCGGCTATCATACTAGCAGGGCTAACCCACCTGGGCATGTTCATGCCCCTGATGCTGTGGCGGTGAATGCTGTAGTAGAACGGAGGATGCTCCGCCCACTTCTCACTGCGACGACGCTTCGGGGCTGCAGGGAAACAGGAAGTCACACAGGAAGTCTCAGTAAAATACGTCAAATACGACGTAAAAGCGACAAACTAAAGAGTACAAAAGACATAAAATGAAAAAAAACAATTATTGAAGGTTGAACCTTATTCTAACCTGTGGGCTCCGACTCGTCGTTGGCCTCCGTTGTCTTGACGACGGCGCCGCACTCCGCCTCGGCGAGCAGCGTCTTGAGCAGCGGCACAACGTCGTCCAGGCCGCGCTGCTCTGCCGCCGCCGCTAGCATCTTCTTCAGAAAGTCTCCGGAGAACAGAGAGCCCGCCCTGCCACGTGAGCACTGCGTTAGCTTAGCATCGGCAGATAGCATGATGATTAAATAGCTCACACCGCTAGCTCAATTACCACAGTGGGCCGAGCTTCACCGACGTTTTACCGGGGAGGGTGTCGTCGCAGCTGCACGGCAACGAGTCTGAGGAGAGACGCGAACGCTCACCGCGTCAACACGTCTGAGAAGCTAATGCTAAACGTTTCACCAGGAGAGACTCCGGGGATAACGGGCTCATGACAATGATGTCATCACTCACCGCCCAGACTGCGCTCCTCGCACCACTGGCAGTGCGTTAGCGTGTGGATCTTCCGGACCGACTCGTCGGCCTGCGACGGACCGCGGAGAACCCGAAGCACCACGAGTACGAAGTGTTCCAGAGCCGCCGCTAGCAAGACCTGCACACCTTTGTTGCAGCGCGCCGCCGCCCTGTGGAGAAACATGGTAACATGCTAACTGCCAATGCTAGCCTTTGATACAGCAGAAAAGAAACTTGTCTTATTGGACGCTACAACAGTAACTTAGACCAGTGTTTTTATCAACAGGAATCCAGTAAATCCAGAAAACAAGGACTTTTTTTAATAGTGCCTCCCTCAGTGTGAAACCTGGACCTGATGGATGAAGAGCTGAGATCCTGGTTTTCAAAAACTTCTCCATCACTGTCACTGACACAGTACTTTGATACAAGATGGTAGCAGGAGGTGGAGATGAACCACACTGACGTCTGTCACTTTACATTTCACCCGCAAAGTTCTGTGCTGCCCTCTAGTGGTGAAGAGTATTTATACATGATTACTCTGCAACACACATTTCACGTTTTTTTTTGAAAAAAATGTGAAATTGGATAATTTCCCACGACGCACCTGACGAGATCCGGAGGAAACACCAGTGTGCCGCGGAGCAGAGGTTGAAAAACACTGAGATAGACAAGTAACTTTAATCTGATTACTGGTTTGGAAGTAGTAACGCATTAGATTACTAGTTACTGAAAAACTGTAACTCACATGAGAGGAACTCGTTACTAATGAACGCGTTACCAGCATCACTGCTTACGGCCATGTGGAGACAAGCTAACTGCTCATGCTAACCTTTGTTACATCCCTATGGAGAAATATGCTAACTGCTAAAGCTAACCGGAACTTTGTTGCGGCCCTGTAGCCCCCCCCCCCCCCCCCCCCTCTCACCTGGCTGCCGCCCCCACCACCACGCGGACGCCCAGTTCGCGGTAGTACTCGGTGCGGACGACGCGGGCGGCATAGTGGCGCAGCGTGGTGTCGGGCGTCTTGGCGTAGAGCGCCGCCGTGTCCGTGCAGGTGAGGGACACCACACCCAGGTTACGCACGTTACGGAACGCGGAGTCCAGGAAGTTGACCGGGGAGCCAAACGGGTCCAGGTGGCTGTGTGGGGGAACGGGGGCGGGGCCAGGAGGGGAGAACAGGTGATAGCATGCTAAAAGGTTAGCGCCAGCTTCACGAACGTAGCATGACAACAGGTGAACTATAACATGCTAACAGGGTAGCTATAGCATGCTAACATACCAACTACAAACTTTTAACTGACGATAAAGCTAATGCTACAGCTGAAATCGTACTTCAGCTTAAACTAATGCTAATGCCAGTAGCAAGAAGGAGGCTAGCTTATCGTACATGTAGTCGAATGCTCTCAGGTGCATGATGACGTTCGCGTCCATCTTGGCGACTTCCACCGTGACGGCGGGGGCATCAGCACCGGCAGCGACGTCGTCAGCCGGGCTGCCCGCGGGGCTGGCGGCGCTAGCGCCGCCTGGCGCCGGTCCCTCGGCCTCGGCGGGCGGAGCCTTGACGGTCACCTGGTTCAGCTGGCAGTTCTCGCGGATGTTCCGCACGCAGACGTCGCTGATGTCGCTCACGGTGACCCGGACGGCGCCGTGCAGATGCTTCGCCCACTGAAGGCCCATGATGCCTGGCGGACAGAGCGAACGTCAGCGCTAGCGCTTAGCGCCCAGTGCGACGTGCGGGGCTGCAGGTGGAATGTCGCCGCGGCGACGCGGCAGCTGACCTGTTGCTCCGAAGGCGTCCAGGCAGTCCAGGGGAGGCGTCCTCTCCGACGACAACACGGACAGACAACACAACACCAGCTGTCTACACACACACACACACACACACATGTGGTAAGTCACACGGTTCGTACGTAAGGCACAGCGGCACCAGATTGGCAGGGAAGTAACTTCATACGATGTAAAGACTCGTTTTGATTAAGAAATGGGAACGTGACCCAAAAAAGCCCTGCTTAGACCTTGAGTGGCCACGACTTAGGAAGATACGGTAAGGTAAGGTGAGGTGAGGTGAGGTGAGGTGAGGTGAGGTGAGGTGAGGTGAGGTGAGGTGAGGTGAGGTGAGGTGAGGTGAGGTGAGGTGAGGTGAGGTGAGGTGAGGTGAGGTGAGGTGAGGTGAGGTGAGGTGAGGGTAGGGTAGGGTAGGGTAGGGTAGGGTAGGGTAGGGTAGGGTAGGGTAGGGTAGGGTAGGGTGAGGTGAGGTGAGGTGAGGTGAGGTGAGGTGAGGTGAGGTGAGGTGAGGTGAGGTGAGGTGAGGTGAGGTGAGGGTAGGGTAGGGTGAGGTGAGGGTAGGGTAGGGTAGGGTAGGGTGAGGTGAGGGTAGGGTAGGGTGAGGTGAGGTGAGGTAAGGTAAGGTAAGATAAGCCTTTATTGATCTCACAAAGGAGAAATATACTTGTTCCATTCTGCTCTTAAGGACTCTTGAGCAGGAAAGACAAGAAATGTGCAAAGAATAGAGGAATCTTATATACAATGACTATCAAGAACTCTAAGGACCAAAATATTTACAGTAAAGAGTAAAAATAGGACTAAAAATAAGATAAAAATCACAAACTATAATAAAGTATAATAAGTTCTAAGGGGAGCAAAATATACAGTAAGATGAAATACAAGGAAAATAAACTATGATGGGGGGGCAAAGTGTAGAATAAAGTACAATAAACATACTATAGTAAAAAATAATACCGGTGTTGGCAGAGCAGGGTCAGTCCTAACAAGGTCGATTAGTGACGTAGATAAAGTGGCAACGTGACGCCATCCACACCCGAGGATTGGCCGCCGCACACGCTTTTATGTGGGGTTTCGTTAATGTGTGTGTGTATCGGTGTGTGTGTGTGTGTTTCCACCTGTTGGTCTTCATCCTGCAGTTGAAGTACGTGTCGCTGCGCTGAGGAGACGAGAAGTTCTGAAGAACCTGGACGACGGTGTTCATCTCGTCCATCGTCTGGACGCCTGAAACACACGAGCGGGGTTCGGGAGACCAAACACACGAACGCGTCTGTAGCGCCCAACACGGGGGACCGCGCATGACCACACTGACCGTCCCCCTGGTGGGCGGGGCTCGCGCTGCCGGCGTAGCTGCTCTCCGTCTCGCCGCGGTTGCCGTGGCGACGCAGATGTCCGATCATGTCGGTGCGGCGGGCGATGGTCCCCGAGCACACCACGCAGTGGTAGTGGGCGCCGTGCCGACCGCTCGCCTGCAGGAGGGGGGGGGGGGGGCGAGGCCATGAGTGGGGAGGTGATGACATCATGGCTCGGCGACAGAGGGACAGCGGGGGGAACTCACCTGGTCCGAACTGGTCCCAGGCTTCGGCGGGCGGCACGGCAGATGGCAGATACACATCCTGAGACCTGGAACCGCAAAGTAATCCCATTACTACCAGGAAGCCAGCTCCAGACGCTACGAAATTAGCCAAAGGTGCTAAGAAAGAGCTAAAGATGCTAATCGATGAACTAAAGACACTTTTAAAAGAGCTAATATGGCTAATAGGTCAGCTAAAGATGCTAAGAATGAGCTAAAGATGCTTTTAAAAGAGCTAATATGGCTAATAGGTCAGCTAAAGATGCTAAGAATGAGCTAAAGATGCTTTTAAAAGAGCTAATATGGCTAATAGGTCAGCTAAAGATGCTAAGAATGAGCTAAAGATGCTTTTAAAAGAGCTAAAATTGCTAATAGGTCAGCTAAAGATGCTAAGAATGAGCTAAAGATGCTTTTAAAAGAGCTAATATGGCTAATAGGTCAGCTAAAGATGCTAAGAATGAGCTAAAGATGCTTTTAAAAGAGCTAATATGGCTAATAGGTCAGCTAAAGATGCTAAGAATGAGCTAAAGATGCTTTTAAAAGAGCTCAAATTGCTAATAGGTCAGCTAAAGATGCTAAGAATGAGCTAAAGATGCTTTTAAAAGAGCTAATATGGCTAATAGGTCAGCTAAAGATGCTAAGAATGAGCTAAAGATGCTTTTAAAAGAGCTAAAATTGCTAATAGGTCAGCTAAAGATGCTAAGAATGAGCTAAAGATGCTTTTAAAATAGCTAAAGCTAGAAGCTAGAAAACAGTGCTTTTAACAGTTTTATAAAGACACAAAGAAGCTCAACAACGGCCAGGGATGTGTAAAATTCATCCAAGGTCATGGAAATGTTACAAATAATTGACTTATTATAATAAGTTGTCTAAATCGGAATCGTCTATCTGGGAAAAAAACGCTGTCGTCTAATAAGGACTCGTCTATCCGGGATGAAACCTCAGAAACCTACATTAATGATGGGAGCAGTTAGCGTTAGCCACCTTTGAACTCCACGGAGATCTTCCAGTGCAGGTTGACAAGGTGTCGTCGCAGCTTGTGGCTGTAGCTCGCCTTGAACTTCTCCTCGGGACACAGGGGACACGTCTTCTTGCCCGCTATACAAAGCACACATGCTAGTTAGCGTCACATGCTAAGACTAAGGTTACAGACCGCATGGCTGCAAGAGCTAAAGTGAGCTAAAAATGAGTCCAATTAGCTAAAATAGCCAAATTAGCTCAAGAAAAAACTAAAGTGACTAATCAAACGTTGCTAAGAGACGAGCTAACATGCAAAACCATGCCAAGTGTGTGACTAACACAACCGACCGCTGCTCAGGTCCACTAGCGCCTCCAGAGCCTCCAGGCTAGCTTGAATTGACACGTGGGGGTCAGCTGCAACACAGAGCACAGCAAGCTAACAGGTTAGCATCAGCAAGCAGCGGCTAGTCAAAAACGACATGAAAGGTTAGCATCTATTTTTTTCATTATTAGCATTTATGTTACCACTTTAATCAATGGTAACTTGTCAAGTAATTTATTCGATTAGTTGTTTACTACTACACTTAATATTGGATTTTTTTCCCCCATACATTTTCAATGTGTTCCAGTAGCGACCACAGGTTGGCAGTAAAGAGTCTGCTGTGGCTGTTTTCTGTTTTGTTTTGGACTTTTTCCCATATGTGTGCTTTATGTCTATAAAAGAAAAAAATGTGCAACCAAAATAAGACAATAAAAATGCTGTTTGGATGATTATTCCTTTTATTTATGAGTCAAAAACTGCTGTTGATCTCAAAGAGAAAAGGAACCTCTATTAATTCATTCCAAATTGATTTTTGATCCGTATTCACTTCCATACACGTCCTCCTCCTTTTCCTTCCTTTTCATCCTTCTTTTCTGCCCAACTCTTCCTCCTCCTCCTCTCCCTCTCCTCTCCCTCTGTTTGGGCCCCGTGGTGCAGCTCCGCGCTGAGGCCCGTCCCCCAAGCAGCTTTCCCGCGCTCGCGCCCCCACGTCACAAACACGCGTCGCACGTCGCTTCTGTCCCCTGGGCGTCGCGCTCGAGGCGCAAACACAACTCACGCGGAATTAACTGAAGTTTTTCGCGTCTTACTCACGTTTGTCGGAGGCGTCCTCCTCGTGCAGCTGAGTTGCGGCCTTCTCGCGGAGCTCCGCCATGACGGAACGTGGTGACGTAGGCAATGCGGCGCGCTCCCTTAAAGCGACACGCACCGAGCACTTCCGGTTCTGAGGACGACGATTTCTTCTCTGCATCCACACGTTATTCTCTTCAATACTCACATTTTTTAAATCAATCAATGAAGGACGATTGAGGGTGTTGTCGGCAGCTGCTGAAAGTAACTAAAAAAGTAACTTGTCTAACTTAGTTACTTTTAAAGGTTCAAGGTGTTTTATTGTCATATCACCAGTAAAAGCCAGGTTTCACAGTGAATGAAATTCTTATTTTGCCGTCTACCCTGGAGACGACATGCATAAATAAGTATATACACAAAAAATAGAATAAAATAAAATATAAAATAACAGAGCAGTGCAAAAACAATTAATCTGTGAAGTAACTAAGTTACTTTTTAAATGAATGAGTAATCAGTGATCGAATTAGATTTTTTTTAAGTAACCGTGGCAACACTGGTGGTCACATCTGCTTTTTTTATGTTTTTCCGATTTAATCTCTTTTCACCTACCGTACTCCAGTCCTCCCCTCACAATCTGACATCCTTCCTGTTTCCTCCAGCTCACTTCCTGGTTGGTCACTTCCCTCTGCCAGCTTTCAACCAACCACCAGCCGTCAACCAACCATCAACCAACCATCGACCAACCAAGGGCTCTCAAACATTAGCATAAGAAACTTATTAGCCACTAACAGTCATTCAGATTCACACGTGGATAAGAAACTTTTATTTCAACACGTAGAACAGCAATTGCAAAAAAAAGTCGTTGACACAGAAAACAAAGCAATGCTAACAGATAAAGCTATGCTAGCATCGGGAGCAGAAAGACTCTGGGTTTCACTCGTTCCCTCGTCGGTTCTTCTTGTGACTTTTCTTTCTGAAACAAGACGAGAAAAAAAACAAAAAAACATGAGCTGACACCGTGACGCTAGCAGATGCTAACTCGCGTAGCTTACCTGTCGGGAGACTTTGAGTGGCTGCGATGTCGGTGGCTGCGATGATGAGCTGGAATGACACGGACAGGTTAGCGGTTCTGGTTCTACAGGTTCGGAAGTGGTTCTGGTTCTACAAGTTCAGGTTCTGATTCTGGTTACGGACCGGGCGATTTGGATCGGTGTCGTCGTTCTCGGGATCGGCTGCGGTGACGTCGTGGACTTTTACTGCGGTGACGTTCACGACGAGGAGATGGACTGGAATCATACACAAGTTAGAGGAAATGCTAACTGGCGGCTTTGCTAACGGCTAAGCAAAAGCTATGCTAGCATAACATCGCTAATTGGAGTTAATGCTGACTGGAGGCTATGCTAAGGGCAAATGTCACCAACTGGAGGTGCCACATACTTTAATCCTAATGGCTAACATTGCTAATTGAAGCAATGCTAACTGGAGGCTATACAAACAGCTAACTGGAGGCTATACAAACAGCTAACTGGAGGCTATACAAACAGCTAACTGGAGGCTATACAAACAGCTAACTGGAGGCTATACAAACAGCTAACTGGAGGCGATACAAACAGCTAACTGGAGGCGATACGAGCTGCTGACTGGAGGTTATACTGACTGCTAACTGGAGATGATACTAACAGCTAAAGAGACTACGTTAAGGCTAAAATCTGCTATCGGCTCACTGAATGATCGTTGCCAACTGCAGACAATGCTGGTGCTCGTTGTGATGCTAACCTGCGTCTCTTGGGGGAGCGGCTCCTGCGGCGTGGCGAGCGGCTCCGTCGGTAGCGCGGCGACGGGGAGCGTCGGGGACGGTCGTTGTCACGGTAACCCCGTCGGTGTGGCTCTGGCGTCTGGAGTCGCTCCGCCTGCCAATCGGTCAAACGTGGTTAGCATACGAGCTGCTGGCGGCTAAGCTAAACTAGCACGCCTGTGTGCTTGCACCTTGTCCTCGTCGTCCTCTTCGTCCTCGCTGGTCTCGACCTCGTCCAGGTCTTCCTCCAGAGCGCTGACCCGCGTGTCCAACATCTCCGCCTCCTCCAGGACCTGACGCTTCTACAACCAGAACCACAAGACTGGGTCAGGACCAGAACCAGATGCTTCCAAGACCAAATCCAGAACTACTATACTGGATCAGGACCCAGACACTTCTAAGACTAGAATCATAAGATCGGATCAGAACCAGAAGTTTCTAAGAACTATCACATGCTATGGGCTAATGTTGGCGGTTAAGCTAACTGAAGGCTATACTAATGGCTAAGTAAACGCTACGGATATAGCTAACATCACTACTTGGAGCCAATGCTAACTGAAGGCTATGCTAAGGGATAATGTGGCTAAGTGGACGCTATGCTAACAGCTACATGGAGGCTCCATAAACATTGCTAATTGGTTGCTATGGTAGCTGGAGGTTATGCTAATGTTGCTTTGTCCAGCCCCTCCCCCTCCCTTGTAGCCCCGCCCACCTGCAGTCGTGGCAGGATGACATCACAGACCCTCTCGGCGTGCAGCAGCTCGTCGATGAACTCGTCCACGTGGATCAACTCGAACTCTGCGGGGAGAACCGAGTCAGAACCAGAACCAGAATTGTGGAAGACCTGGTCCAGTACCTGAAACTCACCCCCATTGCGGTTCTGGCTCTTGATCTTGCGGTAGTCGTTGTAAAGCGGCTCCAAGTACTTGTAGCAGTCCACCGCCGTGCCGGTCAGTCGCATGTAGGTCGCCCCGAGCAACCGCACGTACCTGGAACATGAATGATAAAGAGTGAATACTACAAAACAAAGAGCAGGACCTGGAACATGAATATAACATACATTTTACATCATTAAAAACAAAGCTAAGATTAAAAAGAAACATTTAAAGAAACTAATAGTGCTACAAGATAGATAGATAGATAGATAGATAGATAGATAGATAGATAGATAGATAGATAGATAGATAGATAGATAGATAGATAGATAGATAGATAGATAGATAGATAGATAGATAGATAGATAGATAGATAGATAGATAGATAGATAGATAGATAGATAGATACTTTATTCATCCCCAAAGGGAAATTGTCTTGTTGCAGCAATCTGGTACATACGAATATTATAAAATACAATAGAATAGTAATAAAAGTAAGAAATAACAATATACAAAAATCTGGGTATAAGACAAAGTAAAACACAGAACGGAACTTGGGCACTTAGAAATAAGCAGTAGATAAAAGCAAGATCAATAAATAGTAAGGTGCAGTGGCAGAGCCATTAGAAGCAGGTATTATATAATAATAATAACAATAATACACATAATAACAATGTGTAATAGTGTATAATACTCGTGTATAGTACTACTAATAATGGTAGCAATAATATAACAATAACAATATATATATATCAGTAATAATAATAATAATACCATGGTAATAGTGTACTTGCACATGTATAAATATATGTATATTTACATGCAATATGAAATATATGATCTAATATAAGTATCAATGTAATTTAGGCTGATTGAGGCTCTGACGGAGGCAGAAGAGTTAAAAAGTCTTGTTGCCGTGGGGAGGAACTAATAACTAATATAGTTTTAATAAATAAAAAAAGAGGGGAAGACGTCAGGACCTGGTCCAGGTCCAGACCCAGGACCTACTTGAAGTCCTCGTTCTTGATGAACTCCACGATGATGTCCTTCTCTGGCTGGATCTGCAGCATCTTCAGGGTCAAACACAGGAAGGGGGTCGGCTTGATGTTCCCCCCGAAGACCCCCCCGACGAACTTCAGCTCCATGGCCTTGTCCACCACCAGCTCCGCTAGACCAGTACCAGGACCAGGACCACAGGTTACGACCAGGACCAGAACCACGACACAACCAGGACCACAGGTTACAACCAGGACCAGAACCACAACACAACCAGGACCAGGTTACAACCAGGACCAGGTTACAACCAGAACTACAACCCAACCAGAACCAGGTTACAATCAGAACTACAACACAATCAGAACCAGGACCAGGTTACAATCAGAACTGCAACACAACCAGAACCAGGTTACAACCAGAACCAGGACCAGGTTACAACCAGAACCAGGTTACAACCAGAACCAAGACCAGGCTACAATCAGAACCAGGTTGCAACCAGAACCAGGACCAGGTTACAATCAGAACCAGGTTGCAACCAGGACCAGGTTACAATCAGAACCAGGCTACAACCAGAAGCAGTAGAGTGAGTTTAAAGACGGACAGATGCTAACAGGAGCTAACGATGCTAGGTTACCCGTGAGGCCGAAGCACTCCTCCTTCCAGTACTTGGACTCGTAGATCCGGGTCCGGATGATCTTCTCCACGAGGTACTGCGGGTTCGTCCCGTGGATGCTGTTCGCGTCCTTCACGGTCCGGTTCGCCATCTGGACCACAACCAGAACCAGAAAGAAAGAAAGAAAAAAAGAAAGCAACTCCGCTAACTGAAGCTAACGGACGAGATACCGGAAGCTCGTGGGGTTAAAACCGGAAGTGACATGACAATTTCCGGGGAGAAACAATTTTTGAACGAGTGCACATTTATAAAAAACATAACGGAGAATTTAATACGTTTTTTTCAATAAACTTTACTGCAGTTAGTGGGATTACAGACAAATAGAAAAAAGAAAATACAATAAACACATTATACCAATACTGCTATTCTAAAACGAGAAGCGCAGTGGTCCTCAATTATTTACCACCAAGGGCCAACATCAGACCAGCATGCCGCGCATTTTCTGCTCTATCTCATTAAAAATAGTTTAATTGCAGATGTTTTAGCTAATGTTGCCATTATTACTATTATTATTGTTATTAAATATTATGAGTCGTAGTAGTCAAGGTGGTTGTAGTAATAATATAAACCTGGGATTTTCAAACCGTGGGTCGAGGGTCAAGTGTAAAGCCGAAAAATTAAGTGCAAAACCTGCGAGAGACGGACAGAAACACCGGGACAGATTTACAGTTTGTTACTTTTTAAATACCACAATCGTCGTTTCTGCGCTTCCACTTCATCCATTTATTGTTTTTAATTGTGTTCTGTTGTATTTGGAGTATAAAAACTGCCATATAAATGTAATTATTAGTCCTATTGATTTAAAATTTTGTTTCATTACCTCGGTTATATTGCCAAATAAACAAAAATGAATGAATTCACTCACCAGTCAGAGAGAAGTGACAGCGATGGGATGAGGAAATCCCGCCGTCTGGATCCTGAAGCCAAGATGTTCATCAGAAAGTCTGTTTCTGGATTCTGTTTCTTTAATTCAGTGAACGGAGGTGAAGAACACTCCTCCGCTCTTCTTATCGCAGTATTATCCGACGGTGCGTTTACACATCGGCACGACGAGTTTCCAACATCATTTTCCATCATTCCTGACCAGTGTTGCCATGGTTACTTTAAAAAAAACTGATCTGATTACTAGTTACTCCTTTAAAAAGTAGTTACTTTACCGATTACTTGTTTTTATGAGTAAGTTTTAAAAGAGGGGGCAAAGGAAAAAAGAGGAATAGGGAAAAATATGTCTGAATATGATTTGTGCTTTTCAAAATAAAATAAAAAGACCTTGAACACAACAAAGAACTTGAGTTACCGCGGTTTTGAAAACAGCTGGTTTTAATGACTTGGTGGAAGGTTTACAGAGAGCGTGGGGTCATTTGATGCTGCGTGCGAAGCGGCGCGTGCGGCCGCTCCGCGCGGCGTGCAGCGCGTCCTCCAGCCTGCACACCAGGTGCAGCAGCGTGGCGGCGTCGGCCTGCAGCACCACGTCTTCCTCGGCGCCTCCGGCTCCCCCGGTCCGCCGCAGGCACAGCGTCAGTCTGGGAATCAGCTGCTGGCGGACGCTACGGCTAGCCAGCTGCAACACATTCAATCCAACTTTATTCACTCAGAGCCCAACGACACCAAGTCAGGAAGCTTTTATAGAGAAAACCCAAAACGGGTAGAGTTTCTCTCTACAGGTAGGGTCTCCCTACAGGTAGAGTCTCCCTACAGGTAGAGTCTCTCTACAGGTAGGGTCTCCCTACAGGTAGGGTCTCTCTACAGGTAGAGTCTCTCTCTACAGGTAGAGTCTCCCTCTCCAGGTAGAGTCTCTCTCTACAGGTAGAGTCTCCCTCTCCAGGTAGAGTCTCCCTACAGGTAGAGTCTCTCTCTCCAGGTAGAGTCTCCCTCTCCAGGTAGAGTCTCCCTCTACAGGTAGAGTCTCCCTCTCCAGGTAGAGTCTCCCTACAGGTAGGGTCTCTCTCCAGGTAGAGTCTCTACAGGTACAGTCTCTCCCTACAGGTAGAGTCTCCCTACAGGTAGATTCTCTCTCTACAGGTAGGGTCTCTCTCTACAGGTAGAGTCTCCCTACAGGTAGAGTCTCCCTCTCCAGGTAGAGTCTCTCCCTACAGGTAGAGTCTCCCTACAGGTAGAGTCTCTCTCTCCAGGTAGAGTCTCTCTCTCCAGGTAGAGTCTCCCTCTCCAGGTAGAGTCTCCCTCTACAGGTAGAGTCTCCCTCTCCAGGTAGAGTCTCCCTACAGGTAGGGTCTCTCTCCAGGTAGAGTCTCTACAGGTACAGTCTCTCCCTACAGGTAGAGTCTCCCTACAGGTAGATTCTCTCTCTACAGGTAGGGTCTCTCTCTACAGGTAGAGTCTCCCTACAGGTAGAGTCTCCCTCTCCAGGTAGAGTCTCTCCCTACAGGTAGAGTCTCCCTACAGGTAGAGTCTCTCTCTCCAGGTAGAGTCTCTCTCTCCAGGTAGAGTCTCCCTCTCCAGGTAGAGTCTCCCTCTCCAGGTAGAGTCTCCCTACAGGTAGAGTCTCCCTCTCCAGGTAGAGTCTCCCTACAGGTAGAGTCTCCCTACAGGTAGAGTCTCCCTACAGGTAGAGTCTCTCTCTCCAGGTAGGGTCTCCCTACAGGTAGGGTCTCTCTACAGGTAGAGTCTCTCTCTACAGGTAGAGTCTCCCTACAGGTAGAGTCTCCCTACAGGTAGATTCTCTCTACAGGTAGGGTCTCCCTACAGGTAGAGTCTCCCTACAGGTAGCGTTGAAACAATCTGTGGTAGTTTGATTTGCTCACCTGGACATCCAGCCTCCAGTGCAGGTCGCAGTAGGCGGGTGGAGAGCAGGACAGCTGCTGCAGGACGCTGCACACATCAGCACGGTGCTGCAGGTACAGCTGCAACACACACACACACGTTATTGACACACTCACACAGTCTCACATTACACACACCATTAACACACACGTTACTATTAACACACACACACACACCATTGACACACACACTCACCTGCAACAGTGTCTGGTTCAGGTCGTCACCTAAACCCAGAACCAACAGTGAGTCCAAGAAGTCCACCTCTGAAATCTACACACACACACACACACACACACACACACACACACACACACACACACACACACACACACACACACACACACACACACACACACACACACACACACACACACACACACACACACACACACACACACAATAAGTAAAAAAACAGAAAATGGCTATGGAGCTAAAAACCTTAAGAAAATTTAACCTGAGCCTGGTTAGCTATTGGACATGGGCGATCTTTAGCCTGGTTAGCTACTGGGGCTGGACGTTCTTTAGCCTGGTTAGCTACTGGAGCTGGATGTTCTTTAGCCTGGTTAGTTACTTGACCTGGGTGTTCTTTAGCCTTGTTAGCTATTGGACCTGGATGTTCTTTAGCCTGGTTAGCTATTTGACCTGGATGTTCTTTAGCCTGGTTAGTTACTTGACCTGGGTGTTCTTTAGCCTTGTTAGCTATTGGACCTGGATGTTCTTTAGCCTGGTTAGCTATTGGACCTGGATGTTCTTTAGCCTGGTTAGCTATTGGACCTGGATGTTCTTTAGCCTGGTTAGCTATTTGACCTGGACGTTCTTTAGCCTGGTTAGATATTTGACCTGGATGTTCTTTAGCCTGGTTAGATATTTGACCTGGATGTTCTTTAGCCTGGTTAGATATTTGACCTGGACGTTCTTTAGCCTGGTTAGTTATTTGACCTGGACGTTCTTTAGCCTTGTTAGTTATTTGACCTGGATGATCTTTAGCCTGGTTAGCTATTTGACTTGGACGTTCTTTAGCCTTGTTAGTTATTTGACCTGGATGTTCTTTAGCCTGGTTAGATATTTGACCTGGACGTTCTTTAGCCTGGTTCGCTATTGGACCTGGACGTTCTTTAGCCTGGTTAGATATTTGACCTGGACGTTCTTTAGCCTGGTTAGCTATTGGACCTGGATGTTCTTTAGCCTGGTTAGCTATTGGACATGGACGATCTTTAGCCTGGTTAGCTATTGGACCCGGATGTTCTTTAGCCTGGTTGGGCCTGGATGTTCTTTAGCCTGGTTGGGCCTGGATGTTGGTGCCGTGGTGGTTGTGTGCTCCCGGCAGCCTCACCGTGTGCTTGGCGCTCTCCGTCATGAGGAACATCAGCCCCTCCACGCCGTGCTGCACCGTCTCCACAGGAACGCCAAGCTTCCCTGTTAGCATCCACAACGCCGCCAAACACGGTCAACACAGCTAGCAACGCTTTTTTTTTCAAAGTGTATATTTGAAGGGAAAGAAACTCTTATCAGCTGTGTTCCACACAATGTACGACGGGGATGACGCAACAAGACAACATGATGGTATCGACAGATGGAATAATAACAGTCAATGACGTCACCGCGTTCGACCAATCAGAGCTTTTCCATGAAAATAAGCCTAAGCGCTTCAGTGAGTGACCGGAAAATAAACATACAAGTACGTATAGAAGAACAGTGAAGCTCAACCTGCTAGCTTAGTCGCAACACGTTAGCTTCCGAGAGCTACAAATGAGCCATTTCTGCTATAGGCTAATCCACTGTGGATGTGAGGGGGAGGGGGAGCACTCATTAGCTTAGCTTGAAGTGAGACTCACTGGCTGCTCCCTCGTAGATCTTCGGACTTGTTCCCCTCCTTAAGAACTCCAGAGCGATGCGTCCAAACTCTGCAACAACTGAAAACCCAACAAACACGCAGTTAGCCGATTAGCATTAGCACTTTTGACACAAGAAACATACATTGACTGGTCAGAAATAGTTCAGCGACTTCACGCGACATGCCACAGGGGAGCTAGCATGTTTTTAGCATTTGTTTTTCTTCATGTTATTGACGCTCAACTGTCAATGTTATTGACAGTTGAGCGTCAATAGCAGAGTGAGCATTATTAGCACAGTGAGCATCATTAGCAGTAAGCATCATTAGCACAGTGAGCCTCATTAGCAGAGAGCATCATTAGCAGAGAGCATCATTAGCAGAGAGCATCATTAGCACAGTGAGCACCATTAGCAGTAAGCACCATTAGCACTAAGCATCATTAGCAGTAAGCATCATT
Source organism: Blennius ocellaris (assembly GCF_963422515.1). Taxonomy (NCBI): domain Eukaryota; kingdom Metazoa; phylum Chordata; class Actinopteri; order Blenniiformes; family Blenniidae; genus Blennius; species Blennius ocellaris. The sequence goes on along the minus strand of NC_137661.1, from coordinate 27,769,433 downwards.
AGCAGTGAGCATCATTAGCACAGTGAACATCATTAGCACAGTGAGCATAATTAGCAGTAAGCACCATTAGCAGTAAGCATCATTAGCAGTGAGCATCATTAGCAGTGAGCATCATTAGCAGTGAGCATCATTAGCAGTAAGCATCATTAGCACAGTGAGCATCATTAGCACAGTAAACATCATTAGCACAGTAAGCATCATTAGCAGTGAGCATCATTAGCACAGTAAGCATCATTAGCACAGTAAGCATCATTAGCAGTGAGCATCATTAGCAGTAAGCATCATTAGCAGTAAGCATCATTAGCAGTAAGCATCATTAGCAGTGAGCATCAATAGCACAGTGAGCATTATTAGCACAAGGAGCCTCATTAGCACAAGGAGCGTCGCTCGAGTCGCTCCTCACCTGAGCCGTCGACCTGCGGCAGGAAGGCCAGGTGCTGCCGGTGCTCCTCGGACAGAGACAGGAGCATCCTAACGGGGCGGCGGCTCGCGGCGGACAGCACCGGGAACCCGGAAACACACCGGCAATGACGTCACAGTCACGTGAACCGTCGGAGCGAAGCCGGAAGTTAAATCCAGCACAGAGACGCAGTAGAGAGTGTGTTGTTGTTGTTGTTGTTGTTGTGTCAGTGTGCGGGTTCCGAACGCCGCTCCGCCATGGCCCAGTGCGTCCAGTCGGTGGAGGAGTTCGTCCAGGACTCGTTCGTACCGATGGTGGCCGTCCTGTGCAGCGAGGAGGCGGACAGGGTCTCCATGAAGAACAACCTCCACTTCTCCGAGCTGCTGCGGCCTTTCTGCAGACTCACGTCCGAAGGTAGGACGCTTGTGTCGGGGGCAGTTCATCTGGTCACTGTCCGCCCAACATAGGGTCCGCGGGCCCACGTCAGGACGCTCCACTGGCCACTTCCGGTGTCAAAAACTTGAGTTCCATGTACGGCGCTCACTGAGTGTCGCCGGGGACGTCCGTTCTGTTCTCGCTGCTTTTATTAGGACTCACAGCCACAATGTACAAATACACTAAACTGTGTGTAACAACAAGGAAAGTCCCACGTTTCTTGCATGGAAAGAAAAATGACAATTTAACAAGGCGAGATTTGCAGCTCATAGCATCGCGTTTCATGTCCTACACGTGTCAATAATTAATGTTTATCTGTTTGAGTTGTCTGGTTTTGTTTGCGCTTGTAACTCATTGGCAGCTCTATTGGAAATGATAGATAATGTACATGCTTCTATTATTATGATTATTATACATACTTCATGTGCAATGCAGTTTAAAATAGAGACGGGCCGATCCGGCATCGGTATCGGGTTCCAATACCAACGTAATTCATGGATGGGAAATTTCCGATCCAGCCTGCGAAGATTTCTGATCGTCAAGCCTCGCCTGCTTTCCTGTCGCTGAAACGACTCCATGAACCGTCTCACTGCCGCCGCGCCGCTGGCTGGCTGCAAACTGTGGACTGGATTTCCTGAAGGCAGGCGGGTCTCAATGAGACGTGCAGGAATGAGTCAAGAAATCCATTCCACAGTTTGCGGCCAGCCAGCAGGCTAACGGAGCAGCACTGTGCTGTCCAATGACAATACGTTTGCTGTTTGGACGGATCTTATGCTCAAAACACTGCAAGACAACATGGAATTTTTGCAAAGCAAAGCAACGTTCGCAAAGCCGTTGTCCAGCAGGTGGCGCTCTGCCGCCAGACGTCAGCACTTTGGTCGATGCCAGGCATTAGTTTAATAATGCTGAATAACGTTTCTTGTTCATGTCAGGTCACATCCGGGACCCGAACAATCAGGTCCACGTGGTGAAGAACCTGCGCGTCTGCGTCAGCAACATAGCGACGGGCCAGCCCGGCGGTGCCGCCGTGCCACGCCGCCGCCTGCTCAGCGAGGTGGTGCAGTCCACCCAGCCACAGGAGGGCGCCGCCACCAACGTGATGACCACAGGGGACTACGAGCTCAGCTTTAGCGGTGAGCCTGGGCGCTAGCAGCTGTTGAGAAGAAGCTAACGCTTCACAAGAATGCTAATAAATTCCCGCGTGGAGGTTAGCTTGTGTAGCAATTTTAGTTATCCTGATTTTTCAGGATAACTAAATGATTATTCAGTTATCCTTAACATTTTTAGCTCATTTAGCAGCTTAACCACTTTCGGAATTTGGCTCTTTGGGGAGTTTCACCTTTTTCTTAGCTATGCTAACAGATTAGCACAGCGAGCAGTGATATTTTGTCGTTGAGCTGTAAGACGAGATTGTTTTTTTTATCTGCATCAAGCCGGGTGAAAGCTAACTGCTCGCCGCTCCCGAGGCGCTAACAGAGCTACGATTTTATGTGTGTGTGTGTGTGTGTGTGTGTGTGTGTGTGTGTGTGTGTGTGTGTGTGTGTGTGTGTGTGTGCGTGTGCGTGTGCGTGTGCGGATTCCCACACTGGAAGGCTCTCAATCACACGATATTGTATGCCTCCGCTGCCGAACAAGACAGAGCCACGATGCTAACGTTAGCATTGACTCTCTGCTTCCGCCTGTTAGATGACTCTGTTAGGGCTAGCGCCCCCTGGCACAGCATGTGGAAACAAACGCTGTCGGAAATCTACACCTGCGAGCAGCACACAGGTACCCCAGTGATGTCACGACCCGTGACATCACAGCTCGTGGTGTCACCGCCTTCCTTGTTAGCCGGTAGCTTGAAACTTTCCTCCTCACTGTGGGTCGGAGACACACACACACACACACACACACACACACACACACACACACACACACACACACTCTACTTCCTTTCTGACCTGTGTCTGTGTGAGCGTACCAGAGATCTGCAACCTGCTAACGCCCATGTGAAGCTAACACGGCTAAACGGCTAAAATCACATTTGTTTAAAGTCTAAAAATTAATGAGTGTGTGTGTGTGTGTGTGTGTGTGTGTGTGTGTGTGTGTGTGTGTGTGTGTGTGAGAAATAACTGATCTGGTAATAGTGGTAAAAAAAAAATAGAACTGATGAAAAACTTGGCTGAACGACAGTTTCCGGTGTTGGAGAGCTCTGGTGTCCCTCATAGAGTAGGGTGGGGGTGTGGGTGTGGGTGTGGGTGTGTGTGCGCGGCTGTTTGTATGTGTGTGTGTATACCTGTGTGTAATGTTTGCGTTTGTGTCCTAGTGACCACCCCGTGGTTCGAGGCCTACAGGGAGAACTTCCTGCAGTCCACTCCAGTGTCGGACCACGAGTTCCTCAACCACCACCTGGCCTGTATCCTCAGTGTGTGTGTGTGTGTGTGTGTGTGTGTGTGTGTGTGACTGGTTTCTCCGTGATCCCGTGGCCTTGCTTCCCCCGTGTTTTCCTTGACGCCCAGTAGGCCTCCTGGTGGCGTCGTCCTCGGAGGCCGTCCCGGTGGAGCAGTTCCTGAAGCTGTCCCAGGAGCAGCACCGCATCCAGCACAGCGGCGAGTTCCCGGTTCCCAAGTGGTTCACGCCCAACACACTCAAGTACTACGTCCTCCTGCACGACGTGGGCGCCGGTGACGAGCAGCGGTGAGGACCCGGGCGGGGTGGCGGGGGGAGGGGGGAGGGGGGGGGGGGTTCAGGGGACACGAGGGTGACGGTGTACCGCTCCGCAGAGCCGACGCCGTGTACGAGGACATGAAGCAGCGGTACGGCGCTCAGGGATGTCACCTGCTCAAGATCAACTCCCGCAACGCCTCCGACCAGGGAACCGAGCAGATCCCCGACCCCTGGAGCCAGTACCTGCCGAGGAGGAGCCAGGTGAGCTCACGTGGGGTGCTGACACAGGTTAGCACGGGAGCTAATGAAGGTTCACGGAGCGAACACACAGGCTAAAGGGGCTAACACACAGCTCCTTTAGCGTGTGACTTAGCCTAACACACAAGCTAACACAAGCTGAAGGAGTTAACGCACAGCCTCACACACAGGCTAAAGGAGCTAACACACATGCTAACACACAGGCTAAAGAAGCTAACACAAAGGCTAAAGTAGTTAAGACACAGGCTAAAGTAATTAACACACAGGCTAAAGGAGCTAACACAAAGGCTAAAGTAGTTAACACAAATGCTAAGTCACAGGCTAAAGGAGCTAACACACAAGCTAACACAAGCTGAAGGAGTTAACGCACAGCCTCACACAAAGACTAAAGGAGCTAACACAGGCTAAAGGAGCTAACACAGGCTAAAGTAGTTAACACGCATGCTAACACACTGGCTAAAGGAAATAGCCAGAAACAGCCACATTTTTACTTACTTTACGTACATTTAACGGTGTTGCTAGAACGTTGCGACTGCGATCCTGACGTGTCGTTAATACGATGCTCAAGCAGTGCCAACATGTTTTCATGTGTGTTGGTAACGCAGGTTTACTTTGTTGCTAACGTGTCACTAACCTGTTTGTGGACGTCGCAGGAGTCGTTGGAGGACGCCGTCTCCAGCGGGGGCGCTGTGGAGCTTGGAGCTGCTGAGGTGGAGTTCCCTCTGGAGGAAGGTCTGTACAAACGTCCTTTTTGCCTTCTGGACCAAAACCATTGAAGTTTCTCCAAACTAAATTAGCTTAAGCACATGACGCAAGCGCTGAAGCTAATTCCATCTTTGTTTAGTTTCTAACTGTTCTTTGTTGAAGGTGAACATTTTGAATCATTTCACGATGCTCCTACGGGAAATCGGAGGTTTGACAGTGTTTGACTTGGTTCAGTTCAAATTTGTTCTGTTTTTTTTTTGCTGACGTTTATTTCGGAAAAGCCAAAATTGTGGCGTTTGGGACATAGAATTGGGAATTCTGAGACCAAAGTCAGAATGCTGCTTTGACGTTGAACTTTCAGTCGGAGTTCCGGCCGCCGTGCGTTCCTCCACCCTCAACACGGATCCAAAGACGCCGACAGCAGATGCGGAGATTCCAGCGTGCGGCGCGGGAAACCACGGAGCCTGTCTGAGCCTGAACGACCACGACCGGATACGGCACTTCATTCAGGAGTTCACTTTCCGAGGCCTGCTGCCGCACATCGAGAAGAACATTCGGCAGCTCAATGACCAGGTAGCATCTATTAGCTGTCCCTTTACCCGCTGCTAAAGCCTTGCTAGTGTAGCCTTGCAAACGTAGCCCCAGTGTGTCATCGGGTGGCGCTAACCTGGCCTTGTGGTCCTCAGCTGGTCTCCAGGAAAGGCCTGAGCCGGTCTTTGTTCACGGCCACCAAGAAGTGGTTTGGCGGGGGGAAGATTCCAGAGAAGAGCAGCGCCGAGCCCAAGAGCACCTGCGGCGTTCTGTAAGCTAGGTCACCCAATGTTAACGTGAAAGCTTGTGAGCCCAGCGCACACTGTGACTCCCCCCCCCCCTCCCCCCACGCCCCCACCAGGTACCCCCCTGAGGCCCCGGAGCTGCAGATCCGGAAGATGGCTGACCTGTGCTTCCTGGTGCAGCACTACGAGCTAGCTTACAGCTGCTACCACACCGCGAAGAAGGACTTTCTGTCAGACCAGGCCATGCTGTACGCCGCGGGGGCGCTGGTGAGTCATGCTAGCAGCATGTTGTACGCTGCGGGGGCGCTGGTGAGTCATGCTAGCAGCATGTTGTACGCCGCGGGGGCACTGGTGCCACACTGCAGTCGGGGGAGTTTGATTTTTTTTTTAAAAGGTTTTAGAATTTTTGGGGGGGCTCATGGTTTTTAAATGTTTTAGCATTTGCCTCGCTTCCGTTTCTTTCAATGTTTCACCTTTTCTTGGATTTCAAACCGTTTTCCAGGAGATGGCGGCGGTGTCTGCGTTCCTCCAGGCCGGCGCTCCCCGGCCCTACCCGGCCCACTACATGGACACGGCCATCCAGACGTACCGCGACGTCTGCCGGTACGGGCCGTTGTTAGCCTAGCTTAGCAACAGGACTTGACCTCTCTGAAGCCTCCGTTTGCTTTGTGCAGGAACACCGTGCTAGCAGAGCGCTGCGCTCTGCTGAGCGCCGACATCCTGAAGAGTCAGGGGAAGTACTCTGAGGCGGCCACGCTGCTCATCAAGATGACCAGCGAGGTGAGCTAACAGGCGTACGCTGCTAACGCTGCTCAACAAGATGACTGGCTAACACTACTAACTCCTCTCCAATGGGCTAACGTCCATGTACGCTAATGCAAACTTTCAAACGTAAATGCTGACATTAAAGAACACCAATGTCATGTGTGCTCGTGGCAACGTTACATACTAACACGTGCTAATGCTAACAGGGCTGTGACCAGCACAACGCTACATACTAACATGGGCTAATGCTAATAGGGCTGTGACCTGCGCAATGCTACATACTAACATGTGCTAATACTAACAGGGCTGTGACCTGTGCAATGCTACATACTAACATGTGCTAATGCTAACAGGGCTGTGACCTGTGTAACGCTACATGCTAACAGGACTGTAGCCTGCACAACGCTCTTCTGTTGGAACATGCTAACATGTGCTAAGGCTAACAGGACTTTGTCCTGCGCAACACTCCTCTCGTGTCAAATGCTAACATGACGGAAGTATGATTTCCCCCTCTCCCCCCTCCTCCTCTCCCCCCTCCCCCTCTTCCTCCTCCTCCTCTTCCTCCTCCTCCTCCTCCTCCCAGGACTGCGACCTGCGCAGCGCCCTCCTTCTGGAACAAGCTGCTCACTGTTTCATCAACATGCGAACACCGATGGTCCGAAAGTTTTCCTTCCACATGATCCTGGCCGGACACCGCTTCAGCAAGGCGGGGCAGGTGAGGGGCGACAAGGGTCAAAGAGAGGTCAGGGGCAACAGGGATTAAAGACGGGTCTGGGGCAACAGGTTTAAGGTGAGGGGCAACAGTAGAGGGGCAAGAGGGTTTTTTCGTGCGTATTTGTCAGTTTTCAGCAGCTCCTCTAACCGTCGGTACTAACATGCTAACGCGGCGTGCTGCAGCGCCGCCACGCCCTGCGCTGTTACCTGCAGGCCCTGCAGGTGTACCGAGGGCGGGGCTGGTCCCTGGCCGAGGACCACATCAACTTCACGGTGGGCCGCCAGTCCTTCACGCTGGGCCGGGCCGAGTGCGCCGCTGCCGCCTTCCGCTTGGTGCTGACCAACGACAGCCGGCAGACGGCCACCCAGCAGGGGGCGTTCCTCCGGGAGTTCCTCTACGTGCACCAGGTGAGCTCCGATTGACCCCCCCCTCCCCTGCCACTCAGAGCTCCCCCCCCCCACTGACTGCTACCCTGTTCCAGAGCACCCCGGGGGTCCCAGAAGAGCTGCCTCTGCTGCCCCTCCCCCACATCCACAGCTCAGCCATTCGGGTCTACTTAGGACACGAGCGCAGGCCGGCGCAAGGTAAGCTAAGCAGTAGCTTCAGTGCTAACTCCATCACGAGCTCTACCACTAACTCCACCACTAATTTAACCACTCGCTCGGCTGGTAGCTCCGCCGCTACCGCCACACCGCTAGCTTCACCACTAACTTCACTTTGATCTTCACAGAGCTTCACCACTAACTTCACTTTGATCTTCACCGCTAGCTCCACCGCTAACATTTAAGACCATTTTAAAAAACCCTCATATTACCAAATAAATAAAAGTTCCATGCTGCAGCAGATATTATATATCAATAAACACTAAATATACACATATGAGCAGGCCTAGCATAGATGGACGTCAAACGGCTCCGATTAAGAAACTAAAGTCCGACACGACTTTTAAACTTTGGCCAAATAGATTTTGTGACGTTTTAACGCGGCGTCCGTTCAGGTGAGAAGCAGGCGGCCACTCACGTGTCCCTGGACCAGGAGTTGGACCACGACCAGGCCGCGGTGTGGGTCCGCCTGGAGGAGCGGCTGCTGGCCGCCGCCCACGGGGGGGCGGCTCCCGCTGGCTTCCAGCCCACCCAGAGCTGCCTGGACCAGCACACAGACAACCAGCGCCCCCCGCAGGCTGTGGTCAACGGTACGTCTCGGCATCTGTGCTAGCTAGCCTCAGGCTACGTTTCGGTGGATTGCGTCAGCGTCGGTAGCTAACGCTACTCGCTGTTTTCTTGGACTCAGAACCGGTGGTGGTAGAGCTGACCCTCCGGAACCCGCTGAAGGTTCCCCTCATGCTCTCCGACCTCTCGCTGCTCTGGACGTTCCAAGAGGACGACGATGCCGCCACGGTTAGCTTGGCATACCCACAAGCCGCCCGCCACTAAAAAAGCCGCCAGCTAATCCCACATTGTTTTTTCCTGCCAGGAGGAAAACGAGGCGGTGAAGCCAGAAGTCATCCAGGAGTTCTTCCTGAGTCCCGAGGAAACCAAGACGGTTCGTATGCCCCACGTGGCGACAGGGCTAACAATGCTAATGATGTGACTGCAAGCTAACGTTCAGCTCAGTTTGGCTACGTACCGAAGCTAAACGTTGCTGCGAGCTAATTTGAAAATGGCTACAGTAGCATGTGAGCACTGCTAGTTTTACGACGGGGGTTAGCATGTGCTGAGGTCAACCGTCTTGCAGATCCGCCTTCAGCTGCTGCCGCGCCGTACCGGACAGATGAAGGTCGTGGGTGTGGCGTACATGCTGGCGGCGGCGCCGTGTGCGGAGCCGCTGCAGTTCGATCCGACCCCGGCGTTGCGGACCCTGGCGGTCCGCGGCCGGCAGGACCTGCACATCCAGGGTCCAAGACTTAACCTGACCAAGGAGGACAAGATGTCGGTACGGCACGGTGTGGACTGCCGCCTGGAGCCCGTCATAACTGCCCCCATGCCCCTGATGGAGGTAAAACTTCCCCCAGTGGTCCACCTGGCCCACTAGCTCCAGCTAGCTTGAGTGCGTTGAAGTACAATACTAAACCCGGTCTCTGGGGTCCCAGGTCTTCTTCTTGGAGTTCCCTACCGCTCTGCTGTGTGGCGAGGTCCGGAGAACCACGGTAGAGTTCGGCAACGTGGGTGCAGTGGCGCTGCGTGGCCTGCGGGTGGCGTCCACGCACTCCGACTTCTTCACCTTCGGCAGTCGGTCCACCAGGACCAGAACAGACGAGGAGGTGGTCCCGATTGAAGGGGGCGAGCTGAAACCCGGGGAGTCCACTCAACTGCCCCTGTGGCTCCGGGGTCCAGACCAGGAGGGGGTCCACGAAATCCACTTCCTGTTCTACTACCAGACGGCTGAGGGGGGCCCCAAAGTCCGGTGAGCCTCTTAACGCCACTTGCTAAGCGGAAGCTAGCTGACTTGTCAATGCTAACTGACCTTTGACCCCCCCCCCCCCCTCCCCAGTCACCGGGTGCTCCGCCACACGGCCTTCATCTGCGCTAGCCGTTCGCTCAGCGTGCGGGCTTCGGCGCGCCGTAGCGGCAGCGGCGCGTTGGTCTTTGTGGACGTGGAGAACATCGCCGCGGTGAGTTAGCACGCTAGCCTGCTAGCCAGTTGTCCGGCCAGCATCTCTGAGAGTCTCCGCTGTGTTCCAGAGCGACGGCGGCCCGCCGGACTTCCACATCCTGCAGGTGTCCAGCAGCAGCCGGCGGTGGCGCCTGCACCAGCGCATCAACCCCACCGCCGGTGAGCGACACGCCGCGCCCACGAGTTAGCGTCAACCTCAAAGGCACCGACCGCTAAAGTTCAAAGGGTTGCTCAAAGTGACGATAAAATATAATAGAACTCAATCTGCTGAACAAGCGCAAACAGATAATCGACTTGAAAATGTTTAGAAAACATTAACAGACTTCCTATTAACGTTAGGAAGCATTAACAGAGACTTCCTGTTAACGTTTGGAAGCATTAACAGAGACTTCCTGTTAACGTTTGGAAGCATTAACAGAGACTTCCTGTTAACGTTAGGAAGCATTAACAGAGACTTCCTGTTAACGTTTGGAAGCATTAACAGAGACTTCCTGTTGATCCAGATTGTAAACTGAGCAGCCGAGAACGAGCCAAGCTGAGTTTCCGAGCCGCTCCGTGTCATCATTCCCAAGGTGAGTCCAGAACCTCCAGAACATCCAGAACCTCCAGAACATTGAGGAACCAACAGTAACGGCAACAGTCCCACCTTGTTCCCTTGTTCCCTTGTTTCCTTGTTCCCTTGTTTTCCAGCAGAGTCAGAAGAAAACACTGTGGCCGACCTCAATCTGGGAAGTGAACAGGTAAATCTGAAAGACTGACGGACCAACCCAAGTTGTTTACCTGCTGTTTACCAGTAGTCTTCTGTTTACCAGTCAGCTGCTGTTGACTCTGGGTTATGTCAGATTACAGACTTTGACGCTGGGTTATCTCAGATTACGGACGGTGACTCTGGGTTATGTCAGATTACGGATGGTGACTCTGGGTTATATCAGATTACGGATGGTGGATTATGTCAGATTACGGATGGTGACACTGGGTTATGTCAGATTACGGATGGTGACTCTGGGTTATGTCAGATTACGGATGGTGGATTATGTCAGATTACGGACGGTGACTCTGGATTATGCCAGATTACGGACGGTGACTCTGGGTTATGTCAGATTACGGACGGTGGATTATGTCAGATTACGGACGGTGACTCTGGATTATGTCAGATTACGGACGGTGACTCTGGATTATGTCAGATTACGGACTTTGATGCTGAATTATGTCAGATTATGGACGGTGACTCTGGATTATGTCAGATTACGGATGGTGACACTGGGTTATGTCAGATTACGGATGGTGGATTATGTCAGATTACGGACGGTGGATTATGTCAGATTACGGACGGTGCTCCGATCCCTTCCAGACCCTCGGCTCCTCCAGTCGCTGCCCAGACTTCTTCTTCCCCACGTCCAAGTCCCTGCAGCCGGAAGCTCAAGCGTCCAAAACCCCTGACTCGGGAACCAAGTGTGACGAGCTGGACCTCACCATCATCGTCATGTGGAAGGTACCCCTCCCCCCCCATCCTCAACCCCACCCCCCCACCCCCCACTAGGAACAGTGAGCTGTGAGGTCTGTGTCCAGGCTTCAGTGGTGGAGGACAACAGAGACCAGGTCCTGGAAGGTCAGCTCCACGTGGCGCTCCAGACCATCGGCAAGGACGCCACGTCTCTGCTTCCCAAAGAGGTGAGTCTGGCTCCGCCCCTCCGTCCCCCGGGGGGGGGGGCCTCCAGGGGGGGGGGGCCTCGGTGGGAACGTTGACGTGGAATGTGTGTTCCAGGAGGCCCCGGAGATGATGCTGCTCAAGTTCAAGGCGGATCTGCTCCCGGCGCCGCCCCCGGCCGAGTTTTCCCAACTCGTCAAGACCAACCTGGAACACCCGGAGAACTTCACGCACTCCTTCCACCACAGCAGGTCGGCACACAAGTTCCCGGGGGTTCTGAGCAAAGACTTCCGACCCCCACCCTCTTCGCGAGGAGCCACGTACCGCGGATTCGGGGAAAACTTCGTGGAAGTCTCTTTTAAATTCCGGGGGAAAAACCATTCGGTATTAAAAAAAAAAGATGAGACCATGAAGGAGTTATTGCCAAATGAAGCTTCACGAAGCGCTTGTCTTTACTTCCTGACGCCACCAGAGGGCGCCCTTTGGTTCTAAAGATCCAGGCTGAAAGGCAATGAAGTGTTTTCAAACATCTGTGGAGCAGACGGCGCCGTCTAGTGGCTTCAGGCAATAAAGTCCGTGCTTCACGAAGCGTCATTTGTCCGTCGTTACCTGGAAGTCCAGGGTCGGAATTATTGAAGGAAAAGAAGTTAAATTCCACAGAAATGGCAGGAAAATGTTACATCAAACTTCGTTCATTAATTCAGTTGCTCAAGTCGCTAAAACGGCTCCAAAAAAGCGAATCCAGGTCAAAATAAAAATTCCTCACAAAGTTTTAAACTATAAGTTGTGAAACTTGCTGCTGTTAGCATGCTGGCTAATTGAAGATGCTAACCCATGTGTGTGTTTCTCCTCAGTCTGTGTGTCGTTCCCGTCGCTCTGACTCTGTCCAACTGCTGCTCGGACGCGGTGGACGTGGACGTGGACCTGAGGAACCGGAGCGGCAGGTGGGGTCGCTAGCGCCTTACGGAAAATACAAGATGTTTTGAGGTCTTAGTGGGAATCCTGGGACGGAATCCTAAAAAATGATCACCTGGATTGTTGGGATTCTGGAGGAACGTCAGTCGACCTTCATTGGTGAACCAACGTCCGTATAGTGACTCGTGATGCTAAGCTAGCTAACGTCAGCCTAATATAGTTTCACTGGGAAACGACCACAGCGTAATTGAGCGAACGCTAATCACGAATTGGCAAACGTAACGAACAGATTCGTCTAACGTTACGAGAATCTGCCTGCTACCGTAGCTAGCAGCGCTACATGTTGGTGGTGCTTGTTGGGCTACGACAACCAACGTCCATGTAGTGACTTATGATGCTAAGCTAGCTAACGTCGGTCTAATATAGTTTCACTGGGAAACGACCACAGCGTAATTGAGCTAACGCTAATCACGAATTGGCAAAGGTAACGAACAGATTCGTCTAACGTTACGAGAATCTGCCTGCTACCGTAGCTAGCAGCGCTACATGTTGGTGGTGCTTGTTGGTGGGCTATTTAGCCGTGTTCTGCTAGCTGTCAACTAGCCACCGTTACCATTCATGCCAGCATTATATGCTATTTCTAGCTAACGTTGGCTAAACAAGCCATTTAGCCACACAGTAACCAAACACAGCTAGCTAGCACCACCGAAGTGCGCTGAGCTCGAAAGTAAATTAATTTAGCAAACGTTGGCGACGGTAACGTTACGTCCTTCTGTTCTCCGGCGCCACGAGTAACGACGGGACGCCGCCGCTTCAAACGCTCCTCGTGGACGTGGTGCCGGTGCGGTATGGCGGCTCCGTCGTACAAAGACTGCTAATAGCTCTAGCTTGATGCTAACGGCTGCGTTTAAAAGCCGCCACGCACCTTTGATGTGAGGCGGCGGGTCGCCGCTAAAGCCCGAGAGCCGCTTGGAGACGAGGCTCGTCCTCCATGACGGTTTGTTCCGGTCCCTCGCATGCGCGTGGGCGTGGCTAGCGGATTCCCGCGCAAAACGTGTCGGAATTGTTGTAGCGCACAAACCGAGTCTCCGCCCCTCCTCTTCCAGCGCCGACGGGCCCGACGTCCACAGCTGCTTCTCCTGGGTGGGGAAGAGTCGCATGGCGGTCCGGCTGCAGCCGCGGGAGGTTCGGAGCGTCGGCCTGCGAGCGTGCTTCCTGCGAGCCGGAGTCTACAACCTCAACACGCCGCGGATCTCCGCCCGGACCGCCGGCGGCGCCGGCCGACAGGCGGCCGCCGGGCCGGCGCTCATCGTCATCGGGTGCGCCTGAGAGGGACGTCTGGAAACTGGACGTCTGTCGCTTTGGAAGTGATGAAGTGATGAATAAATAAATAAATAAATAAATATGTCCCAACCTGCCGTTTTTCCCGTTTCCTGTCAGAGTTCAGATTCAGTTTCCAGGGTTACCGAAACTTAACCTTAACCCTTAAACTTAACCTTAACCCGAAACTTAACCTTAACCCTCAACTTAACTTTAACCCTAAACTTAACTTCAACCCTACACTTAACCGCAACCCTAAACTTAACCTCAACCCAAAACTTAACCTCAACCCAAAACTTAACCTTAACCCTTAATTTACCCTCAACCCTACACTTAACCTCAACCCTAAATTTTACCTCAACCCTAAACTTAACCTCAACCCAAAACTTAACCTCAACCCTAAACTTAACCTCAACCCAAAACTTAACCTCAACCCAAAACTTAACCTTAACCCTAAATTTACCCTCAACCCTACACTTAACCTCAACCCTAAATTTAACCTCAACACTAAACTTAACCTCAACCCTGACCCTCTGAAACCGAAATTTCTCACCGTGAACATCAGCGTCCAGCTCCTGCCGGAGCTCCGCCTCCTGTTACTGAAAGGAGCGTCTGAACACCAGGGGGCGGTGCAGCGCCACGTTTCAATAAAGCAGTTATTGGTGTTTCCTCCAGATCGTCAGGTGAGCCGGGGGAAATGATCACATTTCACATTTTGTTCTAAAAAAAAACCTTTGCTCTCACAGCGACAGTGTGTTGCAGAGTAATCCTGTATAAATACTCTTCACCACTAGAGGGCAGCACAGAACTTTGCCGGTGAAATGTAAAGTGACAGACGTCAGTGTGGTTCATCTCCACCTCCTGCTACCATCTTGTATCAAAGTACTGTGTCAGTGACAGTGATGGAGAAGTTTTTGAAAACCAGGATCTCAGCTCTTCATCCATCAGGTCCAGGTTTCACACTGACGGAGGCACTATTAAAAAAAAGTCCTTGCTTTCTGGATTTACTGGATTCCTGTTGATAAAACTGTGATGAGAAAGACTTTATATTGTTAATAGAGGCTGCAGAGTTTCACATTTTTGGGTGGTGGTGGTGTGACTCCAGAATTTTCCAAAGTAAAAAGTGTGTCTTGACTCCAAAAAGGTAGAAAAAGGAGGATGAGAACAATGGAGGGTTTATACGGCGAGGAGATATTTAGATATTATTGCTTGCAGGGTGACGATCGGCGGTCGGCTGCGTCGTAGCTCCGCCTCCTGGAACCGAACCTCCGGCTCGCTACCTCGACGGAGGGGGGGACAAAATAAACCTGCTCCGGGTTCCACAACTTGTCAGTGGAGACGCATGGAACCTGGACCTTGGTGTCCATTCCAGACCCCACAATTCTAAAGATCCCCCCTCAGTTAACCCTTTCAGGGCGCTCACAAAAAAACCCCCACTAACTTTACAGCTGTGAAAATACATTGGATTTCTTTCTTTCAAATTTCTCGTTATAAATCTGTTAATCAACCTCAGTCCTGATCCAAATGATCAAATATTTAAAAAAAAATGTTAATTAACCATTTAAACGCCAACTTAGAAGATGACAGCAGCCACTAACCCCCCCCCCCCAAAAAAAATCATGGTCTCCAGTCAAAAATAAGTAAAGTTACGAAAAGTAAAGATTTTATTCAATTAAGTTTGTGATTTGAAAGGTGGTCCAGTGGTCTGGTCTGGTCCGGTGGTCCGGTCTGGTCCGGTGGTCCGGTGGTCCCGTCAGTCCTCAGACGAGGTCACGGCCTCGTACCCCGGCGGGGGGGGTCGAAACAGACAAAAGTGCTGAGTCATGAAGAGAACGTCGAACAGGATGGAGAAAAGACCGAGTCCAAACTTTGTGGGGTCTCCGAAGACCAGCAGCCACTCGTCTGAGGACGAACAAACAAACAAACAAACGTTAAGAAACATTGATATAGTCGATTTATTTGTCACTTTCCCTGGTTGTTTACCGTTGTTGTACGACTGCAGGATCATCTGTGCGACGCTCAGCGTTCCTCCGGTGAAATCCAGAAGAACGTTCCCGATGCTCCACCCCTCCGTACTCCGCCTGCGGTGGTTCATGACGGCCTGGCACACACACACACACACACACACACACACACACACACACACACACACACACACACTTTTAGCAGCGATAGCAATCTTGGCTCATTTTTAAAAAAGGACTAAAAACACTCTTGACTTATTACTGTTATTAAAGTTTTATATATTTCTGTATTGATTTTTATTGCTGATATTCGAAGTTTTTTATATTGTTGCTTTAGCTATTTTTGTTTTCAGCACTTTGAGTTTTACTAATGTAACGTGCAATGCAAATAAAATGCATTGTTATTATTCAATGTTAACATGAGCATTAGCAGGGTTAGCGTAAGCCTGAGCATTAGCATGGTTAGCCTGAGCATTAGCATGGTTAGCCTGAGCGTAAGCCTGAGCATTAGCATGGTAGGCCTGAGCATTAGCATGGTTAGCCTGAGAAAAAGCCTGACCATTAGCATGGTTAGCCTGAGCATAAGCATTAGCATGGCTAGCCTGAGCATTGGCATGGTTAGCCTGAGCATTAGCATGGTTAGCCTGAGCGTAAGCCTGAGCATTAGCATGGTAGGCCTGAGCATTAGCATGGTTAGCCTGAGAAAAAGCCTGACCATTAGCATGGTTAGCCTGAGCATAAGCATTAGCATGGCTAGCCTGAGCATTAGCATGGTTAGCCTGAGCATTGGCATGGTTAGCCTGAGCATTAGCATGAGCGTTAGCCTCGCAGCTTCAGTTTACCTGCGGCACGTATTTGACGAGTGTGACAGCGAGCTTGATGTAGGAGAAGTAGTAGAGGTAGTCCAGCCAGCTAATCCGCCCGGCGACAGCCAGCGACAGACTGACCAGCACGAACAGCCAGCCAATCACCAGCAGGACGCCGCCGGTCCGCGAGACCCTCTGGCCCCCCCGCTGGAAGGAAAGTTCACACGTCAACGGTGGAGCCAACGTTAAGCGGCTAGCCTAGCGGCTAGCTAGCCGGCCACCCACCTCGTAGGCGGCGGCCTGGAGAACGTAGACGAGGCAGAGCAGCAGCGCGTGGAGGCTGAAGAACACGTCGTTGGCGCTGACCGGATTGATCCCGTTGGGATTCCTCTCCAGGAACTCCTCCTGCACAAAACAGTTAGCGCGCGAGCATGCCAACAAACAGCCCGGCACAGCTAGCGTGCTAAGCTAACAGAGGCAGCGCTACCTGGATGCTGGGGATCCAGAACAGGCCCACGTTGAAGACGCTGTAGGCCAGGAACCCGGTCAGGTTGAGAGCCAGGAAGTCAAAGTTTAGGCCAATGACGCTAGTGGACGGAATTAAAATCAGACAATTGGGTTTTTTTTTTTTTTTTAATACCCAAGTGTCCCAGAGGGGGCGAGATACCTCTTCCGGGTCCAGTTGGTCCAGACCTGTGGATAGAAAGACACGGACCAGGCCAGGAAGTAGATCCAGCCGATCACCTCACTGAGGACCGACAGCAGGCTGCTGCGGACCACCAGGAACCGGATCCTCACCCCGGAACTGGGAACAGGGGCAGAAATAGAGAACTGGTCCAACAACAGGACCTACAACTAGTCCAACAACAGGACCTACAACCGGACCTACAACCGGTCCAACAACAGGACCTACAACTGGTCCAACAACAGGACCTACAACAGGACCTACAACTGGTCCAACAACTGGACCTACAACTGGTCCAACAACCGGTCCAACAACCGGTCCAACAACCGGACCTACAACTGGTCCAACAACCGGTCCAACAACCGGTCCAACAACTGGACCTACAACTGGTCCAACAACTGGTCCAACAACCGGTCCAACAACTGGACCTACAACTGGACCTACAACTGGTCCAACAACCGGTCCAACAACCGGTCCAACAACTGGACCTACCACTGGTCTCTTGTGGTTCATCACAGTTTGGTTAAAGATCCTGAACCAAAATAAAACCTTGAGCCACTTTCAGACCCAAGACGTCCAAAACCAATAATCATGTTTCCACAAGGAAACAGGTTTCCATGACGACTCCTTTAAACTCATGACGTCAATCAGTTTCTGCCGTTCAGCCTCCTGCAGACTTTTATTTATTTATTTATTTTTACATTTTGAAGCTTCTAGTTAGAACTTCTGAACTTCTGAACATCGAACAGAACAAATAATCATTCTTGGTCGTAAGAGTTTCATCAGGTGTGTGTGTGTGTGTGTGTGTGTGTGTGTGTGTGTGTGTGTGTGTGTGTGTGTGTGTGTGTGTGTGTGTGTGTGTGTCTCCCAGGTTGACCTCTGACCTGTGCAGGTGACTGTCGTTACTCTGCAGGTGAGCCGTCACCTGACCGGCTCGACGCGCCGACACGTTAAAAACCACCGACGTCTGATTCTCCGGAAAAAACACCTGGAGGAGGAAAAAACCAACGTCCGACTTGTTTCTTTGATCTTTTCTTTGAACTTTACAACCTTTTTTCTTCGCACTTTGTCTTTTTCAAATAAAAAATTAGGCCGTTTTTTTCCCCCTTTGTTTGTTTGTTTGACCCATTGTGTGACTTTTCATTGTTTTCTATAGTTACAATCGGGACTTTAATTGAAAGCAATGTCACTTTTTCTGTGAATATTTGACCTTTTGTCCCCCCCCCCCCCAAATTCCGTGACTTCAAAGTAAAAGCGCAGCTCGCTGGTCACCTGCTCCGGCAGGTCGATGACGGCGGTCCAGTTCTCCCCGGAGTGGAACGTCACGTTCACGTAGACCTCCGCCGGCTCCTCCAGGGCCGAGCTGAGAACCCAGACCAGGACCGGGGCGGGGGGAGGGGGGGGTGGAGGGGGGAGGGGGGGTCAAGAAGCAGAAAGGAATCGCAGCCGGAAGGCGAGGCCAGTAGTTTTACTCTGATTACCTGGAGCGGAGCGCCACTCCCGCCTGAGCGTTTTCCTCCAGAGTGACGACTTGAGGCGCGAACAGAGACGCGTCCGACGGTCCGGCTGGAAACATGGACGCAGATTAGAAAGTGTCTCCACCACGCTGCTAGCTAAACGCTGCAGTGAGGACTTACCGGTGCAGCTGCAGAGCGACGCCGCCGCCGCCAGCAGCAGCAGCAGCAGCAGCGGCGGCGGCGGCGGCGGCGACTCGCCGGCCGACCGTCCCGCCACTGACATTCCTGCTGAAACACATCAAACCACTGAGGAGGTTTATATATTTTAATTCAGCTTCAGCAACACAATGATTCAACCTGCTGCTCTGAGGAACGTCACAGGAAATCACTTTTTAACTCTTCGACCTCCGTCAGAACCTCCATCACCACCTGGACTAAACTACATCGATACTTATATTAGATCATATATTTCATATGGCATATTGCATGTACATATATTTATTTATTTGTTCATGTTATTTCATGCCATTTCACAATATATACATATATACACATGTACACACACACACATATATATATATATACACACATATATACACATATACATACATACACATAATAATTTGTCATCCATACATGAACAAAAAGGAACACAGAGAAGATTAATCTTGTGTTTTCTGTTCCTATTAGCACTTTTCAACAAAATCAAATCAAACATATATTTATACATGTGCAAGTATACTATTACCATTGGTATTATTATTATTACTGATATATATTGTTGTTGTTATATAATTGCTACCATTATTAGTAGTACTATACACAAGTATTATACACTATTACACACTGTTATTATCTGTATTATTGTTATTATTATTATATAATGCCTACTTCTAATGGCTCTGCCACTGCACCTTACTATTTATTAATCTTGCTTTTATCTCCTGCTGATTTCTAAGTGCCCATGTTCTGTTCTGTGTTTTACTTTGTCTTATACACACATATTTTTATTTTTTACTTTTACTTCTATTCTATTGCATTTTATAATATTCGTATGTACCAGATTGCTGCAACAAAACAATTTCCCTTCGGGGATGAATAAAGTAATTATCTATCTATGTATCTATCTATCTATATCTAATTCCTTAACTTTATCATTTCTGCACCTTTTTATCTCGAGCTGTTGTAAGTTTGCGTTTCCCCCTGGGAGGAATAAAGCTCTACTCTATTCTAAGTCAGTAGCTACCGTGGAAAAAAAGCTGCATATTTAGTGTGGGGGAATTATTAGTGAAGTTGAAAAGAGTTAATCAAATGAATAAAAGAACATTCATAAGTACATTTTAAAGGTGGAGGAAAGTCAAAATTTTTTTAAAGGTGAACAAACAGTTAAATATTTACACTGCGTCCCAAGCTATTATGCAAATGATAATTTTCTTAAATAAACATTCGACGCAAACGACTGTCAGCAGAATTTAAACCAACTGTTAAGATTATTTTAAAAAACTGATATTTCGCTGCGTTTGGCTTCATTTACACATAAACCAGCTGCGTCTCTCCACAAACGAGGATTAATTAATTAATGATTAAACGAACATTCATGAATTTAATTGGAAAAAACAACAACTTGAAACTTTATAACAAACAATTTGCACAAGCGCAGACCGGAAGTTAAAAAAAAATATCACGTGAGCGCTGGTGATCCAAACTTTAATAATTTTAGAGTCTTACTTTGAGAATTCGCTCCCCCGAAAATCGAAAAACACAGTTTCAGAAGAAGGTTCGGAATTTTAAAAACATTAAACTGCTTTAAAAACGAATGACTGTCTATTTACTTTTGTGTTTAAATCTGCACAGACGTCCAAAGTGACGTCACGAGTTTGACTATTGACGAGAAATTAATTTACGGTCGAAGCGTGACATTATGATCCGTAATCACCCATAAAAAAACGTTAATTTAAAGCTTTTTTTTTACCTTATTTTCTTCAGACCTCAGCGCTCCGGCTGTATGTTTACTTCCGCAGTGTCGTGTTCGTCTGCTCTTAATGACTTCCGGTTTAAAATACTGACCCGGAAGCATCGATTCCGCTCGTTAAAGCGGGAAGAAAACAAAACGATAGAACAAAAAAAATCATTTTTAAAGTCCTTTAAAATATACATATTTAAGGTCTCATATTTAAAGTTTACGTTTCGTCCTGATGTACCTCAATTAAAGATGTTGACTGAGCGGAACCTTTGACATCGTGCCTGCGTTTCCACTCGGCGGACTCAGCAGCGACCTTGTGGAGAAATGTGGAGCGTTTTCGCGATTTCAACGTTACTTTGTCCCTTTTTCGACTCGAATTGCGTTTGAATCTGATGGTCAACATGTCTGTAGTGGCGGCGTGTGTTCGTTCCGTCCTGGTATCCAGGTGAGGGTCCGGAAAACGGGCTTTTAAAGCAGTCGGAGCAGGAGGGTTCTGACTAGTAGTAACTATTGACTAGTCTCTCAACTGGTAAACTAGTCAATAGTGACGAGTTGCTCTCTGTCTCGTTACTATACAGTAACTAGTTACTCTCCGTCTAGTTTAGAGTGATATGTTATTATTAACCAACGAGTTGCTCTACACTAACCAGTTATTCTACACTAACTACTGACTAGTCCATCTATTGAATTACTACTAATTAGTTACTCTCTGCTGTCTTTTAACGATATACTAACTGGTTACTCTCTAGTTACTATATATAACTACCAGTGATGCACAGTGTGGTTCCTACTAGGTGAGGTTCCCAGTAGGTGAGGTTCCTACCCGGTGAGGTTCCCACTAGGTGAGGTTCCTACCCGGTGAGGTTCCCACTAGGCGAGGTTCCTACCTGGTAAGGTTCCCACAAGGAGAGGTTCCTACCCGGTGAGGTTCCCACTAGGCGAGGTTCCTACCTGGTAAGGTTCCCACAAGGAGAGGTTCCTACCCGGTGAGGTTCCCACTAGGTGAGGTTCCCACTAGGTGAGGTTCCTACTAGGTGAGGTTCCCACAAGGAGAGGTTCCTACCCGGTGAGGTTCCCACAAGGAGAGGTTCCTACTAGGTGAGGTTCCTACCCGGCGAGGTTCCTACTAGGTGAGGTTCCTACCCGGTGAGGTTCCCACAAGGAGAGGTTCCTACCCGGTGAGGTTCCCACAAGGAGAGGTTCCTACCCGGTGAGGTTCCTACCTAGTAAGGTTCCCACTAGGAGAGGTTCCTACCTAGTAAGGTTCCCACTAGGCGAGGTTCCTACTAGGTGAGGTTCCTACTAAGTGAGGTTCCCACTAGGTGAGGTTCCTACCTAGTAAGGTTCCCACTAGGTGAGGCACTGGGTCCTGGGCACTGATTGGACCAGGTGTTACAGTTTGTATGTTTAAGGTGGACTAAAGTCTGATATTTAAGGTGGAATGTGTCTGTTGTCCCTGCAGCCGTCTCTGCGTCCTGATCCCTGCGAGGACGAACTCCAACCGTTCGTCTGTCGCTTGCTGTGGACGTCCACGGTACCAGCGTCTGTACCCCACCGTCCTGGTTCACCCAGACGGTTCCACGGTCCGCATCCGGCACCTGGAACCCCGGAGGATCCTCACGGTGAGTCCTGGATCCTGGCAGGTCCCGCTAACTGGTCCCGCTAACATGCACCGTTGAGAAGGTCCAGCTAACAAGTCCCGCTAACAGGTTCAGCTAACAGGTCCAGCTAACAGGTCCAGCTAACAGGTCTCGCTAACAGGCCCTGCTAACAGATCAAGCTATCAGGCCCCGCTAACCGTCAGTGTTTACGACAGATCCCGGTGGACCCGGCGTCGCTGTCGGACGAAGAGCGCCGCGCCCGTCAGAAGAAGAAGAGGGACGTGATGAAGACGAGGACGGAGACCGTCGGGGCCTACGAGGACGACTTCCAGGCGGACAACTACCGCCACATGTGGAGGAGGAAATGAGCAGGAGGAGCTCGCGCAAAACACTTTCAGTAAAATAAACCGTGTCATTAAAATCAAAAATCGAAAAACTTTTTCCTCCTTTATAAAGAACACAATGCTAACGTGCTAACGCACCACACCTGGAGATCTTGATCGGCCTCACCTGTGAGGTGGGACGGACCATCTGGACAGGAGAGGCGCTCTCTTACACACATTTAGACAGATTTGTCAACAGTATTTGAGAGAAATAGATAGGCGCTCTCTTACACACATTTAGACAGATTTGTCAACAGTATTTGAGAGAAATAGATATTTTGTGTTCATAGAAAACGACTTCAGCTCGTAAAAAAAAAAAAAAAATGGGAGCAAAAACAAAAGGGCTGCGTTTACGTTCAGTGAAAAACCTGCGAGAGTGAGAGAAAAGAGACAAACTCCAGTATCGAGAGCAATAATAGTCACAACAATCAAGATTCTTGCTCAAGGGCAGGGGGTGAAGTCGGCTCGCAGCTCGTTCATCGATCTGCCAAGTTCTTCCCTCTGCTGCCCGCTTTTATTCCAACGTTGAAGTAGGAGGTCACTTTCTTTTTCCACGATACAACAAAGCAGGTTAACACTGGTGTGTGAGTGTGTGTATAAGTACATTTCTATATGAGCTGAGAAGGTAGGACTTCCCTAAGATAAGATGTTCCTCAGAGACCTTGAAGACGTCTCAGAGCGGCGCCGTTAAAATATCTTCTATAAGTACAAGGTACAACGACCCGTGGCCCGACAGGCGTAAAGCAGCGAACAACACAAACGTGTATGAATCAACGATAACTTGCAAAATGTTAATTCCCATTATAAAACCAAGTATAAAGTGCACATTTACTTATCAGTTTATATTTTTCTTCAGTACTTATTGAAAGGTACGTTTATGAAGACGTCTTTAGGATGATCATAATGCATTAAAAGTTCACACAACACCTTCAAAACACTTTTAAGTTGAAAACCACCTTAATTATTATTATGGAACAACTCAAGACCACCCGCGGTTTCTACCATGTTTTATTTGCTCTGTAATCTAATCTGGTCCCTCCAAGGCTCCTGGGCCGGAAGTTACCAAATTGTCTACTTTCTGGGAATCACAATTGTTTTTTTTGTTGTTGTTTTTTTCAACTCACAGACCGGAAAAGAAGCTTTTATTTTGTAGAGGGGATCTCCGGTCCGTAGAGCAGTTCTCGCGAGAGTTTGTGTGTCGGTGTCCTTCAACCACTGCCATCATGGGGTACTGGGACCTGCCAGAGGGTACCGACTGCGTGCAGAAGACCTGGATTACCACCAAACTGGCCACCGCTCTGGGTACGGAACCGGGTTCACACCCGGACTGGAGGCAGAGGACGTCGGCCCGGTGTTTCGGTTCGACTGGCGTCCCTGTCAGTTAAACTTCCTTCTGCGTCCGTCGATGCGGCTCGTAACAGAGGATCCTGAAAACCCGGAGCGAACTCCCTTTAATCGCATTCACAACAAAGTTTTAAAGATCCGTACTTTTCTCTGAGTCTTATTTTAACTCGTTTGACGGCCATTAGAGGCCGTCGGTCACCAGTTGACACGGAGACCAAGTCAATCCAAACACCGGGTCGATGCTAAGACTTTAGCTTCCACTCGTTTCTTTATCTTTCTCCTGCGACGTTTCAATGATCACCCAATTCGAAAGGACTTCACTTTCTTTCTTTTGTGGCTTTATAACGTTCGGATGATTTTAACCAGCAGGTTTATTTTAAACCCAATTATAACACTGCGGTCCTAGCCCTGTTGTTAGCCGCAAGCTAACATCTTGTTTACATCGGAATAATAGTGATTTGTTTTACTGAAACAACCCGTTTTAAAGTGGCGTTTTTCACTCCTCTTTCACACTGCGACGGAACGAAGCTTCAAACACGCAAAGAAAGGCTCGCGGTTCAAAAGCTATGCGGCTAATGTGGCTACAAACAACCGGAAGTCTCCAATGACGCGGACACCGGAATATCTGACACACCGGAAGTGGTTTAAAAACATGAGAATGTGTTGTTTTTATTGTTTCTAATCGGGGAAGCTGTAACTTTTGTTGACGTTTTGAATGTAAAATTATTTGTTTGAGTGGTTTTGAAAATCTCCAAATGTTATTCGAATAGATAGATAATTACTTTATTCATCCCCGAAGGGAAATTGTCTTGTTGCAGCAATCTGGTACATACGAATATTATAAAATACAATAGAATGTGTATAGTGTATAGTGCTACTAATAGTGGTAGCAATAACATAACAATAACAATATATCAGTAATAATAATAATACCAATGGTAATAGTGTACTTGCACATGTATAAATATATGTATATGTACATGCAATATGCCGTATGAAATATATGATATAATATAAGTATCAATGTAATTTAGTCCAGGTGATGATTGAGGCTGTGACGGAGGTCGAAGAGTTAAAAAGTCTGATTTCCTGTAACGTTCCGTAGAGCAACAGGTTCAATCAGTCTGTTGCTGAAGCTGGTCTCCAGCTGGTCCAGTGTCTTGTGGAGGGGGGGAGGAGGGGGGGGGGGGGGGGGGTTGTTTTGCCAGCATCCTGTCCTCCACCACCTCCTCCAGGGTGACCAGCTTGGAGCCGACAACAGACTCGGCCTTCCTGATCACTTTGTTCAGAACAGTATTGAAAAGCAGTCGCTGGCTACGACGCTAACGCTAGCGTCTCTTCCTGTTTCAGGTTTGGTGGGCTCAGCTTATCACATCGTGGCGTTCCAGCCCGAGTCCGCGTTGGCGGCGGCGCAGCGCGCCGGTACTGCCACCGTCACCATGGGTGAGTAGCGCCGCCTGCTGGCCGTCTCGTCCACACGGTTCCCGGGGTTAACGGGGGGATTGTCTTTGACCCGACAGCCGCGCTGGGCGCCGTGTTCGGCATGACCACGTGTCTCAGCGCGCAGGCCCGTGACGCTCCGGACGACCCCATCAACTACTTCATCGGAGGGTGTTCCTCAGGGATCCTGCTGGGGGCTCGCAGTGAGTAGCTGGGCAGGGAGCCGGGATGCTAGCTGGGATTAGCTGAGAGCCACAGGAGAGAAACTCCGCCCACATCTATGAGGAAGAGGAGGAAGTACTTCCTATCGTGGCGCCATGTGCCAGAGCAGAGCTGCCTGGTTGTGGGAGGAGTCAAAAGGGGGGGGGGAGCCTACCTTGATTGTGATTGGCTGAACCCCCGATGACACTATATAGGGTTTGATTTCTGATTGGCTGCTTGGAGCAACACACTTTTAGAGAGAGAGAGAGAGAGAGAGAGAGAGAGAGAGAGAGAGAGAGAGAGAGAGAGAGAGAGAGAGAGAGAGAGAGAGAGAGAGAGAGAGAGAGAGAGAGAGAGAGAGAGAGAGAGAGAGAGAGAGAGAGAGAGAGAGAGAGAGAGAGAGAGAGAGAGCGAGAGAGAGAGCGCGAGAGAGCGAGCGAGCGCGAGAGAGAGCGCGAGCGAGAGAGCGAGAGAGAGAGAGCGAGAGAGAGAGAGCGAGCGCTGAGCGCGAGCGAGCGAGAGAGAGAGCGAGCGAGAGAGAGAGCGAGCGCTGAGCGCGAGCGAGCGAGAGAGAGAGCGAGCGCTGAGCGCGAGCGAGCGCGAGAGAGAGCGAGCGCGAGCGAGCGAGCGCGAGAGAGAGAGAGCGCGAGAGAGAGCGCGAGAGAGAGAGAGCGCGAGCGCGAGAGAGCGCGAGCGCGAGAGAGAGAGAGCGCGAGCGCGAGAGAGCGCGAGAGAGCGCGAGCGCGAGAGAGCGCGAGAGAGCGCGAGAGAGCGCGAGCGCGAGAGAGCGCGAGAGAGAGAGAGCGAGAGCGCGAGCGCGAGAGAGAGAGAGAGAGCGAGCGAGAGCGCGAGAGAGAGAGAGAGAGCGAGCGAGAGCGAGAGAGAGAGCGCGAGCGAGCGAGAGCGCGAGAGAGAGAGAGAGAGAGAGAGAGAGAGAGAGAGAGCGCGAGAGCGCGAGCGAGAGAGAGAGAGCGCGAGCGAGAGAGAGAGAGAGAGAGCGAGCGAGCGCGAGAGAGCGAGCGAGCGCGAGAGAGAGCGCGAGCGAGCGAGCGAGCGCGAGAGAGCGCGCGAGCGCGAGAGAGAGCGCGAGCGAGCGCGAGAGAGCGCGAGAGAGAGCGCGAGCGAGCGCGAGAGAGCGCGAGAGAGAGCGCGAGCGAGCGAGCGAGCGCGAGAGAGAGCGCGAGCGAGCGAGCGCGAGCGAGAGCGCGAGAGAGCGAGCGAGAGAGAGAGCGAGAGAGCGAGCGAGAGAGAGAGCGAGAGAGCGAGCGCGAGCGCGAGCGAGCGCGAGCGCGAGCGCGAGCGAGCGAGAGCGAGCGAGAGAGAGAGAGAGACGAGAGCGAGCGCGAGCGAGCGAAGAGATGCGAGCGAGCGCGAGAGAGAGAGCGAGCGCGAGCGAGCGAGCGCGAGAGAGAGAGAGAGCGCGAGCGAGCGAGCGCGAGAGAGAGAGCGAGCGCGAGGCGAGCGAGCGCGAGAGAGAGAGCGAGCGCGAGAGAGAGCGAGCGAGCGCGAGAGAGAGAGCGAGCGCGAGAGAGAGCGAGCGCGAGAGAGAGCGAGCGCGAGAGAGAGAGCGAGCGCGAGCGAAGCGAGCGCGAGAGAGAGAGAGCGCGAGAGAGAGCGCGAGAGAGAGAGAGCGCGAGCGCGAGAGAGCGCGAGCGCGAGAGAGCGCGAGAGAGAGAGAGCGCGAGCGAGAGAGAGCGCGAGCGCGAGAGAGAGAGAGCGCGAGCGCGAGAGAGCGCGAGAGAGAGAGAGCGAGAGCGCGAGCGCGAGAGAGAGAGAGCGCGAGCGAGCGAGAGCGCGAGAGAGAGAGAGAGAGCGAGCGAGAGCGCGAGAGAGAGAGAGAGAGCGAGCGAGAGCGAGAGAGAGAGCGCGAGCGAGCGAGAGCGCGAGAGAGAGAGAGAGAGCGCGAGCGAGCGAGAGAGAGCGCTACACTTGTGCAGATTTTGCAGAATATGACTCCTTTTAAAAAAAGTGGAGCTCGTTTCTGGATCGTTGCGTCGTGGAACACTAAGGAAGTGAACCAGAAGGCAGTGTAGATACCATCCTGTATCACCCACAGCCTGAAAAATGCCAATAATCCGGTCCAGACCAAGTATTTCGGTCGTTTCAGTGTCGCTCAGCGTGAAAAGTTCCAGGCAAACCAGTCCGTCGTCCTCGTCAAGGTGTGTTAGCGGGTAAATGTGTGTGAAACGGCGACGTGTCGCTCTGACCGGCTCCACTCAGGTCCGACTGCATTGAGTAAAATAGCTAATGCAATAAAAACCAAACGTGTTGCGTTAGCTTGAAATGCTAAAAAGGGCACAGCGGCTAATTGGCGCAGTCGCGTTGACCTGTTGAAACAAAGCTCACGCTCGTTGTTGTGTTGTTGTGTTTCTCAGCCCACAGCATCGCCACCGGGACGTCGGCCTGCCTCGGCTTGGGAACGCTGGCCTTCTTCACCAAAGTGGGAAAGATGGAGGGCTGGAACATCAGCTCGCCGCCGAGGCTTTGACGTGTTGTGTAAAGTATTTAAAGTGTAATAAAAGCTCTCTACATTGTAACAAAACCTGCCTGGAGTGTGTCTGCCTGCATTACACACCGTCTAAGCCGCCGTATTGTGTTTTCGAGGCTTTATGTGTCAGGGGCGTTAAACTGGTTTCAGTTGAGGAGCCACGTCCGCCTGATCTGACCTCTGACCTCTGGAGGCCGACAAGTCAAACATCACAGGTTAAACTGCAGATATGGACAAATGTCAAAGTCTTTCCTTCTTTTGATGCTTTTGCAACTGCAAGAATTTGCCAGACTATTCTGAAATATACATATTAAAGGAAATCAGATATTATATTTGAAAAAAAAAAAAACACAATATCTGTATCTGGATATCATAATTTTTATTCAGGATTAAAACAATTTGCCATCTGTGAAATTTTTTTTAGTTTACATGTCTAAAGTATCACTTCACATAAATTGGACACCTTTATTGTGAAAGGCGTTGCGTCATGTGACCTCCACAGAGGCATTAATAAATTCTGACCGACGGCGGTTTTCAATGTCATTTTTGCCAATCGAGTGTTTTTAGATCAGCCTCTTGTCAGTTTTCATTTTTATACTTAAAAAAAAAAAAAAAAAAACATCACATGGTGGGCCGGATTAGATCCTGTGGCGGGCCGGTTCTGGCCCCCGTGCCGGTTCTGGTCCCCGGGCCTCATGTTGGACACCCCTGGTTTATGTTCAGACTGGCCTGATGTGCAGTTCTGTCGTTTCCCCACCAGGTGGCGCTCGGTCAGTGTAGAGAGGAAAGGAAAGCTGCTGTTTGGTGAAGCCAGGTGTGACGTGGAGTAAACGGTCATGATGGCGACATAGGTGGGGGGGGGGGGACCCCCCCCAGGATAGCCAAAGTACCCCCATAACACCCCCAAGAAATGTGATTTCTTTTTATATTTGAATTATTCTATATTATTTCGATTTTTTTAGGTGTGATTATCATTTGTTGTCTGGTTAATTCATAAATACACAAATATGTGAGGTTCATTGACCTGCAGCAGCTACCGTACCCTACCGTACCCTACCAGACCGTACCCTACCCTGACCTGCCGAGATGTGCGTCGAGCGCGACAGCTCTTAATGATCAATCAATGATCCCAGAACCAGAACCACCTACGGATTCCAGCTGGACTTTAGGTCCATATAGCGCCACCATCAGGCCATTTAAACTTGTGTGTGTACATATATGAGGCCTGCAGTACTCCTGGATCTTGTGTCATAATTTAAAATGGTTTCGTTTGAATGGGTCACGAACATGTTTTAAACGAACGTCTGATCATTTTCACGAGAAAGAGCTTGAACTGGGAGTCTTTCATGTTTCTTTATTCATTCAACAACCTTTATCAGAAGAAGAAGTGTTGCGCAACAGTGTTCTCATAAGCTGCAGGTAGCGATACCAGTGAGAGGGACGGAGAACAGCAATTCAAACAATACCACTGAGAATTAATGCACGTACCATTTCCTGAGAGTTAATAGTGTTGTCTTCCAGTCTCTCGGATTTCAAAGCAAGTCAGACACGTACTTGCAGATATACATGCAAACACACGATTCTCTTCCCATTGGAGCCCACACAATTCATATTTTTCAAAGAGAGCAGATGACAGAATGTTTTTCGTCGGAAAGGTCTGGTTTTATGGAATTCTCCCCCACATGTGTCACATCGTCTTGTTTGGCAGGTTCTTGTCGCGCCTCCGATCTGCTCGTTGTGTTGACAAGTCGCCACTTGTTCGAGGCGTCCCATCAGGCTTTTTTCATTTTCCCATGTATTTCAATGAGAGCTGACGGGGACGGGCAGGCGCGATTCAGCGGCCGGAGTTTTGATGGCGAATACATCCAAAGGGTTTGAGTAATTAAAAAGTTGTCCACAACTTTTCATCAGAAGTGTCTCCTCTGTCATTTGGTTGTGTTTTGAAGCCAATATGATATTCGACCTCAGAGGAGATAGCAGCAATTTGGCTGCTAGGCAAGGCAACTTTCTGTTGGATTGAGGCCAGGGGTGTCAGCTGAGAATTTTAGGACTTGATGAGAGTTTTTGAGGATGTTTAAAAGGTCAAATTTGGGTTCATTTACACAGAAAGAAGAAGAAGAAGAAGAAGTCTGCCTCCCCCCGGAGGACCTGCCTCTCGGCTCGATCCCTCTAAAGCAGTAGAAGAAGAAGAACGTGAAGTGGAAGTATCCCTTCACCGCTGGAAGTATTCTGGAAAAGACTGGAAAAGATTCAATGGGGGCCCGAGCTGAGCGTGGTGCTGCTGGTCCGGGTGGTCCGGCTGGTCTTCCTGGCCTTGGAGCCCCCACTTTGGTACCCCCCTCCACTGCTGCTCGACGCCCCTGTTACTACCGCTGTTTGGCCAGAAGGAGTTCCCCCCTGAACCAGACCCCCTGACTGGAGGGTACCCCGCTGACCAAGACTCCCTGATTGAAGGGTCCCCCCCTGAATCAGACCCCCTGACTGGAGGGCTCCCCCCTGAACAAAGGGCCCCCCCTGAATGAGGGTCCCCCCATGAACCAAACCCCCTGACTGGAGTGTTCCCCCCTGAACAAGGCTCCCTCCCTGAATCAGACCCCCTGACTGGAGAGACCCCCCTTGAATGAGAGTCCCCCCCTGAACCAGACCCCCTGACTGGAGTGTTCCCCCCTGAACAAGGGTACCCCCCTGAACCAGACCCCCTGACTGGAGAGTTCCCCCCTGAACAAGTCTCCCTCCCTGAACCAGACCCCCTGACTGGAGTGTTCCCCCCTGAACAAGGGTGCCCCCCTGAACCAGACCCCCTGACTGGAGAGTTCCCCCCTGAACAAGTCTCCCTCCCTGAATCAGACCCCCTGACTGGAGAGACCCCCCTTGAATGAGAGTCCCCCCCGGAACCAGACCCCCTGACTGAAGTGTTCCCCCCTGAAGAAGGGTACCCCCCTGAACCAGACCGCCTTTCAGTACCTGGACAGACCCTGAGGGGACCCTCCCCTCCACCACCATCATGGTCTGGGAGCCGTGGGGTACAGACTGGGCGTCTTGGACGAGGACCATCCCTTGAAGGTTGGTGGGTGGAGCCTGTGCAAGCACCAGGGTGCTGTGGACCTGCGGTTGGACCATGTAGTGCATGGGCTGCACCACTGAGGGGGCGCTGTAGTAGACGGGGGGCTGTTGTGAAGGCAGGACCACCTTCTGGGTTCGGACCGCCGCACCGCCGCTCCTTGTCACTGACTCGGAGCGCGCCGTCGTCTCTCGGACCGCCGAGCGCTCCGTCGTCTCTCGGACCGCCGAGCGCCCCACGCTGGAGATGGTGGGCTGTGGCTGTGGTGGGGGGGAACGGGGGAGAGAGGGGGGAGGTGCCGGCTCCTCTGGGGCCTTCTGGCCTCCGCACACCTCGGCCAGGGTCTTGAACTTGGGTCCCAGGTCATCCAGGAAGTGGAGGTCGTTCTGGCTCTCCAGAAGACTGCAGCAGCCCACCGACCCGGCAGGTGAAGCCGGAGCCTCCGTGTCGTACACCAGCATCCCGTCTTTCACTCCGTGCTCCTCTCCGGCCCGGGTCACCTGGGGGAGTGGGGGGCAACAATACCCATTATAAAACTGCTCCACTGACTAAAACAGCAAAAACTCCAAAAACAGTTAAAAGAGCTACAAGAGCTAAAACGGCTAACAGCTACGGTGGCCAACCCTTCTTTACCTGTTCATAGTACTGCTGCAGGAAGTGCTCCGACACCGCCATGCCATCAAAGAGCCCGCCTCCTCCCGTTTGCTGGCTCTGGAAGTTGGAGTTCCACCCGGCACCGCCGCTTCCTCGGTTCATCTCCCAGAATTCATCCTGATAGCCGCCCATGTTCATCCCGCTCAGCGAGCCCGCGGTCTGCTGGAAGTCAGGGAGCTGGCCGGCCGCCATGGTTGGAGCAGCCGCCATGGTTGGAATGGACGCCATAGTCGGCCCCAATGTGCTCATACGAGGACCGCCGTCGGTTTGCTGCGTCGGCATGTTCAGCAGGGGAACTTCCTGTCGTTTGAAAAAGAGATGGACTTTCACAAGTGTTGGAAAAACGCTTCAAAAGTGTCAGAACAAAAATTTAAAAAGCTAAAACCTGTCAGAACGAAGGGAACTTCTGGCAAACAGACAGGCGCCACACGTAAAACAGCTAAAAATGTTTTCACGTGAATGCTAGCAGAGCTAACAAGTTAGCATACTGGCTAACCCGCTCACCGTGTTCTCGCCCTGCCGCTCAGTGTGATAGTTGATGAGGTGCGACTTGGTGTCGAACGGCATCTCGGTGAAGAGCTCGGGGAACCCCGCGGCCCCCCCGCATCGGCAGAAGAGCAGCAGCAGAGGAATCACTGAAAGATAATAGGAACGGGACGGGGGGGGGGGGTCATATTAGCTGCGGTTCTCCTCCAGGCTAGTGTGCGTGCTAACAGCAGCTCCTTACGTAGCAGTAGCAGGAGGCCCAGCATCAGCAGGCCGATGCCGGCCGGTCCTAACGCCGAACTCTTTTGAGATTGACCGGAGCCGCCTCGTTTGCCGCAGTTCACGCCGTCTTCGCACGTACAAACTTGGACAGTGACTTTCTGCGGTTCTGGGCAGGCCACGTCCTGCTGGTCCTTCACCGTGAACGCCACCTCGTACAACCCAGGCCACAAGCTCTCCTCCTGAGTTCGCAAGATGGCCGCCGTATCTGTTGCAGGGAAGGAAGCTGAAGTGAAACAAGCGGCCAAACGCAGCTAAAACGGCACCACGTGGCTAACACAGTGAACTGGTGGTAAAAACACGGTTTCCCTCCTCACCGTTGAGGTGCTCCACCTGCCATTTGCCCTTGGTTCCCTCCGGGATCAGCTCGAAGTGGAACGGTGGCCCATTGGGGTCTCCGTCCAGGTCGACGGCGCTGACAATCACGGCGGTTTCGTCGGTGCACAGCGTGTTGATGTTGCTGGTCAGTTCGGGGCAGTGGTCGTTCAGGTCCTCCACCTGGATGGCCACGGTTCCGGTGGCTGTTTTACCTGGCATGTCTGCAACCACAATGTCAGAGAAGGAATGGCGTATGTCTTTATTTCAAACTTTTCTTTGAAAGAAAATAAAAACCACAATAATAAGATTAAGAGACAATTAAGAAAACATTGTAGAATCTCGAGTACATCAGTAAGAGAACATTGTAGAACCTTGACTATGCCAGTAAAAGAACATCGTAGAGTCTTGAGTACATCAGTAAGAGAACAATGTTTTGTTTTCTCTTTTTTCTTTTCTGCTTCATTTTTCTTTCTCTCTTTTAACGCCTCAGTTTCACATTTCCATGTCACCAAGTTCTCAGAGAATCACTGATCATTATAGGTGTTTTTTTTTTTGGGGGGGGGGGGGGGGTGGTTGCATTTTCAGGGCCATCGCCAACCTCTCTGAAGGTGAATGGTTGCATTGTATGATAACGGAGCAGCAGCCAGCCCACAGGGAGTCGTATTACTGTGTCCCGGGCAGGGAGAGGCCTGGGCCCCACCAGTACGCCAAATGATAAAAGTGACGGCCGCTAATCTTCCCTTTTAATATGTTTCCTCATCCCTGACGAACAACGTTGCCCAATCCCGTGACTTGGTGTTAAACTTGGGTGCATGGACGGGCAAGGCGGGGGTCCCAGCAGAGGGCGGCAGGGCACCAGTGCTGTGGAACCTTCCCCACCGGAAAACCCCCCCTCCCCGTTCCGCCTGATTCCTTCACCCCAGTTGTGGGTGTATGTAGTGTGTTTAAAACCGGTGTGGAGCTTGGGGGTGGTGTATGAGCAAGAGAACAACGTTGAACCTTGAGTACGTCAGAAAGACAACACCTTAGAACCCTGAGGACATCAATAAGAGGACATTGTAGAACCTTGAGTATGTCAGCAAGAGAACGCCGTGGAACCTTTAGTGGGCCGTACCTTCGGAGATGCAGATAACTTCAGCAAAATACGTTCCATTCTTCAGAGCTGGAGATTCTCTGTCGGGCATCTTGTTCAGGCGGATCTCAGCCGTTTTGGGGTCGATGGATAGCCAGTTGTCGGGATCGAAACCTTTGGCATACCTGCAGAGGAACACGGCAAGCGTCATGACATGCCGTACGCTCAGCTAAGCTGGAGGTGCTAAGTTGCTAACCTGACGTTCTCTGCTGGTTTCAGAGTGTCTCCGTCAATGGCAGGGTATTGGGCGATGACATTCTGGAAGTTGAAGCTGGAGCTCTCTGAGATGGGGATGGCTTTGATCTTGGGATCGAACTGAGGTCCCTCGGGCTGGTTCTTCACTTTTATTTTGATCGGGTACCTCTTGTAGGAAGTCGTGCTTGTCCATGAAGATCCAGAACTTGAACTACTGCTCCAACTACCGCCGCCTCCACCACCTCCACCACCTCCACCTCCGCCGCCTCCGCCACCGCCGCCGCCTCCTCCGCCGCCTCCTCCACCGCCTCCGCCGCCTCCTCCGCCGCCAAAATTAATACTGGCTCCACCCCCAGACCCCCCAGAACCATATGGCGGCGCTTTGTTCCTCACAGACAGATCCAGGTCAAGGTTCTTTACGTCCTCGTAGTCCACAGCCTGGTCAGGAAGTGATGTCAGCAGCCTGAGTCAAGCTACATGCTAACAGTCCAGTGGCTAAAAAGAGTTAACTTAGCTAAACACAATTAAAAAAATTAGCCTGAAAGAGCTGAAGGTGGCTCACAGCAGTTAACAGTAGCTAACAGCAGCTAAAGCTAAAGGTGGCTAACTGCTAGTACCTTGTCAAGCATGAGGATTCCTTCGTTGGTTTTCGGGTCGGTTCTGATGCTGAAGTAGCCGGCCTCATTTCCATTGACGATGTCAAACACAGCCTGCCAGTTCTCCGTGCCTTCCAGGTCCAGGTCTTGGGCCTTAATCCGCATCACCTCCACACCCTGGACATTCTCCTCGATGCTCCCTTCATACTGGAACACGCCGAACACATGTCAACATGGAAGCGTTTGTCTGGATCGAGCATCAACGACTCAGACGTACTAGCTCTTTCTCCAGCGTGGGAAAGTTGTCATTGACGTCACGGACATCGATGGTTATGGTTCCGGTTCCGCTGTTCCCGCCCGGCTGTCCATTCAGATCCTGACCTTTGACCACCAGAATGTACTTATCCTCCACCTGGAACCACCACAATGCTATTCTAACGCTGTACTTTACAAAGCTAGTGTGTGACAAATGTACTTACAAGAGCTAAAGTAAAAAGAAAGCTTAAAGTGCTAACAGTGCTAAGCTAACAGCTACCTCTCGGTCCAGCACAGGTTTGTTCACACAGATAGTTCCATCGGACTTCATGGAGAACATGCCGTGATTGGGTCTTTGCTCCACGATAGAATACATGATCCTGGAGTTCATGCTTCCTGGCTCATCGGCATCGGTGGCATTGATTTTCATCACTGGCGTCCCTGGAAGAGTTTAGCTGCATTAGACGAGTTAGCAGGTGCTAGCCGGTGATAGCTAGCATCGCACTGACCTGTGGGGCTGAGCTCCAGAACGTTTGCGGGTCCCATCTTTCCAAAGATCGGAGCGTTGTCATTCTCATCTATGACCTTGACGCGGATGTCGATGTTCTTCTCGGCTAGCGTTCCGTTCAGGTACGTGGCGACGCCCGACAGCTGGGAATTATGGGATAAACTCATTCCAGTCTTCATTTCATCATTTCTACATCAACATTGGAATCCTTACATTTTGCACAGAAGCCTGCCTTATTTGTCAGAATTTCATCATCTGAAATCTTAAAGTTCACACAGTTTGTACATTAATCCCCAAATTCCAACATTTTATCGTCAGAATTACAGCTTTATTTTGGTCGGAATTCCCACTCTGTCACGCAGGATTCCTATTTGCTTCTTTAAATTCCCAATATTTCATCTGAATTCTGCCTTAAATACTCAAAATTCAAACTTCTTTTGATGGAAAGTCTCACTTTATAGACAGAATTCCAAATTGTTTCTCAGAATTTTGAGAATTATCACTCCATGACTTTTTCACTCATTTTGGCCGTGATCTCATTCTTGGTTTCGTGTCCCAAAGTTCATGACCCCAGGTGATGGTGGCGATGTAGACTGACCACAGAGCTTTCTTTCACTGACCTACTTCTGCTCCGTCCAATTCCAATTCTCCGTTCTTCCATATTTTGTGACGGCATTTCCGGGTTACTGACAAATTACATCGTGCTTTCATCTGGTCTATCAAACTATGATTAAACATAAAGTACACTGCTGCCAGGATATTGTACTGAGGTGTACCAGTACCTTCACTGAGAAACTTTAAAGCTGCACGTTTTGTGCCGGGGCGGAGGGGTTATTGTGTGGTCCCACTGAAAAATCTGTTGATGGGACGGAAAGAAACCAAGACCACCGGCTGCGATTTCCTGTCAACCCTCCGTCGAGGTACCAGGCACTGACGAAGGGTCTGTGAGGAGGAGCCACAATGCAGCCGCCTGCTGATTGGTCAGTGGCGATCGTCACTCTCAAGTTGTGCGGTGGAACCGCGGCTTAAGAGTACTGAGGGGTACCAGTACCAAAACAGAGAAACTTTACGAGTTCTGAGGTGTACCAGTAGCAACACCGTGGTAGCACGGTAGCTACGGAGCATGTAAATGCTACACACAGCGAGTCGGTTCGTCACGGAGCCCCCATCCACATGACCAATGTTTAAAACTCTCAATTCAGACAGATTGTCAGTCCCCATGTTCAACATCCAGGGCAAGCTGCTACTGAGTGAGCGATGACACAACGCTACAGTAGTCCCACCCACCGGAAGTTGTGTCACAAAACGATTGCACGGAATAAGATAAATCACTCAGCTGCCTAAACCTGACCACAACAGTCTGGTACAGTGGCTGCATTACCTGACTGTCTGAACCTCCGGCCGAACTCACAATCCCGCCTCCAGCACTCGTGAAAAAGAAGCCGAGATACTTGAATTGCTCCACCTGGGAAGCTGAACTCCCCCACCAGGAGAGGACCTGCTGTGGACTCAGATCCGGAGGTTCTGATCCGCATCCCAACCGCTTCACACTCTGAACCGGTCCAGTGACACTGATGCCCTCACATGATCCCACCCACCACAATAACTCCCCCCAAACACACACACATCATTCCCTCCTGATCTCCTCACATGTTGCCCTCCTGCCCCCGGCTGTACTGTGACACCGAGTCCATGAAGTTGAGGCTCTGCACCGTTCTTCACTCGAGTGTCCAGAACCGAGTCCACTCTGACCATCCTTGTGTTGGAACATGGTATTCGTTGTGAACAATCCGATAACAACTCAGTGCTCAGGTTCAGGTCGGGCAGGATGTTCCTCCCAATCCCCCCCTCCAGGTTACCCAGTCGTTCCTCCCAATCCCCCCCTCCAGGTTACCCAGTCGTTCCTCCCAATCCCCCCCCCTCCAGGTCACCCAGTCGTTCCTCCCAATCCCCCCCTCCAGATTACCCAGTCGTTCCTCCCAATCCCCCCCCTCCAGGTTACCCAGTCGTTCCTCCCAATCCCCCCCCCTCCAGGTCACCCAGTCGTTCCTCCCAATCCCCCCCTCCAGGTTACCCAGTCGTTCCTCCCAATCCCCCCCTCCAGGTCACCCAGTCGTTCCTCCCAATCCCCCCCTCCAGGTCACCCAGTCGTTCCTCCCAATCCCCCCCTCCAGGTTACCCAGTCGTTCCTCCCAATCCCCCCCCTCCAGGTTACCCAGTCGTTCCTCCCAATCCCCCCCTCCAGGTTACCCAGTCGTTCCTCCCAATCCCCAACCCTCCAGGTCACCCAGTCGTTCCTCCCAATCCCCCCCTCCAGGTTACCCAGTCGTTCCTCCCAATCCCCCCCTCCAGGTTACCCAGTCGTTCCTCCCAACCCCCCCCCCTCCAGGTTACCCAGTCATTCCTCCCAATCCCCCCCTCCAGGCTACCAAGTCGTTCCTCCCAACCCCCCCCTCCAGGTTACCCAGTCGTTCCTCCCAACCCCCCCCCTCCAGGTTACCCAGTCGTTCCTCCCAATCCCCCCCTCCAGGTTACCCAGTCGTTCCTCCCAATCCCCCCCCCTCCAGGTCACCCAGTCGTTCCTCCCAACCCCCCCCTCCAGGTTACCCAGTCGTTCCTCCCAACCCCCCCCCTCCAGGTTACCCAGTCGTTCCTCCCAACCCCCCCCTCCAGGTTACCCAGTCGTTCCTCCCAATCCCCCCCTCCAGGTTACCCAGTCGTTCCTCCCAACCCCCCCCCCTCCAGGTTACCCAGTCATTCCTCCCAATCCCCCCCTCCAGGTTACCCAATTGTTTTCTCCAGGTCACCGGGGGCTTGCGAGTATCCCTACACCCACCTGGTGCCTCTCACCCGGTGCAATGCTCAATTTCAGCAAATTTCCTAGTGGGGAATTCTGAGGTTTTAATGGGAATACAGCAGGATGTAGTGGTTTGAAGTGGTGGGAATTCCGACTTGATTGATTTGGATCTGGATCCACTCACATAGTAAGTGTCGATCTTCTCCCGGTCCAGGATTTTAGTGACTCGGATCGCTCCCGTTTTGGGGTCGACTACAAATAGGTGGAACGGGTCCTTGTTGGCGCCGATGCCCTCCAGGGAGTACAGCACATTGGATCCCGTGTCGAAGTCCGAACGGATCTGGAAGCAGAGGGTGGGAATGAATGCAGGCGCTCGGGGACAATGCAGTGGAGGGAGGTGGGGGTGACAGACGGGCTCACCTTGGCGATGTATTTGAGTTGCGTGTAATCCTTGTTTTCCTTCAGTGGCGTCGGAGGGAGGATCCAGTGACGCTTCTTCCTCACCGGAATGTCAGCAGAGCCCGAACAAACCAGGGCAACCATCTGGAACATGGCCAAGATTTCCACCGCAGACATTTACACAGCATACGTCTACTTCTATATGTCTACATTTACTTATAAGCATCTACTTCTACATCCTTATAGTGTACTTCTATATGTCTATCACTACTTCTACATACCTAAATCTACTTTAGTTTACATCTACTTCCATTTTTCTGAATCTATTTCTGTATTATATTATTCTAGTTCTATATGTTTTACATCTATTGGCATGTGTCTGTGAGTCTACCTATACCTGTCTCTGTGTGTGTGTGTGTGTGTGTGTGTGTGTGTTTGTGCCTGTGTTGCTAGTATCACATATCTAGCGTACTAGTATTATAGATCTACACGTAGAATCATGTTTCAAACCCTCTTGTTGCTTCTTACCAGAAAGCTCAACACAAAGAACCAAGAAGAGATCTGGATCATGGCTGCAAACAAAGTCCAACAGAGTCCAGTAGAGTCCAACAGAGTCCAGTAGAGTCCAGTAGAGTCCAGGAGAGTCCAGGAGAGTCCAGGAGAGTCCCAAAATGAAGTCCAAATCCAGGAGCAGAGCTCAGGTGTGACGGCTGCTCCAACTGTTCCGGACTGACTGAAGGAACCAGAACAAAGAGCTGAATACACACCTCACACACCTCTCTCTCTCTCGCCCTCTCTCTCTCTCTCACACACACACACACACAGTGAGAGAGACACACCCGTCTGTGGCGGAGTCACACCTGGTTTCACCTGTCGAGACAAGCTAGCACAAACAACAGCACAATGCTAATGAGAAGTGGCTAAATTAGTTTTAATGGCTGAAACGGCTGAATTCGCTTTAATAGCCAAAGTTAGCTAAATAAGCTTCAGTGGCTAAAGTGGGTAAATTAGCCTTATGGAGTAAAGGGACAAACCCTGGTGAGCCGATGCCCTCACTCCCGGGCCCCGGTGTTTCAGATTAACTGGTCATCAACTTCCCTTAGTGTCCGTCGTTGCTGCTACGGAACTTAGAAACTAACCGTTGTTCCGTGGGTTGTCAATGGATTTCTGTTGGGTTTTCAACTTCTGCTCTTATTGACCACAGCAACGGACACGTTACGAACTCGGTCACCACTTAACAGGGGCACGAGTTGGTCTGTAACACTGGTCAATACATTTAACAGGTGGACCTTTAGCTCTTTCACCAAAGCTTTTTTTTGAGGAGGAGACAGTTAGCCGCGAGAGCTAACATGTCTGTTGTGAACTGAGAGAGTAGGGTGAGAGAGTTGGGTGAGGAGAGGCATCATGAGTCATCGCTATCCAAAGAAAAACATTGTGTGAGACTGTTGACGCCGCCGGCGCTTCACATATTAGCGCGCGAAATGGTGATTCATCAGACTGTCATGCAGCCGTGTGCAAGCTCGCATCTCTCTAAGGTTATTGTACATTAGCGCTGAGCCATTTAGCTCTTTTAGCTGGTGTAACCGTGTTAGCTTAAAGTCATTTGGCTGCTTTGGCAGCTGGCTAGAAGCTGGTTTGCAGCAGGCGACCGTGCTATCTCTCCACGCTAAACGTCTGGGTGACTTCGGGATAAATGTTCTGGGCGTGTTTGGGCGTGTTCTGGTGTGTTCCTCCGGTTTGTCCAGATACTGCCATCAGTTAGCGCCTCCCAGCCACACCTTGCTTGCTTGGTACGGTGACTCAGTGCCAAGTTACGTGGAAAAGTCTCGAAGGCCACGGGTTTCAGTCGACTACATCATTGGATGACACACTTGACTTCTTTTAGCAAGGCTAGCAGCAGCCATTTTGCTATGTTAGCTGTTGCAGCCACTTAGCATGTGTAGCTACTGAGCTGTGCTAGTTGTTTTAGCCACTTAGCATTTGTAGTCACTGTGCCAAGTGAGCTATTTTAGCCACTTAGCATTTGTAGCTACTGAACTGTGTCAGCTCTTGATGCTATTAGATATTATTTTTTATCTCTGTCACGATTCCACATGTTCCCAACTGTGGCTGACTGGAAACAACAGACCTGAGATGAATTAACACACTTATTTATTAAACAAGATTCAGGTTTTTTCTTATCCAGGTAACTTCAGGATTAACTGAGGTTTTTTTCTTATCCAGGTAACTTCAGGATTAACTCAGATTTTTTTTCTTATCCAGGTAACTTCAGGATTAATTCAGGTTTTTTCTTATCCGGGTAACTTCAGGATTCACTCAGGTTTTCTTCTTATCCAGGTAACTTCAGGATTAACTCAGGTTTTTTTTCTTATCCAGGTAAGTTCAGGATTAACTCAGGTTTTTTTCTTATCCAGGTAACTTCAGGATTAACTCAGGTTTTTTCTTATCCAGGTAACTTCAGGATTCACTCAGGTTTTCTTCTTATCCGGGTAACTTCAGGATTAATTCAGGTTTTTTCTTATCCGGGTAACTTCAGGATTAACGCAGGTTTTTTCTTATCCAGGTAACTTCAGGATTAACTCAGGTTTTTTTCTTATTCAGGTAACTTCAGGATTAACTCAGGTTTTTTTCTTATCCAGGTAACTTCAGGATTAACTCAGGTTTTTTTCTTATCCAGGTAACTTTAGGATTAACTCAGGTTTTTTTCTTTTCCAGGTAACTTCAGGATTAACTCAGGTTTTTTCTTATCCAGGTAACTTCAGGATTAACTCAGGGTTTTTTTCTTATCCAGGTAACTTCAGGATTAACTCAGGTTTTCTGTACTACGACGCTGGTTCACTTCTTCCCAGGATAAATCACCATGGTAACTGACTCTTTTCTATCTTTTCAATGCCTTAATTACTACATCATTATCAATATTGTCAAATAGTATACTATTTTCATTATTTCTGTTCTAAGTAAAATTTTTACATGTGACACAAAAATCTCAACTTTGAGAAAATGTCAAATTGATTTTTTTGGTGAATGAATGAAACAACATTGATGTTAGATTAAGAGAAATTATTGTTCAACTTAAAAACCATGTAAAGACAAAGATGTGAAACCAGATACTCTCTTATAATTCTGCTAAAACGCCAAATCAGTTAAACGTCGCTAAAGAAGCTAAAACAGACCAACATGATGGAGGACAACACCTGTATTTCTTTGTTTGTTTTCTCCTTTTTCCTAAAAAAATCTCAGTTTCATCTCAGAACATTTTTCTCCAAGTTTTTTTAATTATTAGAGTTGTGACGTTTCTTCTCGAACATGAATGATTCCAATCATGCGAAAAATTTTAAAACAAATTTATTTTATTGACAATTTCAAAGCAAACATGTAAAACCCGTAAGATCCAACCTGTTTATAGTTAAAATACTGCAGATCAATATGTTTACAAATATTTCCGAACATTTTCCCGCCACACAAAAAAACCCCGAATGATTCCACCCAACAAACACAACAAACACAAAAATATCCAGCAAATACAAATACAAATATTTCCCGAAGCCACATTGCAACTAAAGCTAACCTGGCTAAACGCCGCTCCAAATGGCAAAAGCAGCTAAAACAGCTAAAAGACTAAAGCAGCGAAAAAACTAAAATAGCTAAGTGACTAAACAGACTAAATGGCTATGGCAGCTAAATGGCTCGAGGCTAAATGGCTAAAGCAGCTAAAAGGCTAAAACAGCTAAACGGTGAAAGTAGACAATTGGTGAAAGCCGCTAAATGGCTAACAAAGCTAAATGGCTATAGTAGCTAAATGACTAAAGCAACTAAGCTGCTATAGTAGCTAAATGGCTAAACAAAATAAATGGCTTTAGTAGCTAAGTGACTAAAGCAGCTAAAAGGCTAAAACAGCTAAACAGCGATGGTAGCTAAATGGCTAAAACAGTTAAATGGCTAAAGTAGTTTAATGGATTAAAAAAAAAGCTAAACGGCTATAGTAGCTAAATAGTTAAACAAACTAAATGGCTATAGTAGCTAAAATGGCTAAAGCAGCTAAATAGCTAAAGCAGGTCAAGTAGGTCAGTGGCTAAAAGAGGTAAAAAATAGTGCCACAACAGCTGAAAATGCTAAAACGTTAAAACCTTCTGCCATTTCATTTACGTATTGTGCTTCTGTTATTTCTGTCACTTTCTTCTTTGTTCCGCACTCTCAACGATGTCAGTACGAACGGAGCTATTAGCTCATTTTTTAATCTGACGAGTTGAACGATTTGACAAAATGTCTGTCGTCTCTGCAACCAATTTCCTCGACGACGAATTAGAAATTAGCGTATTTTTGCGGAACTGCTTGGTGCTAGCGTGCGCTGTTTCGACTGGAGCCGCTCCGCTTACAATGTTTAAAACAGCAAGCGAGCCCGTCTCCGGCTGACCCGCCCCCCCAATCCACGTTCGCTCTGTACCCCCCCGTGCTGCCAAGCCTAAAACCCCCTGAGGGGGAACAGCTGGGTTCACCAGGACAGCGCCACAGGGAACATTCCCCACAGATGCCCCCGGGTCCAACGTAATGACCCCACTGGGACTCATTGTGTCTTTCACTAGCATGTAGCTGCCCCCATGATTTGGCGCCAAAATAGAGCCCCTGGGGAGCAGCATCGTAGGGCTAGTGGCGCTAGCGGTGCTAGCGGGGGGTGCTTCAGCCAACATGAATCCGGGCGGATTCTGAGGACCGGCCAAGACGTACAGGCCTGGGACCTGCACCGTATTTGGAAGGTACTGCACAGGAAGAATCGGGCTGGTAGCGTAGTATAAATGTGGAGCAATGATGGTATGATGGAGGCTAGCAGCTCCAGCGCTTCCTACGCTAGCGGTAGTAAGCTTCTCAGTTTTCATGGTAGACTGACGCTTGTCGAGAACTGACGCGGTGACGCTGGACGAGGCCTCAGCAGATTGTGTCGTGAATGCCTCTACTGAGCGTGCCTGGACCGAGCGTGCCTCAACCGAACGCGCATCCACCGAACGTGTCTCCACTGAACGCGCCTCCACTGAATGCGCCTTGGCTAAACCTGCCTCCACTGAGGGTGTCTCTGGAGGGCAACAGATCTCTGCTAGCGTCCTGAATTTGGGGTCAAGGTCAGACAGGAAGTCGAGGTCGCTGTCGGGCTCCAGGAGGCTACAGCAGCCCACTGAGCCAGAGGTGGAGCGCGGACCTTCTGAGTCATACTCCAACAGGCTGTCCCTTGCTGCAACTGCGCACGTTGCTTTCTGAAAAACAGAACAAACTGTGTGCATTAGCTCTTGCAGCTCGTATGATCGCATTATCCCCACCCCTAAACAAGTTTAGCATGTGAAAGTCGATACCTGGAAGTAGTAGTCCCGAAGGAACTCTTCCGGAAGCGCGAATTCCTCATACAAAGTGTCGGTGTGTTGGGCGC
Organism: Blennius ocellaris; assembly: GCF_963422515.1. Classification (NCBI taxonomy): domain Eukaryota; kingdom Metazoa; phylum Chordata; class Actinopteri; order Blenniiformes; family Blenniidae; genus Blennius; species Blennius ocellaris. The sequence goes on along the minus strand of NC_137661.1, from coordinate 27,725,806 downwards.
CAGCCATTATTCGCTGGCTAGCTGTAGCTCGATTCCTGTAGCGGTTCAGATCCGGCTGGGAGAACTCGAAGACGTTCTCCATGTCCTCAATCTCCTCAACACACTCCTGATGAGACTCACTGAACATCTCCTGCTGCGTCGCTGTGACAACGGCGGACGAGAAGACGTTAACCGCTGCCGCTGTCACCACCGCTGCCGCCGTTGAATTCTCCGCTTTTCTTTCACTTGCCAACATGAGGGGAACCGTTTGGAGGGGAAGCTCCTGAAAATGTAGTTTAGAGACGATGGCCAGTCTACATGGTCTGGTCAGTGTACAGTGGTAGTGTTCGGTGCAGTGGTACCTGGTCCTCTACTTGTGATAGTGTTCAGTGTGTTGGTCGTGTTCAGTAATTTTAATTGTTCAGTGTGATGGTACCTGGTCCTCTAGAACAGTGTTTTTCAACCTTTTTTGAGCCAAGGCACACTTTTTTCTTTGGAAAAATCTCGAGGCACACCACCCAAAAATGTTAAAATGTGAAACTGTGTAGCCTCTATTAACAATATAAAGTCATTCTCATCAAAGTTTTATCAACAGGAATCAAGTAAATACAGAAACCAAGGACTTTTTTTTAATAGTGACTCCCTCAGTGTGAAACCTGGACCTGATGGATGAAGAGCTGAGATCCTGGTTCACATTCTTCCTTTTCAAAAACTTCTCCATCACTGTCACTGACACAGTACTTTGATACAAGATGGTAGCAGGAGGTGGAGATGAACCACACTGACGTCTGTCACTTTACATTTCACCTGTAAAGTTCTGTGCTGCCCTCTAGTGGCGAAGAATATTTATACACGATTACTCTGCAACACACAGTTGCTGTGAGAGCAAAGGTTTTTTTTAGAAAAAAATGGGAAATTGGATAATTTCCCACGGCTCACCTGACGAGATCTCGCGGAAACACCAGTGTGCCGCGGCACAGTGATTGAAAAACACTGCTCTATGGGAACTTGAAATAGTGTTCAGTGTGATGGTACCTGGTCCTCTCCGGGAGCTTCAGTGTGATAGGCTATCAGATGTTGTTTGGTGTCAAAGGGAAGATCAGTGAACAGGTCTGGAAAGATGGTGCCCGGTCCACCGCACTGACAGAAGAGCAGCAGGAGGGGAACCACTGTTGGAGGACAAAGGACAGAGCAGGTTGAGGCTCCACTGCAAATGGATCGTGCCCCTGCAGGAGCACGGTTCAACCGTTGGATTTTGGACTCACGCAGTAACAGGCACAGGGCGGCGAGCAGCAGGCCCAGGAATGGAGCTGACAGGCTGGAGGACGTGGTCACCAAACGTTCTGCCCACACGCCGCAGTGGTCTTCTCCTTCGCACTCGCACACGTCCACGGTGAAAGTTTCTGCAATGTCGCAGGACACACCACCAGCATCTTCCACTGCCACCTGGAGCTTGTACGATCCGGGCCAGAGGACGTCCCGAGAGCGGAACGCTGCTGTGGATTCTTTAAAATACATTATTATTAGCACAAGTTAGTATTCCGATTGGTAGCCCAGTTCCCCTGACCGGTAGGCCCAATCCCTGAGTGGGAGCCCCGTTCCTCGACCAAAAGTCTTCTTCCTTCGCCCAGAAGCCTTCTTCCTTCGACCGGTAGCCAGGATGTCTACATGGTCGCCCCGTTCCCCGGCCGATAGCCCTGCTCCCCGGACCAGTAGCCCTGTTCCTCCGACTGGTAGCTCAGTTCCCCAGCCGGTAGACACAATCCCTGACAAGTAGCCCCATTCCCCCCGACCAGTAGCCTTGGTGCCTGCATGGTAGCCCTGTTTCCCGACCAGTAGCTCTGTTCCCCCAACTGCTAGCCCTGTTCCGCGTCCGGTAACCTTGGTCTCCTCACCAGTAGGGCTGTTCCCCCAACTGGTAGCCCTGTTCCCCTGACCGGTAGCCCTGTTCCCAAGCCAGTAGCCATGCACCACGTACCGTTGACAACCTCCACATCCCAGGCCCCCTGTGTCTGATCTGGCACGATCGTGAAGGTGAACGGAGCGCCGTTGGGGTCAGCGTCCTCGTCCACGGCGGTCACATAAACGGTGTTCTGGTTGGAGCACATGCTGCTTCGTGTGGCACTCAGTGTCGGGCAGTGGTCGTTGGAGTCTGTCACCTCAATTGCAATCGTTCCCGTGGCTGTCTTCGCTGGTACATCTGCAAATGAATCGTCAAATGCAGGCGTCAGAAGAGACTTCAGATTAGCTGGCAGATGCACAGATTTTCATATTACCTTTACTAATAGCCAGAATCTTAGCGAAATACGTTCCGTTGACGAGAAATGGTGACTCTCTGTCAGGAACCTTGTTGAGTCGGATCTCGGCCGTTTCTTCGTCGATGCTAAACCAGTTGTCCGGGTCATATGACTTAGCATAACTGCAATGCCAAGCAAGATATTTGATTGTTTTTTAAGCTAGCTTAATTATTATATCAATTATAACTGCTCGAGGTGTTAGCCACTGAAGCTAGTTTAGCCATGTGAGCTGTTTTGATGAATTTCGCAGCTTCACGTACGTGACGTCCTCGGCTGGCTCTCCGGTGTCGGGATCAACCGCAGCGAACACGGTTACCACCTCACCATCTTCTGGCGCCTTGTCCGGGTCCTCGGACATGGGGATGATCTTGGTGTCGGGTTTGAAGGCGGGGCCTTCGGGAACGTTGTTGACTGCAATCTTTATCGGGTAGCTTGTCGCTGGAGCGTCCGGCTTCACCTTCGATCCCGGGCTCAGCTGGACACCAGGTTTTATGCTGATTCCGGGACCAAGATGAGGGTTTATGCCGATGTCTCCACCAGTATCCACACCAGCATCCACACCCATGTCCACAGTAGTATACCCACCCATGTCCACACCCATGTCCACACCAGTGTCCACACCAGCGTCCACACCCATTCCGGCATCCACGTTAGCGTCGATGCCGAGATCCACTCCGAGATCGATCCCCAGATCCACTCCAGCTGAGGCTCCACCCCCGCCCCCGGCCCCGCCCCCGGCCCCGCCCCCGGCCCCACCCCCGCCCCCACCCTCCCCCACCTGCACGCCCACATCCAACAACACAGCATGACCTTCCACGAATGGCGCCACGTTCTCGATCAGCAGCCCCAGCTCCAGGTTCTGGACCTCCTCGAAGTCTACGGGCTGGAAGGAGAACCAGTCATAACTAAACTAGTCAGTACTAGTTAGAACCGGTCAGAACCGAACCAGTCAGAACTGGTCGGATCCAGTCACTACTGGTAGAACTGTCCAGAACCAGGAAGGATTGGTCCTCTCCCTACCTTGACCAGCTTGAGGATGCCCTCGTTGGTCTCAGGGTCGGTTTCAATGGTGAACAGTCCGTCCTCGTTGCCCTTGGCGATGGTGAAAATGCTGATCCAGTTGTCCGTGTGCTCCAGGTCAGCGTCCAGCGCTTTGATCCGCATCACCACCACATCCATGATGTTCTCGTCCACCGAGCCCGCGTACTGCAAGCAGAGGGTTAGTGCTGGAGCTTACTTAACTGTGCTGACCATGCTAATGTTGCCGACATTGCTAATATGATGCTAACGGTGCTAACTGCTAATGAAGTTAACTGTGGTAATGGTGCTACCTGGTTTTTCATACCTCGCTTTGTTCCAGGGTGGGAATGTTGTCATTGATGTCAAGGACTTTGATTTCCACAGTTCCGGTTCCCGAGAGCCCCCCTGGTGCCCCCCCCATATCGGTTCCTTTGATCACCAGCCGGTAGAAGTCGTGAGTCTGTCAGAGAAGAACTGCGATGGGGGACCGTGCAATGATAACATGTGATGATGTGTGAACAATAACGTGACGAGAACGTCCGATGATAAGGTGTGACGATAACGTGTGATGATAATGTCCAATGTTAACATGCGACGATAACGTGTGACGATAACATCCAATGATAACGTCATAACGTGTGATGACAACATGTGACGACATCATGTGATGATATCATGTGGCGAGAACGTCCAATGATGATGTGTGACGATAATATGTGACGATAACGTGGGACGATAACGTGTGACGATAACGTGTGACGATAACGTGTGACGATAATGTTCATTGATAACATGTGACGATAACGTGACGATAACATGTGAAAGATAACATATGACGATAACATGTGACGATAACATGTGACGATAACATGTTACGATAAGATGTGACGATAATGTCCAACAATAACACACAACAATAATGCCCTATGATAACATCTGATGATAGCGTCCAAAGATAACATCAAATGATAATGCCCAAAGGTAACGTCCATTATAACTCACGATAACAACATCCAACAGGAATGCACGACACGCGTTTTTCAAGATTTCAGGACTCGGGCGCTAGCCTCACCTCTCGGTCCAGTGTGGGCTCTTTGACGTAAAGTTTTCCGGTCTTCTCGTCCACCATGAACATGTGTCTGGAACCTTCCGGCTCCTGACTCATGATGCTGTACGCGATCTGAGAGTTGATGCTGCCCTGCTCGTCGTCGTCCTTTCCCTCCAGCTGCATCACAAACGTTCCTGAAAGCAAACCACAAACTCGTCCATGTTCCGATGTTTCCGCCTCGTTAACGCGACTTTGACAAAAAGATCATAGAACCTTTCTTGCTAGCCTCGCTGATGTTGCCGGAGTGTAGTTCAAAGTACGGCGCGTTGTCGTTCTCATCCAGCACAGTGATTGTTAACGGGATGTCGTCCTCTGCCATGGAACCATTCTGGTACCGTGCCATTCCCATGAGCTGTGGCGACAGGGGTACTGGGACATTAGCGGGGTGTTAGCATTGTGTTAGTGAGATGTTAACAGGGTGTGAGCAGGGTGTTAGCCTTGGCCCTGCTTTAGCACGGTGTTAGCAGGCTGTTAGTAGGGCATTAGCGTTAGCATCATGTTAGACTACCTTGTATGATGTGGTCTAGCATCCTGGTGACACGGATGTGTAAGCAGGGCATTAGCATTAGCACAGTGCTAGCCTACCTTGTATGACGAACATGTTTCGCGGTCCAGCATCTTGGTTATGCGGACAAATCCTGTCACGTGATCGACCATGAACAGGTTGTATGGCGGCCTGTCGGCTCCGGGCCCAGTTAAGAAATACTCCACCACATCGCCTTTATCCTTGTCGGAGCGGATCTGCACACAGAACACGTTAGTCGGAAGCAGCTAGCTAGCTCGTTTATGGCGAGGCGCGGCGGTTGGCGGCGACCTTGGCGATGAATTCCTGGTGGCTGTAGTCTGTGTTCTCATGCAGCTTGGACGGAGGAATCAGCCACTCTCTCCTGACCCTCCTGGAGGGGGGGCGGAACCCCCCGGAGCCCAAAGCGGTCTGGACCCCCGAAACCAGCTGAGGACACACAAGCGGGTCAAAGAAATTTTTATTTTTTATTTTTTATAATTTAGTTTTACATTATTGCTTTAATTTTAATGGTGTTAATTTGTTTGTTTATTTTCCCTTGTTTTTTGTCTATTATTTGGGTGTTTTTATATTATTATCAAAAATATCATGTCATTTGTTTTTGGGGGAGTGCCACCATATCGTTCATTAAGGAGGGTGGGGGCTTACGATCGCTGAAAGTGATCATACAGTCGTGGAGTGACTCCTACCCTCCTACGCTTTTACCCTCTAACTCCTCCCCCAGAGCCCTCCTACACTCTCCCCCTCCTACCCCACCTGAGAAAGCAATTGGACACCCTAAGGCTGATTCCTGACCAGGGAGTGCCTCCTACCTACCCCACACCCTCCTGAAGCCCCCACGCTCCCACCACCCCCCACCCCCCAGGGGCAATTAGCACTTGTGGTTCAGCCAGTTTCAAGTTGAACGCTACAATGTGGAAAAGCCGGCTTGACAATCTTCAAACATTGGCTGCTTTAGAAGATTATCGCTGATGAACGCACATGGGGAAGACTTAGACGTTAATTACACGTTAATAACACATAAATGACACAATATTTAGAATGTATACAATCAAATGTGTCAAAACTTTGAAAAGATTTGTTACAAGATTATAAACCGGATCAATATTAAAGAACACGGAGGACTTGAGAGTTCTGTAATTGTGCGTATGTGTCAAACTCACCCCTTCGTCTGGTAGCAGCAAGAGGATCAGCAGGGGGGGCAGCAGGGGGGGCAGGATCCGCAGCAGGGGACGGCAGAACCAAGCCATTCTGCAGCAGAACCCGGACCACTGGGACGACTGTACGCAGAGCTGTACGGAGATGCTTATCAACCAGGGGAGGCGTGCTTCCCATCCCCACCTCCCACCCCCATCACCTCCCACCCCCCCGGGGGTCAGAAGCCTGAGCGTGAACAGACATGCGGAAGGTCAAACTGTCTTCAAGCTTACACAAGAGCTATACATGTATGTTATGGAACAACCAAATGCTTCATGCTTATTTTTGTCAGTGCATACTGAGTACTTCTATCTGTACGACACAGTACATGAGATCATATGCTATCCTGTTAAGGCTCATATTCCTGTAAGGTCAGATCAAACTGTCTTCATGAGCAGCTGGTGTACCCGCTTTTCACTTTTCACGTTAAACATCAAAATGTTGGGACTGTAATCTCTGGTACCTCGGCCCACCAATGTTGTTGCTTGTTTGCTTTCAGCAAACAAGCATATCGTCTGCATACGTTGATATTCCGTAGTCGTCGCAGTAGGCGGTACGGTAAGGTGGTACGGTAAGGTGGTACGGTAAGGTGGTATGGCAAGGTGGTACAGTAAGGCGTTACGGTAAGGCATTATGGTAAGGTGGTATGGTAAAAAGGTATGGTAAGGCAGTATGGTGCTATGGTAAGATGGTACAATAAGGCAGTACACTAAGATGGTGTGGTAAGGTGGTTTGGTAAGGTGGTAGGATAAGATGGTATGGTAAGGCGGTACGGTAAGATGGTACAGTAAGGCAGTATGGTAAGGTGGTATGGTAAGGCAATATGGTAAACAGTACGGTAAGATGGGATGGTAAGATGGTACAGTAAGGCAGTATGGTAAGATGGTATGGTAAGGCAGTATGGTAAGACAGTATGGTAAGACAGTATGGTAAGACAGGATGGTAAGATGGTACAATAAGATGGTACGATAAGGCAGTATGGTGAGGTGGTACGGGACGATGGTACGGTAAGGTGGTCTGGTAAGGTGGTACAGTAAGATGGTACAGTAAGGCGGTATGGTAAGGTGGTACAGTAAGATGGTAAGGTAAGGCAAAGCACACCCAGACCACCTATGTTGCGCAGCCCCACGACAGAGAGTATGGTCAAATGTAGGTTGTGTACGACGCAGGGATGTAACGTCGTTATGCAACAATAGTGGCGGGAAGGAGGTGGAAGTTGCTGCTGATCTGCGGTCGACTGAAGACGTGAGCTTCCTTCATCTGTGACACAGTGAAAACTTTCTCACTCCGGACTGCAGCTTCCATCTGGATCTCCTCTCCCGGTACTGAGAGGAGGAGGTCCGTCTCTCGCTGGATCTCCGAGGAGATCGGACCGTAGCCTCTGGTACCTCAGCCCACCGACACCGTTCCTTGCTTGCTTTCAGGATTTCCTTGGTAAGCAGCACGTCGTCTGCGTACGTTGATATTCCGTAGTCGTCTGTGGTAAACCAGCACCTCGTCTGGTTGGACTGATTGGACCAACAGAGGATTGGTACAGCCGACATATTAAAATATTGAGGGCGTGTCATAAATCACTGACCAATCAGCAGACGGCCCCTCAAAATCAGACCGTTCTGTTGTAATGAGTCCCCAAATGGAAGGGCGACGGAAAAGCATCAACCAGAACCATACCGGACCGTACCACTCCATCTCTGCTCTGTTTTGTACGGTGGAAACGAGTGTTTAAGGTCGCTGACCTCTGGACTGGGAGGAGCTGAAGAGCCACTAGGAGGAGCTATAGAGCCACTGGGAGGAGGAGAAGGAGGAGATGGAAGAAGAGCCGAAGGAGGCGGAGGATGATGAAAACTTTTTTTATTTATTTACTCTTTATTTAACCAGGGAAGTCCCGATGAGATTAAAAACCTCCTTTTCAACAAAGTCCCTGATGATGACGATGATGATGAAGAGGAGGTTAAACGTTCTATGTTTATATATAATTTATATATATATATATATATATATATATATATATATATATATATATATATATATATATATATATATATATGATTCTATGTTTTACTGTCTATGGGCCTGTGGAAGCGAAGGTGTGGCCTCAGCTCTCGGCCCGTTCGGATTGGCTGTGTGACGGTGTAAGCCCCGCCCCCTCCCCGTGTAAACAAAACACACACTGAGCATGCGTCAATGGGCTAACGGAGGAGCGTCGTTACTCCCCTTTTCCAGATTCAGTTTTCCTCTTTTAAATCCTCTAATTTACAGAGGAAACGCCGTCGGCTGAGCACCGGGACCCGTGTGAGTATCGTGTTTACTTCCCACACGTTTCTCTGGAAGGGAAAGAAGAAACAAGTGGGGAATTGTGTCGCTCCCAGCTGCTAGCTCCGAGCTAACAGCTGCTAACAGACGCTAACAGCTGTCAGTTTTCTACAATAAACACTTTTATGGTCTTGTACTTCAACAGTTTAAACATTAAATCTAACTCTCTATTTATTTACTCATAAACGAAAGCGATTAGTTTCACTTAGTTTCACTTTAAAGTGTCGAGGCGAACGGACTTGTTAGCATGGACACTGTTAGCTTCAGGAAATGTAAATAAACATTGAGCTTTTGGTTCCATGAACGCTGAAAGTTCCCACGTCTGTGAAACAACTCTTTTCATTATTATTATTAATACTATGACGACTTCTTCTGTACCGTGTGATCCAAAGCTTTATTATTATTATTATTATCGTTATCATTATCATTATTATTTATTATGACGACTTCTTCGTTTCATATCGTTGATCATTTTTGAATAAATAAAAAAAAAAACTGAAAAGATGTCCCATACAAAGCGGAGGGGAAGAGTTCCCTCATCACTTCATCTTCAGCTTCATCATTACAGTTTAGCTTTATTCAGATTCAGCATTTTCTTCTGCAAATGCAAACCTCTAGTTTTATTTAGTGTTTCAACAGTGTGAAGCAGTAGAAGGTAAAAGACCAGAAATAAATTAATTGAAATAAAGGAATAAGTTGACTGGACAAAGTTGGCAAAAAAGAAAATATTAAAACAAATAAATTAAGAGAAATAAAGTTAAGTAATGACTAATAAAGTATAGAGGGATTAAAGGAAAGTTGTGTGTGAATGTGGTGAATGATGTAAAAGTGCATTGGGGCTGCTCACACAGCTGAAAAGCGCTATAAAGGTGAAATCCATTTACCATTTACTGTTTGAGTAAAGCTGCAGTAACGTAGCAAAGTAATAATTTACGAGGCTAAATCAACTAACGAAGCTGAAACTGTTCAGAAAAGCCTCCAGAAGCTCCGAGTGTAAAGCTGTGTGTGTGTTGCTGCCACGCTTCATGAACACATCATTGTGTTTTTTCCCGATCTGTCAGTGGAGGGAACTCCTAACAACCTGAGATGACGTCCAACGCCCCGGCGTCCCCCAGGGTCATGACCTTTAACCCCTCCCTGGAAGAGTTCCGAGACTTCGGACGCTACGTGGCCTACATGGAGTCTCAGGGCGCGCACCGAGCCGGACTCGCCAGAGTGAGTTCATCGTGTTTCGAAACCGCTGCTCAACGAATGTTATTGTCTGTAGGGTCCGATAACGGCCCTCTCCGAAAAACTCTGCGTTACAAACCTCGTGTATTAACATATCACCTACTGGTGTCGGTACCTTTTTTATGTTTTTAATTAAAAAATAAAAAGACATTTTTAAATACATTACAGTCATTCCAATGTGCTTTTATAGAGAAAATAGAAAAGCCCAACATCCACATGAGCAGCAGGTGTGTTTGTGACGGTGGAAAGACAAACTCCCAACAGGGAGAAACTTTGTAGAAACCAGAGTCAGAGGAGAGGAGAGGAGAGGAGAGGAGAGGAGAGGAGAGGAGAGGAGAGGAGAGGAGAGGAGAGGAGAGGAGAGGAGAGACAGAGAAAGACTTGGTGGGGAGAAACATACAATACCCTTGTTAGTGCTACATACATTTTTTTTTTTTTTTATAATACATTAACCACAGTGATCTAAATATTTTCCAACTGCCATGAGATTAAACAGCCTGAGCAACAACAGAGCAAAAAGCAAAATAATCACAACAATCATAACAAAAGCAAAAACAAAAGAAAAGAGCAAAACAAAGAAAGAGAAAAAAGGAAAAGAGAAAAACAAACGGAATGGGAAAAAAACCAAAAAAAACCCCACCAACAACAACAAAAAAAGCAAACAACAACTGGTGTCGGTACTTGGTATCAGCAAAGCCGCGGTTCCACCGCGCAGTACGTGCCAAGGCGGGGCGGCAGGGTATGGTACTACAAAGTCCACCCAATTCTGTCTCGCAGTCCACAACAAGTGGGACTGCGCGAAAACCCGTCCCGCCCCGTGACAGAAAGCGCCGTGGAACCGTGTCTATATTGGTACTCAGTATCGGTAACTAAGGTTAGTACTCGCACTGGTACATGGTGTTGGTGCGTAGTATTGGTACATAGTATAGGTGAGTAGCTAAAGGTTAGCACTCGGACTTGGACATGGTACCGTCGCATGGTGTTGGTACGTGGTACCAGTACGTGCCTACTCATTGTCACTGCCCTTCGCAGGTGATTCCTCCTAAAGGCTGGCGAGCGCGGCGTCGCTATGACGACCTGGACGACCTGGGGATCTCTGCGCCGATCCAGCAGGTGGTGACGGGTCAGTCGGGTCTGTTCACTCAGTACAACATCCAGAAGAAGCCCATGACCCTGCAGGAGTTCCGGAAGATGTCCGGCCTGGACAAGTCAGTTCATGCTATAACACGGAGCTGTCCATATACTTTGCGACGTGTCCAACGGTTTCTCGGTCGCCCGCAGGTTTCGGTGTCCGAGGCATCTGGATCTCGAGGAACTGGAGAGGAAGTTCTGGAAGAACCTGACCTTCAACCCGCCGCTGTACGGCGCCGACATTAGCGGGACGCTTTACGACCCGGTGAGTTGGGACTTTACCACGAGCCTGGAGGATTTTCGTACGTGACCGGTGGGATTCTTTACAGGATGTGACGGAGTGGAACGTTGGTCGCCTGAACTCCATCCTGGACACGGTGGAGGTGGAGAGTGGTGGCGTCACGTCACCGTTCCTGGACTTCGGGATGTGGAAGAGTGCCTTCGCCTGGCACACCGAGGACATGGACCTGTACAGCCTCAGCTATCTGCACTTCGGAGAGCCCAGGTCCTGGTACGACAGCCACGACAGAAGGCTAGCGTTGAGCAGGGCTGGAGGGTGGGGCCAGGTGGGGGGGCCAGGGGGGGGGGGGGGGGCAGGTTACATGGTTCTGGTTCACATCTATACATCTGTTCCGCAGGTACGCCGTTCCGCCAGAGCACGGGAAGAGACTGGAACGACTCGCAAAGGGTACAGAAGCTGGCAGCTCTATGTTAGCATTAGCACCCTGCTTGCGTTAACCTCGAACTACCAGCTCACGTTAACGTAGTGCTAACACTAACATATAGCCACCAGCTAAACAGATAGCCATTAGCTAATGCTAACGCATAATCACCAGCTAATGCTCACATATAGCCATCGGCTAACATGTAGCCACCAGCTAACGCTAACTCTTACCTGCCAGCTAAACATGTAGCCACCATCGAATGCTAGCACATAGCCACCTGCTAAACATACAGCCACTAGCCAACGCTAACATGTAGCCTCCACCTAACCACAGTGACGTAACTTTGCATTTCCAGGTTTCTTTCCAGGAAACGCTCAGAGTTGCGAAGCCTTCCTGCGCCACAAGATGACGTTAATGTCACCGTCGATCCTAAAGAAATACGGGATCCCCTTTGAGAAGGTAGCTACGCTGATCTTGTGTTGACGTGAACGAACAGCGTGTGTTTGTGTCGTGTGTTAACGTTGTGTTTCTCTCTGGAGGTGACTCAGGAGGAGGGGCAGTTCGTTGTCAGCTTTCCATTCTGCTACCGCGCCGGATTTAACCACGGTTTCAACTGCGTGGAGTCGGCGAACTTCGCCACGCAGCGCTGGATCGATTACGGAAAACAGACCACACTGGTATGTAGAAACGTGTAGAAACAGGAGACACTGGTATGTCTTTGTTACGTCTTAGTTTGTTCAGGTCTACTAGTAATGTTAAATTCGTACAAGTGTACTAGTAATGCTATGTCCGTACGTTTTTCCGAAAGTTTTCACTTTTACTTGACAGTCAGATTCTCGTAAAGTTGTGTTTTCCCCCGTTTTTATGGAGATGGAGCGTTTCCATGGAGACAGAGTCCGGGCGTTTCCATGGAGACAGAGTCCGGGCGTTTCCATGGAGACAGAGTCCGGGCGTTTCCATGGAGACAGAGTCCGGGCGTTTCCGTGGAGACAGAGTCCGGGCGTTTCCATGGAGACAGAGTCCGGGCGTTTCCATGGAGACAGAGTCAGTCCGGGCGTTTCCATGGAGACAGAGTCAGTCCGGGCGTTTCCATGGAGACAGAGTCAGTCCGGGCGTTTCCATGGAGACAGAGTCAGTCTGGGCGTTTCCATGGAGACAGCGTCTGGGCGTTTCCATGGAGACAGCGTCTGGGCGTTTCCATGGAGACAGCGTCTGGGCGTTTCCATGGAGACAGCGTCCGGGCGTTTCCATGGAGACAGAGTCCGGGTGTTTCCATGGAGACAGAGTCCGGGCGTTTCCATGGAGACAGAGTCTGGGCGTTTCTACGGAGACTGTGTCTGGCGATTTCAAAAGTTACATTTTCAGTAGCTCCGTTGTTGGTTAAACACACCCCAATATGATGAAAGTTATGTATGTAAGTCATGAGAACACCGTGTCAACGGGATGTTAATGTCAAGGATATAGGAAGCACAAAGATCGTAGACCCGCATTGGCTCTGGTGCTCCAGGCTCCCTAAACTCTCCCACCAGAAGTCTCGGGGAAGCTTCGTAAAGACGGTGGACGTGTGCTTGTCTCTCCGCAGTGTTCGTGCCGTCAGGACGTGGTGAAGATCTCCATGGACGTGTTCGTCAGGAAGTTCCAGCCCGACCGCTACAAGCTGTGGAAGGCCGGGAAGGACGTGGCGGCCGTCGACCACGCCAAGCCCTCGCCCGACGCCGCCGAGCTCCTCAAGAAGGATGTGGCAGCTGTCGACCACGCCGAGCCCGAGGCCGTCGAACACGCCAAGGACATGCCCGAGGCCGTCGAACACGCCGAGCCCGAGGCCGTCGAACACGCCAAGGACATGCCCGAGGCCGTCGACCACGCTGTGCCCGAGGCCGTCGAACACGCCGAGCCCGAGGCCGTCGAACACGCCAAGGACATGCCCGAGGCCGTCGAACACGCCGAGCCCGAGGCCGTCGAACACGCCAAGGACATGCCCGAGGCCGTCGAACACGCCGAGCCCGAGGCCGTCGAACAAGCCAAGGACATGCCCGAGGCCGTCGAACACGCCGAGCCCGAGGCTGTCGAACACGCCAAGGACATGCCCGAGGTTGTCGAACACGCCAACGCCATGGCTGAGGCCATCGACCACGCTGTGCCTGAGGACGTCAAACACGCCGAGCCCTCACCCGACGCCGCCGAGCTCCTGAAGAAGGATGTGGCAGCTGTTGACCACACCAAGACCGAGGCCGAGGCAGTCGACCACACCGATCCCTCGCCGGAGGCAGTTGACCATGCCAAGGCCTCGCCCAAGGCCGTTGACCACGCTGAGCCCGAGGCCGTCCACCACGCCGTACCCTTGCCCGATGCAGTCGACCATGCCGAGCCCAAGGCCGTTGACCACGCTGAGCCTGAGGCCGAGCCCGTGGCCAAGGCTGCCGAGTTCTTAAAGAAGGACAAGGCTAGCAGGCTAACAGAGGCTACCAGAGTCAGGAAGGCTAGCAGGCTAACAGAGGCTAGCAGACTAAAGAAGGCTAACAGGCTAACAGACATCAAACCAGAAGTTAACAGCAGTGTTACCACGAGGGAGGGTCCGGAAGACATGGATGTTCGCCACAACATCACATTGGACGTGAAGGAAGACATGGAGGAGTCCAACAAAACGAAACTGTCGCGAAAAGAGTCCCTGACCAAAGTGGCCTGCAAACCAGGTGATGCTGAACATGGAGCCTAAAGTTCATGCTAAACATGTAGCCACCAGTTGATGCTAAACACGTGTTGTTCAGACCGAGGAAGAGTAATGCTAAAATGTAGCCACAGGCTAATGCTAACGTGTGGTTTGTAAACGGGGAGTACTGCTAACATGTAGCTAATGCTAACATGTTGTTCAGACACAGGGAGAGTACTGCTAGCATGTAGCTAATCATATAACTAATGCTAACTTGTTGCTAAATGTGTAGCTAACGCTAACGTGTCGTTCAGCCACAGCGAGTACTGCTAGCATGTAGCTAAACTGTAGCTAATGAGAACGTGTTGTTCAGAAATAGGTAAATCGGTCAAATCGGCCTCGAGGAAGGAGAAGGACACGAAGTCACAGTCCAGACCTCCTCGGACCAGAACCAGCACCAAGAAGACCTCCACTCGGCCCAGTCCTTCCAAGAAGGACCGGAACGACGTGCCGGCCTCGGACCCGGGTCCTCCCGAGGAGGCGGAGCCCTGCGAGGACGTCCCCGCCCACAAAACTTTCCAGAGGACCCTGAGTCCACTGGACGTCCTGCATGTCCACAGCTACGCTAAAGGAGACTACGGCGACGGAGACGCGGCCACGGAGGAGGAGGAGGATTCTGCCGACGCTGTGGGGTTTCCCCAGCAGGGGGCAGGAGAGAGGGCAGCAGACGCAGGGCGTGAAGAAGACCTGGGGCAGCTGCCAGGGGGTCACCCTCTGATGAAGGAGGACGGCCACAGCGACCAAGGTCTGTCCGCGACTAAAGTTCTCATAGAAAGCGTTGCCGTGGTAACGTTACTAAAGTTTCTATAGAATACATTGCCATGGTAATGTTCTGGAAGTTTTCATACAAAGCGTTGCCGTGGTAACGTTACTAGTTTTCATACAAAGCGTTGCCGTGGTAACGTTGCAAGTTTTCATAGAAAGCGTCACTGTGGTAACGTTACTAAAGTTTCTATAGAAAGCGTCACCGTGGTAACGTTACTAAAGTTTCTATAGAAAGCGCTGCCGTGGTAACGTTACTAGTTTTCATAGAAAGCGTTGCCGTGGTAACGTTACTAGTTTTCATAGAAAGCGTTGCCGTGGTAACGTTACTAGTTTTCATAGAAAGCGTTGACATGGTAACGTTGCAAGTTTTCATAGAAAGAGTCACTGTGGTAACGTTACTAAAGTTTCTATAGAAAGCGTCGCCGTGGTAACGTTACTAAAGTTTCTATAGAAAGCGTCGCCGTGGTAACGTTGCAAGTTTTCATAGAAAGCGTCACCGTGGTAACGTTACTAAAGTTTCTATAGAAAGCGTCACCGTGGTAACGTTACTAAAGTTTCTATAGAAAGCGTCACCGTGGTAACGTTACTAAAGTTTCTATAGAAAGCGTCGCCGTGGTAATGTGCAAGTTTTCATAGAAAGCGTCACCGTGGTAACGTTACTAAAGTTTCTATAGAAAGCGTCGCCGTGGTAATGTGCACGTTTTCATAGAAAGCGTCACCGTGGTAACGTTACTAAAGTTTCTATAGAAAGCGTCGCCGTGGTAACGTTGCAAGTTTTCATAGAAAGCGTCACCGTGGTAACGTTACTAGTCTTCATAGAAAGTGTTGCCATGGTAATGTTTTTATAAATCGTTGCTGTGGTAACGGGTTGACCGTTCTCATACATACTTTGATACCCCCCCCCCCCACAGAGACCCTGGAGCGGGCCCCCTCCCCCACCCTGCAGCAGGACGGCCTGCAGGGGGAGCTCTGGGCCAAACCGCTGACTCACCTGTGGCAAAACCGCCCGGCCAACCTGAGGAAGGAGCGGGAGTTCAACCAACGCTCCGCCTCCAAACCTCCATACTGCTCCGTCTGCTCGCTGTTCTCCGCCCACCACCAGGTATCTACACCTCCATCACCTGCTATACCTCCTCCTCCTCCTCCTCCTCCTCCTCCTCCTCCTCCTCCTCCTCCTCCTCCTCCTCCACCTCCACCTGTGTGTGTGTGCATTCCAGGCCCAGTGCGCCGCCCCCCCAGTGACCTCGTCCGGGTGGATGAGGACCAAACCACTGATTCCCGAGTCGTGCTTCACCACCACCACCGAGGAAGACTCGGGGCGGCGGCCAGTCACCCCGGGCCTGGAGGAGGACGGGACCAGCGTGCTGGTCAGCTGCTCGCAATGCAGCGTCCGCGTGCACACCTGTGAGCGCGCACACACACACACACACACACACACACACACACACACACACACACACACACACACAGAGTCCTCCATGTCAATAACACTGTCTGTGTGTGTGTGTGTGTGTGTGTGTGTGTGTGTGTGTGTGTGTGTGTGTGTGTGTGTGTGTGTGTGTGTGTGTGTGTGTGTGTGTGCGTGTGCGTGTGTGTGACAGCGTGTTACGGCGTGGATCCGTCCAGCGTGAGCCTGCAGTGGAAGTGTGCACGCTGCACCGCCAATGCCATGACGGAGGTCAGCCATGTTTGTTTTACTGTACCAGGCATGGTGGAGGCGGCATCAGGGCTCAGGGCTGCTTTTGTTAGTGCTAGCGCCCCACCCTGTTAGCGTCCCACCCTGTTAGCGTCCCACCCTGTTAGCATCCCACCCTGTTAGCATCCCACCCTGTTAGCGTCCCACCCTGTTAGCGTTTGCAGTGCTAGAGGTTAAATGTTTCCTCTCAATCGCTTCAATGGTGTGTGTGTGTGTGTGTGTGTGTGTGTGTGTGTGTGTGTGTGTGTGTGTGTGTGTGTGTGTGTGTGTGTGTGTGTGTGTGTGTGTGTGTGTGTGTGTGTAGAACTGCTGCCTGTGTGCGTTGAGGGGCGGAGCCTTGCAGAGAGCCAACAACAACAAGTAAGCGTTTACAAAAAATCACACAAATGTTAAGCATTTTGCCAAACTGAAGTGTGTGTGTGTGTGTGTGTGTGTGTGTGTTGCAGGTGGGTCCATGTGTTGTGTGCGGTCGCCGTGTTGGAGGCTCGCTTCGTGAACATCGGCGAGAGAAGCCCGGTGGACCTCAGTGGGATCCCCCTGCAGCGCTTCAAGCTGGTAAACAATGAAGCCGACGTCGTTGCGTAGTCGGACCCGAGGCGCCGTTGTTAGCGTCGCCGTAAGTCACGGGTCTCTCCTCCGCCCCCTTCCTCAGAAATGCTACTATTGCAAAAAGCGTGAGAAGAAGGCGTCGGGCTGCTGCGTGCAGTGCTCCCACGGCCGCTGTCCCACCGCCTACCACCCCACCTGCGCCCAGGCCGCCGGCGTCCTCATGCAGCCGGACGACTGGCCGTTCGTGGTCCACGTCACCTGCTGCCGGCACAAAGGCCCCGCCCCCATCGAGGTGAGGCGCCACCGCCGCCGCCGACCTACCGGAGCGACTCACCGGAACCAACCTGACGCGAGCCTCTGCTGTCGCCCCCGCAGCGTGACAAGGCGGCCATGTTGGATCTGGCCGTGGGCCAGAAGGTGATCTGCAAGCACAAGAACGGGCGCTACTACCAGTGCGACGTGGCGCAGCTGTCCAACGAGACCTTCTACGAGGTCAACTTCGACGACGGCTCCTTCAGCGACAACCTCTTCCCCGAGGACATCGTGGTAGGTCGACCTCCGGCGGGACCGGCGCCGGCGGGGGGAACGAAATGCACGCTTAACCCTTGCGTTTCCCAGAGTCGGGACTGCGCTCAGCTCGGGCCGCCGCCGCCGGGCGACGTCGTTCAGGTGCGCTGGACCGACGGGCTCGTCTACGGCGCCAAGTTCGTGTCCACTCACGTCATCCAGATGTACCTGGTAATATTTGTACGTTGGATTGATTCGTGTCCGCCGCCTTCCTCCGTCGGTCGACTCGTGAGCTTCTGTGGGCCGCAGGTGGAGTTCGAGGACGGATCGCAGCTGACGGCCAAGAGAGACGACGTCTACACGCTAGACGAACAACTACCGAAGAGAGTGAAGTCACGGCTGGTGAGACTCGCCGATACCAGAACTAGCATGTAGCTACTGATACCCAGGACCGACACCAGAACTAGCATGTAGCTACTGATACCAGAACTAGCATGTAGCTACTGATACCCAGGACCGACATCAGAACTAGCATGTAGCTACTGATACCAGAACTAGCATGTAGATACTGATACCCAGGACCGATACCAGAACTAGCATGTAGCTACTGATACCCAGGACCGACATCAGAACTAGCATGTAGCTACTGATACCCAGGACCGACACCAGAACTAGCATGTAGCTACTGATACCCAGGACCGACACCAGAACTAGCATGTAGCTACTGATACCCAGGACCGACATCAGAACTAGCATGTAGCTACTGATACCAGAACTAGCATGTAGCTACTGATACCCAGGACCGACACCAGAACTAGCATGTAGCTACTGATACCCAGGACCGACACCAGAACTATCATGTAGCTACTGATACCCAGGACCGACATCAGAACTAGCATGTAGCTACTGATACCAGAACTAGCATGTAGCCACTGATACCCAGTACTGATACCAGAACTAGCATGTAGCTACTGCTACCCAGGACTGATACCAGAACTAGCACGTAGCTACTGATAGCCAGTACCGATACCAGAACTACCGATATCTGTGCTAGCAGGTGGTCTTGATATTTGTACGAACTCTCCCCTCCCCCTGCAGTCCAAGGCGTCAGACATGAGGTTCGACGGGATCTTTGAGGAGACCGAGATCCTCCAGGAGTCCAAGAGACAGCGAGTCATCAACTCCCGATACCGTGGAGACTACATTGAACCAGTCATCTACCGGGCCATCATGGAATGACCTTCAGGTCCAGATTCTCCAGGACTTTTAGCAGACCCAGGTCCTTCAGGACCTCCAGTAGGTCCAGAACCTCCAGAAGGACCACGACCTCTAGCAGGTCCAGGTCCTCCAGGACCTCCAGTAGGCCCGGGACCTCCAGAAGAAGCACGACCTCCAGCAGGTCCAGGTCCTCTAGCAGGACCAGGACCTCCAGCAGGTCCAAGTCCTCCAGGACCCCCAGTAGGTCCAGGTCCTCCAGACCCTAGACGACTGCTGAGAGACGCAAGCAATAGCAGACGTTGGTAGCTAGCCTCCGAGTGTTTGAGGACATGTTGAACGTTGGTTCTCAGTCTGTCGTCATACCGTCAGTGCCTCCGATCTCGTGGGAACCGTCCACGCTTCGTCTTCAACCATTTCATCCCTACGTCAGACTGTCGCTCCTGATTGTTGGAAGACCACACTCCTGCAGTGGGACGCTAACAGGGTGGGACGCTAGCACTGCAGACGCTTACAGGGTGGGATGCTTACAGGGTGGGACGCTAACACTGCAGACGCTGACAGGGTGGGACGCTAGCACTGCAGCGGCTAACAGGGTGGGACGCTAACAGGGTTGGACGCTAGCACTGCAGATGCTAACAGGGTGGGACGCTAGCACTGCAGATGCTTACAGGGTGGGACGCTAGCTCTGCAGACGCTGACAGGGTGAGATGCTAACAGGGTGGGACGCTAGCACTGCAGAGGCTAACAGGGTGGGACGCTAACAGGGTGGGACGCTAGCACTGCAGATGCTAACAGGGTGGGACGCTAGCACTGCAGATGCTTACAGGGTGGGACGCTAGCACTGCAGATGCTTACAGGGTGGGACGCTAGCTCTGCAGACGCTGACAGGGTGAGATGCTAACAGGGTGGGACGCTAGCACTGCAGAGGCTAACAGGGTGGGACGCTAACAGGGTGGGACGCTAGCACTGCAGATGCTAACAGGGTGGGACGCTAGCACTGCAGATGCTTACAGGGTGGGACGCTAGCACTGCAGACGCTTACAGGGTGGGATGCTTACAGGGTGGGACGCTAACACTGCAGACGCTGACAGGGTGGGACGCTAGCACTGCAGCGGCTAACAGGGTGGGACGCTAACAGGGTTGGACGCTAGCACTGCAGATGCTAACAGGGTGGGACGCTAGCACTGCAGATGCTTACAGGGTGGGACGCTAGCTCTGCAGACGCTGACAGGGTGAGATGCTAACAGGGTGGGACGCTAGCACTGCAGAGGCTAACAGGGTGGGACGCTAACAGGGTGGGACGCTAGCACTGCAGATGCTAACAGGGTGGGACGCTAGCACTGCAGATGCTTACAGGGTGGGACGCTAGCTCTGCAGACGCTGACAGGGTGAGATGCTAACAGGGTGGGACGCTAGCACTGCAGAGGCTAACAGGGTGGGATGCTAACAGGGTGGGACGCTAATAGGGTTGAATGCTAGCACTGCAGACGCGAACAGGGTGGGACGCTGACTGATAGGGTGGGACACTGACTGACAGGGTGGGACGCTGACTGACAGGGTGGGACGCTGACTGACAGGGTGGGACACTGACTGACAGGGTGGGACGCTGACTGACAGGGTGGGACACTGACAGGGTGGGACACTGACTGACAGGGTGGGACACTGACAGGGTGGGACACTGACTGACAGGGTGGGACACTGACAGGGTGGGACGCTCCCCTGAACTTGGTTCCGCTCCGTTCACCTGCAGGTCTCGGTCCTCAGTTCAGATTCTAAATAATAATTCGCGTTACATTTTAAACTGGACCTCTGAGACCTTCATGTGGACGTGGTGAGACCGACGGTTCAGGACCCAGAACGCAGAAGACGCCGTTGACAGAAGAGAATCTGGACGCCACATCTGGCAACTGTGGTGCCGCCTCACTGTTTTCAGCCCAAACAAGGTAAAACCCACGCCTCAATAAAAACTCAGCCTGTGTGGGAAAGAATCGTGTTAAAACCCTCAAACTGTTGTATTTGTGATGAAGAGCGAGATAAACGGAGAGTTTGGCTCCCCGATAGGGGGATACCCTCCATATCTGGCAACACGGGTCAGTGGCGAGAGCCGTTTTCCAGTGGTTGTTCTAAAAGGAGTGACAATCTAGACGACATGAGGAGGAAAGGAGGAGGAGGAGGAGGAAAAAAGAGAGCACAGCTTTTATTCTGGCGGGGCTGCTTCCTCCGGTTCCACAGGAACTGGATCTGAGTCAGAACCGGCTCGGTTTCCAGACCGCAGGGTAACGAGGCCTCATTCTCACGGAAACAGTTTTAGTCCCACAAAAGCGAGGTACCTTCATGTCTGAGGCCGTTTCCACGACAACCATTCAAACGCATTGCTTCCAGGAAGTTTCCAGGTTCTACGTAGATTTGAAAAGTGAAGCCCACAGAAATATTTTTTTCCCCCCGCACTATTTTTAAAAGGTTTTGACGACTTGGATCGTTTTTGGACGAGTCGTCTTTTGTCTTACTTTCAGTTCGTGTGTGAACGTTAATGTCCGTCTTCTTACGTTACTCATTTTAATGTTTAGAGTTTAAGAACGTTGAGGTTACGTCAATAACGTTAATGTTTTTTTATATCAATTTTATTCCGTTTGTTGTTGTTTTTCCACATCCGATGTCGTTTTAAAGTCCATGAACTCATTTTATCCCAAGTTTGATTTTTTTGACAATAAATAAGATAAAAATAAAAGGTTGTGTTTCATGTACTTCCTGGGGTTGCCAGATCTGGCAAACAGTGTAATCAACTTCTTGGGGTTTTCAGGTCTGACAGTTTCACTAACTTCTGGGGGGGTTGCCATATCTGACATACAGTCTCATTAACTTCCAGGGGTTGCCAGGTCTGACAGATAGTTTCACTCACTGTTTCATTAATGTCCAGGGGTTGCCAGGTCTGACAAAGTTTCACTCACTGTTTCATTAACATCCAGGGGTTGCCAGGTCTGACAGACCCTTTCACTCACTGTTTCATTAACTTCCAGGGGTTGCCAGGTCTGACAGACCGTTTCACTCACTGTTTCATTAACGTCCAGGGGTTGCCAGGTCTGACAGACCGTTTCACTCACTGTTTCATTAACTTCCAGGGGTTGCCAGGTCTGACAGACAGTTTCACTCACTGTTTCATTAACGTCCAGGGGTTGCCAGGTCTGACGCAAAGTCTCGTTGAATTCCGGGGGCTTCCGTAGCTTTGCGTCTTTTGACCCGTGTGGCGTTCCGTAGTAAATTTCGCGGGAGTTTCATGCGGGGTTTAAATCATTTGTTGAAAATTGTTTATTAACGTGAATACTCTGTTGCGTTACAGGAGTAACGTAACTAACGTAACTACGTGAAATCAGCTGCTTCGTGAGAAAACAAGCTCGTTTGTGAAGCTGACACTTTGCGGAGCTGCGGACGTGTTTCGGGTTAACTGGTGTCCGTGTTAACTAGTTATTTCCGGTCGTCGCAGCTGCAACATTACACGTTAAAATCACACACATAAAACCGCACGTCACACTTAAAGTGTTCTGGGAATCGCTTCAAACGACACAGGCCGGCATGGGTACGGAATTCTGACCGGTTTTAAAACGTTATGTTACCAGCAGCAACAACAGGAAGTTGGCCGGTTGACACGGACACCAGATAATCCGCAACACCCCGGGAGCTGCAGGCATGGTAACAAACAGCCGCCATTTCTTCACTAAACTTTACGTTTTAAAGCAACTTGTGGTTTGATAAAACGTTTAAACTTTGTGTTCCAGAGGAGGAGTTTAGCTCCGAGTCAAGTCGCGAGGAGGAGGCTGGAGGGAGACGACGAGGAGGTGAGGAGGAGGAGGAGGAGGTGTAGATGAGGATTAGGAGGAGGTGGTGGTGGTGAAGATGAGGAGGAGGAGGTGGTGGTGTAGATTAGGATTAGGAGGTGGTGGTGAGGAAGAGGAGGAGGTGAGGAGGTGGTGGTGAGGAGGTGAGTCAAACGTCTTCACTGGTTCATTAACGTTCTGTCATTTCTCAGGAGGAGGTGAGGAGGAGGAGGAGGAAGAGGAGTAAGGAGGTCCAGGTCTCTCCATCCAGAAGGCCTCTGACACAGCTGAACAACCAGGACCAGGACCAGGACCGGGACCAGGACCAGGACTGGGACCAGGACAGGGACAGACATGTGAGTACCCCCCAGTAACTGTAATCTGAGTAAAAGCTCTCTGAGTTGCTTTGTGTAATATGAAGTACTCCGTATGAAAGTACCACCAGGAGGTTTTACTGGATTATAATCTCACTGGCATCATCATCATCATCATCATCATCATCATCACAAACCATGAAGTCTTTGTACTTTGTCAATCACTTCAAGTCTTCATGATCAGAAATATGACATCGTCATGTGTTGACGTCTTCTGTACCAACGTTCAACCGCCGTGTCTCTTTGGTCTCCACTCTAAACCTTTGATCTCACAGTGAGACGTCGTCATGGCAACCAAAGACAACCTGTGACCTTATAAGTCACAGTCGTACGGTGTCGCTCGGCTCGTTGCCATACTCACCGAGGTCTTTTCCTTTCACGACAATAACAATTAAAAGGTTCCCGAGGATCAGCGATCGTTCCTACGTGAAGTGCGACTTGTTTTATTTTTCAGGAGGAATTAATCCGACGGATTCTGTCGCGGCCATTTAAAGTCCCGATACCGAACTACACAGGTAATGTTTCTGTTTACGTTGTGTCTGTAAGCACTGTTTCTGTTAACACTAACTTTCTGTTCCCGAAGTTTCTACTAACTTTCTGCCACTGATACCGACTCTGGACCGATACTGGTCGTCTGGTACCAATACTGACTGTCTGGTAACGATGCTAACCGTCTGGTACCGATACTGGTCGTCTGGTACCGATACTGACTGTCTGGTAACGATGCTAACCGTCTGGTACCGATACTGGTCGTCTGGTACCGATGCTGACTGTCTGGTACCAATACTGATACCAACTCTGAACCGATACTGATCGTTTGGTGCCGATGCTGACCATCTAGTACCGATACTGACCGTCTGGTGCCAATGCTGATCGTCTGGTATTAATGCTGACCGTCTGGTACCGATACTAACCGTCTGGTACCGATGCTGACCGTCTGGTACCGATACTAACCGTCTGGTACCGATGCTGACCGTCTGGTACCGATGCTGACCGTCTGGTACCGATACTGACTCTGGTATCGGCTCCTCCAGGCGTCCTGGGACTCCGGGCGCTCGGCCTGAAGCGAGCAGGAGTCCGGCGAGCGCTTCACGACCCGTTTGACGAAGACGCTCTGGTTCTCTACGAACCGCCAACCCTGAGCGTCCACGACCAGGTCAAGGCCGACAGGTGAGGCTCAGTTATCACCACGACGGGCTGAACGACGCAACCCCATCGCCGTTTTGTGTTTGTGTCCAGAGACCAACTTCCTGTTCACGTCGTGGTGGATCCAGTTCTAGGCAAAGTTCTGCGACCACATCAGAGAGAGGTGAGACCCGCTAAGGTGCTACCGCTAACGACGGTTGTGGTTCTGGATGGTTCCAGGGGGTTCCTGTTCTTGTAGGACTGTGTGACGGGGAGGTTCTGATAGTTCTGGTGATTGTGGTTCCAGGGGGTCCGGTTTCTGTGGGACTGCGTGACGGGCCGGCGGACTCCTGGTTCCTTCGGATGCATCATGGCGGATGACATGGGTCTGGGTAAGACCCTGCAGGTCATCAGCCTCATGTGGACCCTGCTCCGCCAGAGTCCTGACGCCACGCCCCAGATAAACAAGGCCATGGTGGTCTCCCCGTCCAGCCTGGTTCGGAATTGGTCCAACGAGGTTCACAAGTGGCTAGGTACCCGGGTCAACACCGTGGCCATCGACGGGGGGTCCAGGGACCAGATCGACCAGCAACTTGGTACCCGAACTCTTCGTGGTCTCTAACGAGTCTTGCCAAGTCTGTGTGTCTGACCTTGTGTCTGACTGGTTTTGGTCTCCAGAGAACTTCGTGGCCCAGAATGGCCGGAGAATCCCGACCCCAATCTTGATCATCTCGTACGAGACTTTCCGTCTCCACGCCAAAGTCCTACACCGCGGCGACGTGGGCCTGGTGGTCTGTGACGAGGTAATGCTAGCTAGCGCTAGACCAAACCGGTTCTGACCGGACCGAACCTCAATAGCTGATTTAGCCTCGTTAGCCGTTTTAGCTTTGTTGGCTGTTTCAGCATCGTTAGCTGTATTAGCTTTGTTAGCTGTTTCAGCCTCGTTTGCTGTATTAGCTTTGTTAGCTGTTTCAGCATCGTGAGCTGTATTAGCCTCTTTAGCTGTTAGCAGTTGTACTCCACAGGGCCACCGGTTGAAGAACTCTGAGAACCAGACGTACCAGGCCCTGAATGCCATACCGGCCCAGCGGAGGGTTTTGATCTCGGGGACGCCGATTCAGAACGACCTGCTGGAGTACTTCAGTCTGGTTCACTTCGTCAACGCCGGGATTCTGGGTGAGTCGTGACTCGTTAACGGTTCAAAACCGAACGTCTTGGGAGGGTGCGGTTCACATTTGGTACCTGGTACCTGGGGGATCGGTGCTCAATGGCACCAATATCCAGTACTTTTGTGTGTTTATGGGATAATGAATATTAAAAAGGTTGAAAAACACTGCATTAAGGTACCAAAACCTGGTACCCGGTATGGTACCACGGAATCTGGCCGGTACCCAGAAAAGATACGAATTCTGTACCCGTCCTTATGAATATTGCCTGACTTGTTGACGACAGGTAACGGTTCAGAACCCAACTCAGTCATGGTTCCGTTAACGGTTCTGGTCCACAGGTACGGCCCAGGAGTTCAGGAAGCAGTTTGAAGTTCCAATCCTGAAGAGCCGGGACGCTGACGCGAGTCCAGCAGACCGACTGAAGGGCGAGGAGAAGCTCCAGGACCTGGTCCGGATCGTGAACCGCTGCCTGATCCGGAGAACTGCCGACATCCTGTCCAAGTACCTGCCAGTCAAGACCGAGCAGGTGGTCTGCTGCAGGTAGGGGGAGGGACTTCCTGTTGGGGACTTCCTGTTGGGGACTTTGTCTCTGTGACTTCTTGTTGGGGACTTCCTGTTTGGGACTTCCTGTTGGGGACTTTGTCTCAGTGACTTCCTGTTGCGGACTTCCTGTTGGGGACTTTGTCTCTGTGACTTCCTGTTGGGGACTTTGTCTCAGTGACTTCCTGTTGCGGACTTCCTGTTGGGGACTTTGTCTCTGTGACTTCCTGTTGGGGACTTTGTCTCAGTGACTTCCTGTTGGGGACTTCCTGTTGGGGACTTTGTCTCTGTGACTTCCTGTTGGGGACTTCCTGTTGGGGACTTTGTCTCTGTGACTTCCTGTTGGGGACTTTGTCTCTGTGACTTCCTGTTGGGGACTTCCTGTTGGGGACTTTGTCTCAGTGACTTCCTGTTGGGGACTTCCTGTTGGGGACTTTGTCTCTGTGACTTCCTGTTGGGGACTTTGTCTCAGTGACTTCCTGTTGCGGACTTCCTGTTGGGGACTTTGTCTCTGTGACTTCCTGTTGGGGACTTTGTCTCAGTGACTTCCTGTTGCGGACTTCCTGTTGGGGACTTTGTCTCTGTGACTTCCTGTTGGGGACTTTGTCTCAGTGACTTCCTGTTGGGGACTTCCTGTTGGGGACTTTGTCTCAGTG
Source organism: Blennius ocellaris (assembly GCF_963422515.1). NCBI lineage: Eukaryota > Metazoa > Chordata > Actinopteri > Blenniiformes > Blenniidae > Blennius > Blennius ocellaris. Next base: position 27,699,222 of record NC_137661.1, on the reverse strand, counting down.
ACTTCCTGTTGCGGACTTCCTGTTGGGGACTTTGTCTCTGTGACTTCCTGTTGGGGACTTTGTCTCAGTGACTTCCTGTTGCGGACTTCCTGTTGGGGACTTTGTCTCTGTGACTTCCTGTTGGGGACTTTGTCTCAGTGACTTCCTGTTGGGGACTTCCTGTTGGGGACTTTGTCTCTGTGACTTCCTGTTGGGGACTTCCTGTTGGGGACTTTGTCTCTGTGACTTCCTGTTGGGGACTTTGTCTCAGTGACTTCCTGTTGGGGACTTCCTGTTGGGGACTTTGTCTCAGTGACTTCCTGTTGGGGACTTCCTGTTGGGGACTTTGTCTCTGTGACTTCCTGGTTCTGGGATGCGGACTCAGACTATGCTGTGGTTCTGGTTCTGGCAGGCCGACCCCCCTGCAGACAGACCTGTACCAGTGGTTCCTGAAGCAGGCCAGACCAGTCCAGAAACTTCAAGGAGACCAGGTCCACGTGTCCTCGCTGTCCTCCATCACGACCATGAAGAAGCTCTGCAACCGTGAGTCCTGAGGACCTGGACTGATTTGGAGCAGGGTCTGGTTCCAGGGTCTCACCTAGTCCTCCCCCACAGATCCGGCCCTGGTCTACGAGAAGTGTGTGGCCCAGGAGGAGGGCTTCCAGGGGGCTCTGGACCTGTTCCCTCCCGGGTACAACGCCAAGTCCTTGGACCCTCATCTGTCTGGTAGGACCAGAACCGGAAGACTCCCCCATCGAGTCCCCGACCCGGAGTCTCTGTACTTCCTGACCCGGTCCGGTCCAAACCAAACTCTCTAGATCCTGACCCTGTCCGGTCTGACCCGGACTCTCTGTTTCAGGTAAGATGCTGGTCCTGGACTACATTCTGGCTGTGACCAAGTCCACCACCAGCGACAAGGTGGTCCTGGTCTCCAACTACACCCAGACCCTGGACCTGTTCGAGACGCTGTGCCGGTCTAGGAGGTGAGCCGGGACCCGGGCGTGGACCTGGACCTGGACCCCCGCCAGACTATAATGCGTGTGTGTGTGTTGCAGGTACGCCTTCGTCCGATTGGACGGTTCCATGTCGATCAGGAAGCGAGCCAAGATCGTAGACCGCTTCAACGACCCCTCGGTCGGTAACCACTCCGTTACCATGACGACGGTTCCTTCATTCAGTCGTTTATTCATTTCAGACGTGTGACTTTTAATAATCGATCACATCTGATGTTTCTGTCAATCTTTGGTTTATTAGTTCATAACGCGGAACCACGAAGAGAACGGTGCAAAACTTAAGACCAAACAAAACACGAATAAAAAATTGACAATAAGAATAAGGAATAAATTAATAAATTAAGATCAATATCCTGACGTTTGCTTCGGTGGCGAATGTTTATGTTCTGAATCCAGACGAATCAAAACCGAAGATGAAAATTAATAAAGTCATCGAGTCTCTGAAGGCTCCTGAAGACTGAAGACTCACCAAATTTCGCAGCAGTGACGTCAAAAACAATCTTTACCTGCAGGACTGTTCGCGCTCCAATAAGGAGCTGCCGAGCTCGCAGGCCACGCCCCTCCTGGTAGGCCACGCCCCTTCTCAGCAGCCACACGTCTGTAAAGCGGCGTTCTAACTTTTAACCTCTCCTCCTCCTGCTGGCGGAAACGTTCCTCTGGACTGGTTCGTCATAAAATAGTGATGCGTTCAGGTGCATCACGACGTTTTGACGCTCAGACAGTAGAAGACGACGCCAGAAGCTAAATATGGTTAAAACGTGACTGATGGTGATTAACGAGCTGGAACCAAGAGCAGAGCTGCAGGTTCAGCAGAGCAGCTCCGACTCGGTTCATTTAAAAACTGCATTTTGTGTTTACTCGTGTTCTTTCACTAATGTGTACGTGTGTTCGGGTCCCGGTTCTAAATGTTCCCGGTTCTAAATGTTCCTGGTTCTAACGGGTCCCGGTTCTAACGGGTCCCGGTGTTGTGTTCCTGCAGGACGACTCGTTCGTCTTCATGCTGAGCAGCAAGGCCGGCGGCTGCGGTCTGAACCTGATCGGGGCGAATCGTCTGGTGATGTTCGATCCCGACTGGAACCCGGCGAACGACGAGCAGGCGGCGGCCCGGGTCTGGAGGGACGGCCAGAAGAAACGCTGCTACGTCTACCGGCTGGTCACGGTGCGTTACAGGCCCCGTTACTGCGTCGTCATGGTAACCAGGTTCCATCGACCGCCTGGTCACGGTGCGTTACAGGCCCCGCTACTGTGTCGTCATGGTAATCAGGTTCCATCTACTGCCTGGTCACGGGACGTTTCAGGATCCGTTACTGTGTCGTCATGGTAACCAGGCTCCGTGACTGTGTCGTCATGGTAACCAGGTTCCATCGACCACCTGGTCATGGTACGTTACAGGCTCCGTTACTGTGTCGTCATGGTAACCAGGGTCCATCGGCCACCTGGTCACGGGACGTTACAGGCTCCGTTACTGTGTCGTCGTGGTAACCAGGCTCTGTTACTGTGTCGTCATGGTAACCAGGTTCCATCTACCACCTGGTCACGGTACGTTACAGGCTCCGTTACTATGTCGTCATGGTAACCAGGGTCCATCGACCACCTGGTTACGGGACGTTACAGGCTCCGTTACTGTGTCGTCGTGGTAACCAGGCTCTGTTGCTGTGTTGTCATGGTAACCAGGTTCCATCTACTGCCTGATCACGGTACGTTACAGGCTCCGTTACTGTGTCGTCATGGTAACCAGGTTCTATGTAGGATTCAAGGATTCTTTATTGTCATATCATAAAATGATATGTACAGACTGGTCACAGGACGTTAGAGGCTCCGTTACTGTGTCGTCATGGTAACCAGGCTCCGTTACTGTGTCATGGTAACCAGGCTCCGTTACTGTGTCGTCGTGGTAACCAGGTTCTATGTACAGAATGGTCACAGGACGTTAGAGGCTCCGTTACTGTGTCGTCATGGTAACCAGGTTCCATCTACTGCCTGGTCACGGTACGTTACAGGCCCTCTGAAGCCACAGTTCCACCGTGCAAAACGTACCTAAGTTGGGTGGGGTGGAAGGGCAAGGCAAGGCAAAGCGCATCGCAGCCAGGCCCAACTCAGAAGGTATGGTTAAAATGTCGGTGGGGTTGCTCCTCCTGTTACTGAGCGGAGCGTCTGCACCGCGGTGCTGGGGAGCTCCGCTACGTTACAGGGTCTACTGTCACTTCCTGTTGGGAGTCTGTTACCGCTGACCTTCTGTCACTGCGTCGCCATGGTAACCGGGCGTGACCCTGTGTCTGCAGACCGGCACCATCGAGGAGAAGATCCTGCAGAGGCAGGCCCACAAGAAGGCCCTGAGCAGCTGCGTCGTGGACGAACAGGAAGTGGAGCGACACTTCAGCCTGGACGACCTGCGGAGCCTGTTCCTGCCGGTCCAGGCCACGGCCAGCGACACGCACGACAGGTACCGCGCCCGGCTCCCGCAGGTCCAGGCCCGGTCTCCCAACCAGACTCGGGTCGACTGACGATGTCTCTCGTGTCCGCAGGTTGCGGTGCCGGCGCTGCGTGAACAGCCTGCAGTTCCAGGCCCCGCCTCCAGACTCGGACTGTTCCTGCGACTTGTCGCAGTGGAACCACAGCTGGAACAAACAGGGCCTGAGGGACCTGGTCCTGCAGGCGTCGTGGGACGCCGGCGTGTCCTTCGTCTTCCACCAGCGCTCACACCAGCAGTAACAGGGACTCGTGTACAGAAAGTACGTTTATTTGTTTTGAGGAAAAATAATAAAATAATTTCTACTTTTATAACTGATTGTTGATGAACTTCCTGCTTTGTGTTTCCATGGAGACACCGTGTTTCCGCGGAGCGTCGCGTCTCAGTGTTTTTCGTACGTGCATTTGCGGAAATAAGAAACGAAGACGAGTCTGATTCGTTTATTAAACCTGTTTCACTTCCCGAGTCTCTTCTCATCATGACCTCTGACCTCTGACCTCTGGGTCGCGATTCCAACAAGTGAACCAAATAAAGTGACACATTTCAACAAGAAGACACATTTTTTTTTTCCTGGAACGGAACCGGAGTTTGTAAAGTTCTCCAGGAAGTGGTGGAGATCCACTTCCTGTGGAGTCGTGAGAAAACTGAAACGTTCCGTCGACAGCTCCTCGCTTCTTCCGAGGCCGTTGCCACGACAATGCCTTAGCATTTCTACGGAGACGAAGCGTTTCCATGGAACCCTCGGCTTTTCCGCAGAGACGAGAGTGTTGACTTGGAACCGTTGTCATGGTAACGTACCTCCGACACACACACACACACACTCACTCACTCGTGCAGTAAGAAACACAATCTCACAAAGGCATTACGTAAGTGTCAAATAAATAACAATAAATTATATAAAAAGTTTGGGTTAAGAAAAACAATCGGTTAAACGTCGCCTCGATGTTTGTGTTTCCGTCGTGTTCGTCGGTCGTTACGATGCTACTCGCTAACGTTGGATTGTGACTTTTGGCTAGCGTTAGTTGGTCGCATCTATTTAATTGAGACGTCAAACTAGCCTCATCGGTGAGAGAACGTTAGCGGTAAAATTCACATAAACTCTGAATGTGGTTCTTTAGTTTCTTTCTTGAAACCGTCGTCCGGCTGCGTTCAAGATACTCGCTAACTGTTTAGTGACACAGTTGATGAAACAAGTCTGCCTTGTGAACGGTAACGTAACGTTACCCGGTGACGTAACTGTGTCCGGTAACGTAACTGTGTCCGGTAATGTAACTGTGTCTGGTAATGTAACTGTGTCTGGTAATGTAACTGTGTCCAGTAACGTAACTGTAACGGTGTCTGGTAATGTAACTGTGTAATGTAACATCCGGTAACGTAACATTGTCCAATAACGAAATGGTTGTCCGGTAACGTAACTGTGTCTGGTTATATAACGGTTTCCGGTAACGTAACGGTATCCAGTAACATAACTGTGTCCATTAGCGTAACGGTTTCCGGTAATGTAACTGTCTGGTAATGTAACATCCGGTAACATAACGGTTTCCAGTAACGTAACGGTGTCCATTAGCGTAACTGTGTCCGGTAACGTAACGGTTTCTGGTAATGTAACGGTTTCCGGTGACGTAACGGTATCCGGTAACATAACGGTGTCCATTAACGTAACGGTTTCCGGTAACGTAACGGTGTCCATTAGCGTAACGGTTTCCGCTCTCGGTTGCTCGGCGCTGCCGGGCGGACGAACATTTCTATGTGAAGGCAACTAAGGTGGAGATGAAGAAAAACTCAAATGGAGGCAGTGTGGAGGGGGGCGGGGCCTTTTGTTTGAGGGCGGGGCCTGGGCAGTGTGGGGGGGGGGGGGCGGGGCTATAGCATCCCGTCCAGGAAGCTGGTGTCCAGCCGCTGGATCAGCACGCGGATGAAGGACATCTCCTTGCGCGTGTTCTCAAAGATGACGCGCGGGTCGTCCGACTGGCAGCGCAGGCAGTTGGGCGCCATGACCATCGCCAGGTTGTTGACGTCCATCTTGGTGACGGACACATTGGCGGGCTGGGCGAACACCTGAAAGAGAACATCGGGGTCACCGTCGTCTTCTCCAGGTGCCACGTTAGCCATGTTGCTAGCGAGGCTAGCTACCGGGTACCAGCCGTACCTGTAGGAAGCGGACCAGGTAGCACAGCACCAGCTTGTTGATGTGCGGCAAGCCCAGCACCACGGTGACGGCCGCCTCGGGGTCGTCATAGCAACTGATACAGTCGTCGTAGAACTCGTGAGGAATCAGCGGCTCCTCCAGCTCGCGGTACCAGAGCTTCAGCAGTGACGCTGCAGAACCGGGACACTGTGTTACTGTGTGTGTGTGTGTGTGTGTGTGTGTTATTGTATGTGTGTGTGTGTGTGCGTGTTATTGAATGTGTGTGTGTGTGTGTGTGTGTACCGGGGATGTGTGGGTCCTGGAGTCCGGTGGGAATCTTCCATTGATCCACTTGAAGCTTGAGGACGTTCACCTCGTCAATGTCTCCTGGTACTCTGGACACACACACACACACACACACACACACACACACACACACACACACACCGTAAATTAAACATTCTAGAATAAAACTGTTTGCATATTTACTCAACCTAATATTTACAGTTTTTCAGCCAATAACCAAACATCCTGTTCACTGACACGCTGCCCTCTAGTGGCTCAAATCATTAACAGTCAAGAGAGGAACGAGATCTCTACGAACTATTTATTTTAAAGATTCCTGCAAATACCATCCTTCCTCCTCAAGCACCAAGAACCACAGTACCCAGTACCCTACCTACACTACCCAGCACCCTACCCACAGTACCCAGTACCCTATCCACAGTACCCAGTACTCTACCCACGGTACCCGGTACCCGACCTACAATACCCTACCCACAGTACCCAGTACCCTACCCACAGTACCCTACCCAGTACCCTTCCCACACTTCCCTACCCACAGTACCCAGTACCCTACCTACACTACCCAGTACCCTACCCACAGTACCCTACCTACACTACCCAGTACCCTACCCACAGTACCCTACCCAGTACCCTACCTACACTTGACCAAATTTGTCTCCAAAATTCTGAAAAAGAAGGAATGAAATATTTACCGTCCTAAAGAGTAGTGGGATCACAAGACACAGGTTCTGGTTCTTAATGGCCGGTTGCCATGGAGACAGATGCTAACGGCCACGGAGACGGGCTCACCTGAAGATGCCCTCTGTCTGGTCCCCGTTCAGACCCAGAACCTCCTCGGAGAGCCGGGTCTGGACCCACGGCAGCTGGTTGTCGGGGTAACGCTCCTTCTGCAGCGACATCACTTCCTCCAGCGACGAGCCGAACATGGACGGGCTGAAGATGGCGTTGCGCGCGTGGATGATCTCCTCCACGCTCGGTTTCTGGAGGCCCTGGAACCACACGCGGCTCGTAAACACGTCGTCACGGAGACCAGGAAATGCCACAGAGACGTACCCTCACCTTCTTGGCACCGGTCAGCGCCGCTTTCGTCAACTTCCTGTAGCAGTACTTAGCATAGCTGCTGATCGCCACGCCTGGAGGAACGTAAACAGTCCCACGTTTACAACCTAGCCTAGCGGCTGCAGCGCGACGTAGCGGCGTACGGGAAGAGTGACCCACCCTTGGTGTCGTTGAGTGGGTCCATGTGGCGGCAGATGTAGCCCTCCAGGTAACCATGGAAACGCGGCGTGGGCGGGAAGAACGCCAGGCAGATGGCCATCAGCTCCCAGCCGCGCTCCAGACTGTCGTAGCGGAAGTTCTCCGTCGTCTGGCGGCACAGCTGGATGTACAGCTCGTCGCGCAGGCCCTGGTTACTCCACCCGCGCACCACCACCTGACGGAGACACAATCAGGTATGATGCCTCCGCCCCTGGCCCCGCCCCCTCCAGGCCCCGCCCCACGGTCCAACCTGAGACATCACCCCGCCCCCCAGTGCAATAGTGAGGCCCCGCCCCTAGGTCCAATCTCCTGGCCCCGCCCCTAGGTGTAATCTCCTGGCCCCGCCCCTGGGTCCCATCTCCTGGCCCCGCCCCTAGGTCCAACCTTCCATCCCCACACCTTCTGACCCCACCCCTTAGTCCAAGCTCCTGGCCCCGCCCCTAGGTCCAATCTCCTGGCCCCGCCCCTAGGTCCAACCTTCTGACCCCGCCCCTTAGTCCAAGCTCCTGGCCCCGCCCCTCACCTCCAGCGCCACCGCGAGCGGGTCGCTCTTGGAGCGGCGGTCCCCCATGTAGGTCTGGATGAGCTTGAAGAGTTCCACGGCGTCCTTCTTCACGCTGCGGTCGCTGGTGACGATCATGGGCTTCTTGATGGGCTCGCTGCTCCACGCTAGCATGTTGGCGATCGACACCTTCCTGCGAAAGAGACCCTGAGACAAGATGGCCGTTCAGGGACGCGTCCCGCTTCCTGCCACGCCCCCCCCCCGCGGCGTCGTCGCTCACCTGCGTGTGCTTGTTGAAGTGTTTGGACGCCCAGTTCTCGATGTCGGTCTCCGACGACGGCTTCCGCAGCGTGAACTCCGGGAAGATCCCGCAGCTGGCGCTAGGCATCATGTTTCGGGCGTTGCGGCTCGCCTCAAACTGGGCGCAGGCGCCGAGGTCCTCGGACTGAAGGGGGACAGGGAACGCCGTCAGGACGGAGCAGGAGGAGGTGAAGCGTCGGCTAACGGAGTCACATGACGGGGAGGCGGGGAATTGCTGCTCGCGTTCTCTTCAAACTGCATGGACGTCTGTATGACCGAGACCATACAGTCTCTATACGTAAAGACAATCTCCTAGCATATTATATAGATTGTTTCTGATACCATAGACGAGAGTCTCTAAACACATAAAGCCTGTTACTGCTGGTTAGTCAGTTACTGCTGGTTACAGTCAGTTACTGCTGGTTAGAGTCAGTTACTGCTGGTTAGAGTCTGTTACTGCTGGTTAGAGTCTGTTACTGCTGGTTAGTCAGTTACTGCTGGTTAGAGTCTGTTACTGCTGGTTAGTCAGTTACTGCTGGTTAGAGTCTGTTACTGCTGGTTACAGTCAGTTACTGCTGGTTAGAGTCAGTTACTGCTGGTTAGTCAGTTACTGCTGGTTACAGTCAGTTACTGCTGGTTAGAGTCTGTTACTGCTGGTTAGAGTCAGTTACTGCTGGTTAGAGTCTGTTACTGCTGGTTAGTCAGTTACTGCTGGTTACAGTCAGTTACTGCTGGTTAGAGTCTGTTACTGCTGGTTAGAGTCCGTTACTGCTGGTTAGAGTCTGTTACTGCTGGTTACAGTCAGTTACTGCTGGTTAGAGTCTGTTACTGCTGGTTAGTCTGTTAATCCTGGCGTCACCTGGATAAGAGCAACCCAGGCCTCTGGTTGATTGTTTTGTTTACTGACCTGAGACGGTCAAACTGACCCGGGACGGGTGTAGGACTGACCCGAGACGGGTGTAGGACTGACCTGGGACGGTCAAACTGACCTGGGACGGGTGGAGGACTGACCCGAGACGGGTGTAGGACTGACCTGGGACGGTCAAACTGACCCGAGACGGGTGTAGGACTGACCTGGGACGGGTGTAGGACTGACCTGGGACGGTCAAACTGACCTGGGACGGGTGGAGGACTGACCTGGGACGGTCAAACTGACCTGGGACGGGTGGAGGACTGACCCGAGACGGGTGTAGGACTGACCTGGGACGGTCAAACTGACCCGAGACGGGTGTAGGACTGACCTGGGACGGGTGTAGGAAGGGCTCTGGCGAGGCCAGGTTGGTCTGCACCGACAGGCTCTTCTCCAGCAGCGCCTGCGGGAACGCCAGGCGGTCCAGGTGGGTCCGCCTCCAGTGGTGCCCGTCGCTCTGCGCCAGCGCCTCGTCCTCGCTGAACGCCCGGACCACCGGGCCCGGCAGCGGCGGCGGCACCGCGCCGTCGCTCTCGTAGCCGTCCTTGCCGCCGCCGCCGGGCGCCGCCCCGGAGTCCCAGCTGCTCCGCTGCTTCATCACCTGCTGCGCCTCCCACGCCAGGCGCGCCTGCGCCAGCATGGCCTCCGAGGCCGTCCCCGCCCCCGCCAGCTCCTGCGGCAGCGACGGCTTGCGGCTCTTGCGCTTGCGGTTGCCGGACGGCGACAGCGCGGCGGCGGACCAGGATATGGAGTCCTCGTAGAGCAGGCGCTGGCCCCCCTCGCCGCCGTCCCCGCCGTAGTCCAGCAGCAGGCGGGGGTCCCGGATCAGGGACTGGCTGTGCTGCAGGGTGTAGGAGCCGCCGTACGCCGCGCCGTAGCTACCGGCGGCGGCGGCGCCGTACTGCAGCAGGCGGTCGGTGGTCTTGAAGCGGGGGCTGGACGAGGACTGCTCCACGTAGACCAGCTGCTTGACGTACTCCTTCCCCGCCGGGCTGTACTCCAGACTCTGCGTCTTCTCCGGAACCTTCTGCCGGGTCAGGACCAGCTGGCCGTACGGCGACGCCCCCGACTTCGGCGAGTGGTAGAGCGGGGCGGAGGTCTTGCGCGCCGGCGACTTGCCGTAGAAGGACTCGGCGAGGTGCACGTCGGTGGGCGGCTCCTCGTAGATGGGCGGGGCCTGGTACTCCGACGGCGGCTCCTCGTACAGCGGCGGCTCGTAGGCGTAGCGCGGCGACGGCGGCTGCGAGTCGGCCGAGGAGCGCCGGCCGCCGCCGCCGCCGCCGAGCTCCGCCCGCTTCAGGAACGGCGACTGCCGCCGGTCGCCGTAGAGGACCGGCGAGCCGTCGCCCTCCGCCGGCGGGTTTCCTCCCGAGGAACGGCGGGTCCGCGGCGCGGTGCCCCCGCCGCCAGGGGGCGGGGCCCCCGGAGTGGGGGGGTCGCAGGGGGAGTATCCATTCCCCTGGTGGGACAGGAAGCTGGGCTCGCGGTCCGTCACCTTGATTAGCATCCGCTCCCGCGTCCCGGTGTTCCACCGGAACGGAGACGACCTAGCCGACAAACCGGGCGTTAGCAAGAGTTCTACGTGTTCTCAGATCAACGTGAAAAACGCACGTTTGGCACGATTCCGTTAACAAACAGTTTCCACAACCTTTCAATCGAAAATATAAAAACTATGCATTTTCACTTGTGATGTTGTCATGGAAACGTGTGGACGTTTACTAAAACACACTGTTTTAAATGGCCTTCAGGTTTAAGTTAGTAAACTCTGGCGAGCCAATCAGAGGGCGGGAAATACTCTGACATCACCCTGCCGGCCACCAACTCCACCTCTGGTTGGTTGAAGCTACATTTTGATTGACGTTTATTTTATGCCACATAACTGACGGTGAAGGCCTCGGCCAGATTTCTTTACCCGGCAACAAGTGACGCTGAAACGCCGATTGGTTAAAAGCATCAATAGCTGGCGGACATTGAACCGCGCGGCGGCCCTGAAACGAGCCCCCGGCTCAGTTTGAGTGTTTTGGACGCTCGCGGACTCGAACAGTGTTCCCGTTGTGCGCGACGCCTGTGACACCAGCCTGAACCTGATAATCCTTCCTCATTGGCCGAACGGATCCCGTCCGGACAAAGAAGCTTCTGGAGACATTGCCAAAGCAACAAAGTTCAAAGCAACACCAACAACAGCGCTTCACTTCACTGGAGGGAACTGGACGAGGGCGCGAAATCTGGTTATACGCTCCGAGGCTACGAGGCTAACGAGAGCGTGAAATCTGGTTATACGCTACGAGGCTAACGAGAGTGTGAGATCTGGTTATTGATAACGCTACAGCTCATGTAACCGCTACAGCTAGTGATAATGCTACAGCTGGAGCTAACGCTACAGCTCATGACATAGCTAGCTCGTGATAACGCTACAGCTAGTGATAACGCTACAGCTAGAGTGAACGCTACAGCTAGAGTGAACGCTACAGCTAGAGCTAACGCTACAGCTAGTGACACCGCTACAGCTAGTGATAATGCTACAGCTAGTGACACCGCTACAGCTAGAGCTAATGCTACAGCTCATGACATCGCAACAGCTAGTGATAATGCTACAGCTAGTGACACCGCTACAGCTAGTGATAATGCTACAGCTAGTGATAATGCTACAGCTCGTGACACCGCTACAGCTAGCGCTAACGCTACAGCTAGTGATAATGCTACAGCTAGTGATAATGCTACAGCTCGTGACACCGCTACAGCTAGAGCTGACGCTACAGCTAGTGATAATGCTACAGCTAGTGATAATGCTACAGCTAGTGTCACCGCTACAGCAAGTGACACCGCTACAGCAAGAGCTAATGCTACAGCTAGTGATAATGCTACAGCAAGAGCTAATGCTACAGCTAGAGATAATGCTACAGCTAGAGATAATGCTACAGCTAGTAGTAACACTACACAGATCATATGTTTTCCCGCCACAACATTCGCTGCCCATTCACATCGTAGTGTTGAGTTAGGTTCATGCTAGCAGACTCACCGGTCGTCTTGCCTCTCGGTTGGATCCTGGTCGAGCGACGAGGAAGTGCTCACCACGCTGTTCCGCCCCGGGCTGTTGTCGGCGGACGCCACCCCTCCTCCGCCGCTGGGGGGCCGCGGCCCGTCAGCGTGCTGCTTGAGCGTCTGTAGCTTGGCGAGTGGGATGATGTCACAGCCCTGGGGGCGGTGCCACACGGTGCGCTGGCTCGACGCGTTGTAATAGTAGAAGCGCGACGTGTTGGCGTCGAACAGCTCCCACCACTGGTTGTCGCCGGTACGTTTGATGCGTACGCCCGGCGGGGGGTCCCACACGCACTCGCCCGTCAGCAGGTTGGCGTACATCCGCTCGCGGGTGCGCGGCTCGATGATCTCCACCCATTCCAACCTGCGGGGGGGGCGACAGAGGTCGCGTGAGTGGTGGGAGAGCTAGCGCCACCTGGCAAAGCGTTCGCAAGTTTAACATTAACGCAACAAATGTCGACGTGAGACTTGACGTCGACGCTTGTCGTTAACGATGTGCTTTTACCTCGCCGTGCATTTTCGTTTGAAACATCGTCATGGAAACGTGAAACTTTTTGTTAAAACATGTGTAAAAAATTTTCTTTTTCACTGGAAATGTCATGGAAACGCCGACCAGATGACCTTTGACCTCCACCAGATGACCCTTGACCTCCACCAGATGACCTTTGACCCCCATCAGCTGCCTGAATGCCACTGAAACCTCCAGACAGGATGTGAGCAGCAGCACTGCCACTCGCTGGAGGGGGGCGGTACTGCAGCCGAGGTGCACCCTGTTGAGCCCTTACAGGTGTCCTTCAACCTCCATCTTCTCCACCCTCCTCCTCCTCCTCCATCTTCTCCACCCTCCTCCTCCATCCACCCCTTCATCCTCCATCTTCTCCACCCCATTCATCCTCCCCCATGTCCTCCTCCTCCTCCTTCTCCACCCCCTCCATCTTCCATCTTCTCCACCCCCTCCATCCTCCTCATCCATCTTCTCCACCCCCTCCATCCACCTACTCCTCCTCCATCTTCTCTACCCCCTCCATCCTCCATCTCCTCCTCATCCTCCATCTTCTCCACCCCCTCCATCCTCCATCTTCTCCACCCCCCCCTCCATCCTCCCCCACGTCCTCCTCCTCCTCCTCCTCCTCCTCCATGGGAATGTGGGGGTTGGATGATGCTGCATCCACCCGGAGGATGGAGGATGCTGAGGGCGGACTAGCCCCCCCCCCCCCCCCCCCTCCCTCCTTCCCCCCCTCCTCCCGGGTCTTCTCCGGTCTTGGTCGTGGAGCACCATCACCGGCAGGTGCAGCCTCCATCCTCCCCGGTCATGACGCGGAGCACCGGAGGCTGAGCGCCGGAGGAGGCGGCCGTTCCGGAGCGAGGGTCGGGGGCTAGCCGCGTTCCGAGGCGCACGGAGTGCGGCTAGCCTCCTCCCGCCGCCTCCCTCCCTCCTCCACCCTCCTGCTCATCCCTCCTCCACCCGGAGCGGCGAGCCTCCATCTCACACCGTGGACTCACCTCTCCGCCATATTCCAGCTCCACGATCACAATCCCGTCACCGTGAATCCCTCCGCGGCGCTCTCATGGTCCGAAACGGGCTCCGCAGTCCCCGACGCTCTCCGAACGGCTCCGAGTGATTCCGAGTGGCTCCGAATGGTTCCAAGTGGACCCGAGCGGCTCCGAGAGGCTCCGAGTGAGTCCGAGAGGCTCCGAGTGATTCCGAGAGGCTCCGAGTGATTCGGAGTAGCCCCGAGTGGATCCGAGAGGCTCCGAGTGATTCCGAGAGGCTCCGAGTGATTCGGAGTAGCCCCGAGTGGATCCGAGAGGCTCCGAGTGATTCCGAGAGGCTCCGAATGATTCCAAATGGATCCGAGCGGCTCCGAGTGGCTCTTCACACACCCACACTGACACACACACACACACACACACACACACACACACACACACACACACACACACACACACACACACACACACACACACACTCCTCTCCAGCCTCATCAGCGTTACAGTTCATCAAAACGTGCGGACATGATTCGGTTCACCGCTTCAGCCAGAGACTTCATTTAACTTTTAAAACTTTGCCGTGTCTGTGCTCTATTAAGAAGTGAAAACATTTTTTTTTCCTACCAATTTTAACCTGTGAGCCTTTAATTGTGATAAACTCTTCTGCCATTTTTGGAGATTAACATGGGAGTGGACGGCAGAAGTAGAGTCACGTGATCACACGGTGTCAGTATATGAATAAAATACCTCCCTCTCCTTGCTGTGGCCACATTTCTCCTCCAATCTTATCATAGTTACAAACTTATCCAGATTACTATTAACTAGAGTAGTATTACCTCGATTAGTGTTACCTAGATTAATAATATCTAGATTGGTATTACCTGGATTAGTATTGCGTCAAAGCAGTGATAGTAGCATCGTGTTAGTTTAATTAATTAATAATAGTCGTTATAGCGTTAAGTTTATATAATTAGAGTCTGTCTTTCGATAGTGTGTTGTTCCTCGTCTCCCCGCCAGAGGGCGACCTGACCCCGGGAGGACCGTGTTGTTCCTCGTCTCCCCGCCAGAGGGCGGCCTGGCCCCGGGAGGAGGAGGGAGCGTTCCCGCAGCAACAGGGAAGATGGCAGCGCTCACATCTCTTACTCAGGTAAACCGTCCGGACGCACCGACCTGCTGCAGCGTGAGGATTACCGGGGCCGGTGCAGGGGAAGCCAGGGGGCCGGTGCGGGGGAGCCGGGGGCCGGTGCCGGGGGAGCCGGGGCCGTTCCGGGGTCAGGGGACTGGACCTCCGCTCGGAGCCGCGTCTCGGCTGCTCTTTGGCCCTCCGCGGTCCCGTTATGCAGCTTATAAGCCCGCTTGCTTCCGGCCGAGCTCCATCCGGATCCGAGGACCGGGCCGGTCCCCGGAGCCCCCGTGCAACCGTGACCGGCTCTTCGCCGCCATCCGGCCCGGGCACCGGAGCCTGCAAACCGGGCCCGGACGCTGAGCCCGGAGCGCTCGGGCCGGGTGTTTCGGATTAACTGGCTGCCGTGTTAACTGTTAACCCACTTCCGGTAGACATCAGCTGTTACCAGCAGTAGCGAGCGACGCTGCCGGAAGTCGGTCACCAGTTAACACGGAGGCCAGTTGATTCGAAACATCGGCTGATGAGCAGCATCACATTGCAATAGACGATATCTGATTAACGATTCCCCCCGTTTCCATGGAGACATTTTCAAAAAGATGTTTTCTTTTATTTCCATGGAGACATTTTCAAAAAGATGTGTTTTCTTTTGTTTCCATGGAGACGGAGCGTTTTCAAAAAGATGTGTTTTCTTTTGTTTCCATGGAGACGGAGCGTTTTCAAAAAGATGAGTTTTCTTTCGTTTCCATGGAGACGGAGCGTTTTCAAAAAGATGTGTTTCCTTTCGTTTCCATAGAGACGGAGCGTTTTCAAAAAGATGTGTTTTCTTTCGTTTCCATGGAGACGGAGCGTTTTCAAAAAGTTGTATTTTCCTTTGTTTCCATGGAGACGGAGCATTTTCAAAAAGTTGTATTTTCCTTTGTTTCCATGGAGACAGAGTCGTCATTTGTTTGTCTCTCTGTCGGTCTATTAGCAAGATTATGTCAAAACCTCTCAAGGATTCTGTCGAATGTTTCACCTCAGACACATTGAGGTCCTGGAAGGTTCCGGGACCTTCTCACCACAGACACATTGAGGTCCTGGAAGGCTCCAGGACCTTCTGATCAGGAAAGATTTTGGCAGAAGTCAGAAATCTCTGATTGTTCTTATGTTTATGTTTCAGTTGTCGAGCGGGAACCCGGTTTATGAAAGCTACTACAGACAGGTAGAGAGAGTGTGTGTGTGTGTGTGTGAGTGTGAGTGTGTGTGTGTGTGTCCTCCAGGTGTGTAACGTGTGTGTGTTCTCCAGGTGGACTGTGGGAACTCTGGTCGGGTCGGACCGACTGAAGCGGCTCAGTTCCTAAAGAAGTCCGGACTTCCTGACAGCACATTGGGAAAGGTACCAAGCCCCGCCCGCCAAGCCCCGCCCACCAAGCCCCGCCCCCCTTTTGAGGCGCCGGGTTCAGCGTCCTCACGCTCACTTCCTGTTTGCGTTTCAGATCTGGGACCTCGCGGATCCCGACGGCAAAGGTTTCCTGGACAAACAGGTACGTGACGCAGAACCAGGACCGGTTCCGGCTGCACCTGGGTGGGACTGACATGGTTCTCCTTCCAGGGGTTCTATGTCGCCCTGCGGCTGGTGGCGTGCGCTCAGAGCGGACAGGAAGTCAGCGTGTGCAGCCTCAACCTCACCGTCCCACCGCCCAAGTTTGTGAGTGTGGACGTGATGTCCAATGTCCTTAACCGTTGTGACGATGTCTTTAAATGGTATTAAGGGTTTTTAGAATGTCCTTAAATGGTATTAAGTGTTTTTAGAATGTCCTTAAATGGTATTAAGTGTTTTTACAATGTCCTTAAATGGTATTAAGTGTTTTTACAATGTCCTTAAATGGTATTAAGTGTTTTTAGAATGTCCTTAAATGGTTTTAAGTGTTTCTAGAATGTCTTTAAATGGTATTAAGTGTTTTTAGAATGTCCTTAAATGGTTTTAAGTGTTTTTAGAATGTCCTTAAATGGTAGTAAGTGTTTTTAGAATGTCCTTAAATGGTATTAAGTGTTTTTAGAATGTCCTTAAATGGTACTAAGTGTTTTTAGAATGTCCTTAAATGGTTTTAAGTGTTTTTAGAATGTCTTTAAATGGTATTAAGGGTTTTATAATGTCCTTAAATGGTATAAAGTGTTTGTAGAATGTCCTTAAATGGTATTAAGTGTTTTTAGAATGTCCTTAGATGGTATTAAGGGTTTTTAGAATGTCCTTAAATGGTACGAAGTGTTTTTAGAATGTCCTTAAATCTCGTTTGAGGTTGTTAAACGATAAAAGTCGTTAAATGTTGCTTGACGTAGTTTAACGCAGTTTAAGGTTGTTTCATGTAGTTTAAGGTGGTTTAGCATAGTTTAAGGTAGTTTAAGGTGGTTTAAGGTTGTTTCATGTAGTTTAAGGTAGTTTAAGGTGCTTTAGCGTAGTTTAACTGTTGAACTTGTGTTTCAGGACAGCAGCTCTTCAGTTCAGTCGGCAGAGTTCTACTGGGCTGTCAGGGTGTGTACACACACACACACACACACACACACACACACACACACACGGTAACCATGACAACGTGTTGTGTTGCAGCCGGAGGAGAAGCAGAAGTTTGACGGGATTTTCGACAGTTTGCTTCCCGCTGGCGGTTTGTTGTCGGGAGACAAAGTCAAACCGGTTCTGATCAACTCCAAACTGCCGATGGACGTCCTGGGAAAGGTGATGATGTCATCATGTCTGTCGCTGTCTGATGATGTCACCATGTCTGTCGCTGTGTGGTGATGTCATCATGTCTGTCGCTGTGTGATGATGTCATCATGCCTGTCACTATGTGATGATGTTATGTCACTGTGTGATGATGTCATGTCGCTGTTTGATGATGTCATCATGTCCGTCACCGTGTGCTGATGTCATGTCACCATATGATGATGTCATGTCTGTCGCTGTGTGATGATGTCATCATGGCTGTCACTGTGTGATGATGTCATGTCACCATATGATGATGTCATCATGTCTGTCACTGTGTGATGATGTCATCATGTCCGTCACCGTGCGCTGATGTCATGTCACCATATGATGATGTCATCATGTCTGTCGCTGTGTGATGATGTCATCGTGTCTGTCGCTGTGTGATGATGTCATGTCACCGTGTGATGATGTCATCATGTGTTCCAGGTGTGTGATGATGTCATCATGTGTTCCAGGTGTGGGACCTCAGTGACATGGATAAAGATGGACACCTGGACCGGGACGAGTTCGCAGTGGTGAGACTCTGAACGACTTTGATCTGGTCCAATCAGAATGGAGGACTAACCCCCCCCAAACCCCCCCCACCCCCCCCAAACCCCCTCCCAGGCGATGCACCTGGTCTACCGGGCCCTGGAGAAGGAACCGGTCCCTCCGGTCCTCCCGGGGTCTCTGGTGCCCCCCTCTAAGAGGAAGAGGAGTCTGACTTCGATCCCCCCAAGTCCGCCCCCCCCCCAGGGACTCCCTGAGGTCCACCCCGTCCCACGGCAGCATGACGTCCCTGAACAGCACCGGGAGCCTGTCCCCCAAGCCCCCCCTGAAAACCGGACCGGTGAGTCTAGAATCCCCCCCATCCCCCGACCCCCCCCCCCCCCCCCCCCCACAGTCTGCTCTGGTCTCTGCATCTTGTCCTGGTCCTGCAGGTTCAGGGCTCCTGGGTGGTCCCGGTCTCGGATCGAGGCCGCTACGACGAGATTTTCCTGAAGACGGACCTGGACCAGGACGGACTGGTCAGTGGTCTGGAGGTCAAGGAGGTCTTCATCCAGTCTGGATTGTCCCAGAACCTGCTGGCCCACATCTGGTGGGTCCACGTCCAGGTCTACACATTCTGGTCCTGGTGTTCTGGTCCAGACGCTCTAATTTAAGCTTCACGCTAGTTTTTAGCATCTCCAGTGGGTTTTAGCAACTTTTAGCGATTTTTAGTTTTCTTTTTTTTTGTTGCAGTTTTTAGTTGTTTTTAACCATTTTTAGTTGTTTTTAACCATTTTAGTGATTTATAGTGACGTTTAGTGGCTTCTGGTGGTTTTCTTTAGCAATTTCTCGTGAGTTTTAATGATTTTTTTTAGCAGCTTTTAGCGATTTTTTATTTTTTTTTAGCAGTTTTTAGTTGTTTTTAACCATTTTTAGTTGTTTTTAACCATTTTTAGTGATTTATAGTGACGTTTAGTGGCTCCTGGCGATTTCCTTTAGCAGTTTCTGGTGAGTTTTAGTGATTTTTAGCAGCTTTTAACGAATATTAGCAGGTTTTAGTGAACATTAGCAGTGTTTAGCAGCTTTTAGTCCTGGTTTGGACCCAGAACCAGTTCTCTCTCGGGTCTCTCCAGGTCTCTGGTGGACTCGGGTCAGAAGGGGACCCTGACCCGGGAACAGTTCTCGTTAGCGATGTTCCTGATCCAGCAGAAGGTCCTGAAGAACCTGGACCCTCCTCAGACCCTCAGTCCAGAGATGATCCCTCCGTCTGAGAGGAGCCAGGTCCAGGTCCCAGTCCAGGTCCAGGTAACACACACACACACACACACACACACACACACACACACACACACACACACATAGAAAATATTGGTTCTTTTAAACCTTTCACATCTCAGCCTTCACTTGTTGCCGGGTAACGAATGATGTGTATATTCATGTGTGTGTGTGTGTGTGTGTGTGTGTGTGTGTGTGTGTGTGTGTGTGTGTGTGTGTGTGTGTGTGTGTGTGTGTGTTTCAGAGTGTGTCAGGCTTCATGACTCCAGTAGGACCAGACATGGCGGCCGAGATGAGACGGGTCAGTTTCAATTCATCTTATTTATACAACAGAGTCATTTTAGACAGACAGGAACCTGTAGAACCAAACCCAGAGGAGGAAGAACCTGTAGAACCAGACCCAGAGGAGGAAGAACCTGCAGAACCAGACCCAGAGGAGGAGGAACCTGTAGAACCAAACCCAGAGGAGGAAGAACCTGCAGAACCAGACCCAGAGGAGGAGGAACCTGTAGAACCAAACCCAGAGGAGGAAGAACATGCAGAACCAGACCCAGAGGAGGAGGAACCTGCAGAACCAGACCCAGAGGAGTAGGAACCCACAGAACCAGACCCAGAGGACTAGAACCCGCAGAACCTCCATCAGTCTGAACATCAGCTGGACTAGACAACGTTCCAGGGTTCCTCCCATATTTTTGTCCCCCCATGTGTCAATGGTTCCTCTGGTTCTGGTTCTGACCCCCCTGGTCTCTGGTTCTGGTTCCGACCCCCCTGGTCTCTGGTTCTGGTCCTGACCCCCCTGGTCTCTGGTTCCAGGACAGTTCCAGCTCGGTGGGTTCTGGAGAATTCTGCAGCATCAAGGAATCTGATGACATCATCACCCAGGAGATCTCACACCTGCACAGGTAACGCACACTGTAATACATTGTAATACATTGTAATACATTGTAACACTGTAACACACTGTAACACACTGTAACACACTGTAGCACACTGTAGCACACTGTAATACACTGTAGCACACTGTAACACACTGTAACACACTGTAACACACTCTAACACACTGTAACACACTGTAACACACTGTAGCACACTGTAACACACTGTAATACACTGTAACACACTGTAACACACTGTAGCACACTGTAGCACACTGTAATACACTGTAGCACACTGTAACACACTGTAACACACTGTAACACACTCTAACACACTGTAACACACTGTAACACACTGTAGCACACTGTAACACACTGTAATACACTGTAACACACTGTAACACACTCTAACACACTGTAACACACTGTAACACACTGTAACACACTGTAATACACTGTAACACACTGTAACACACTGTAGCACACTGTAGCACACTGTAATACACTGTAGCACACTGTAACACACTGTAACACACTGTAACACACTCTAACACACTGTAACACACTGTAACACACTGTAGCACACTGTAGCACACTGTAACACACTGTAATACACTGTAGCACACTGTAACACACTCTAACACACTGTAACACACTGTAACACACTGTAACACACTCTAACACACTGTAACACACTGTAGCACACTGTAGCACACTGTAATACACTGTAATACACTGTAGCACACTGTAACACACTGTAATACACTGTAGCACACTGTAACACACTGTAACACACTCTAACACACTGTAACACACTGTAACACACTGTAACACACTGTAACACACTGTAACACACTGTAGCACACTGTAACACACTGTAATACACTGTAGCACACTGTAACACACTGTAACACACTCTAACACACTGTAACACACTGTAGCACACTGTAGCACACTGTAATACACTGTAATACACTGTAGCACACTGTAACACACTGTAATACACTGTAGCACACTGTAACACACTGTAACACACTCTAACACACTGTAACACACTGTAACACACTGTAACACACTGTAACACACTGTAACACACTGTAGCACACTGTAACACACTGTAATACACTGTAGCACACTGTAACACACTGTAACACACTCTAACACACTGTAACACACTGTAACACACTGTAACACACTGTAACACACTGTAATACACTGTAGCACACTGTAACACACTGTAACACATTGTAACACTAACACATTGTAACACACTGTAACACATTGTAACACACTGTAACACACATACACATTAGGTATGGGTCCAGGTTTAGGGCCTGGGTCCAGGTTCAGGGTCTGGGTCCAGGTTTAGGGTCTGGGTTCAAGGCCTGGGTTCAGGTCTCAGCCTCAGGTCTGGGTTCAGGGAGAAGGTGTCCCTGGAGCAGGAGATCCGGGACCTGGAGGACTCCATCAGGCACCAGAGTCTGGAAGTCCAGGACTTGCAGATAGACCTGGACCGAGAGAACCAGGTCTTGCAGGACCTGGAGGCCCAGAAGCAGGACTGCCAGGACCGCCTGGACGACATGGACCAGCAGAAGCTCAAGCTGCAGGACCTGCTGGACCAGGTCCGGGTCAAGGTCCAGGAGGAGTCCCAGATGGTGAGTCCACCACCATAAACCAATCCAGATAAAAACCAGGTCCCTAACCGGTCCTCTGGTCCTGTTTAGATCTCGTCCCTGCAGAACCAGATCCACTGCCAGGAAACGGACCTGCAGGACCAGGAGGACCAGCTGAGCCGGGCCCAGCTGGACCTGGACCGGCTACACCAGGAGGAGGACCAGCTGGAGCAGAACCTGGAAGCGGGCCGGGTCCAACTGGAGACCATCATCAAGTCCCTGAAGGCCACGCAAGACCAGATCCACCAGGTACTGGGTCTGTCCCTGGGTCCCTGTCTGGGTCTGTGAGGGGGTCTTGCTCCGGGTCTGGGTCTGTGACCGGATCCCCTTCTGAGTCTGGGTCTGAGTCTGAGTCTGGGTCTGGGTCTGGTACATTAGCATTTTGTTGTTTACTGGTTGTTTACAGGTTGTTTACTGGTTGTTTACATGGTTGTTTATAGGTTGTTTACATGGTTGTTTACAGGTTGTTTACTGGTTGTTTACAGGTTGTTTACATGGTTGTTTACAGGTTGTTTGCTGGTTGTTTACTGGTTGTTTACAGGTTGTTTACATGGTTGTTTACAGGTTGTTTACATGGTTGTTTACAGGGTTGTTTACAGGTTGTTTACTGGTTGTTTACAGGTTGTTTACTGGTTGTTTACAGTCTGTTTACTGGTTGTTTACATGGTTGTTTACATGGTTGTTTACAGGTTGTTTACTGGTTGTTTACAGGTTGTTTACATGGTTGTTTACAGGTTGTTTACTGGTTGTTTACAGGTTGTTTACATGGTTGTTTACAGGTTGTTTACATGGTTGTTTACAGGTTGTTTACTGGTTGTTTACAGGTTGTTTGCTGGTTGTTTACTGGTTGTTTACAGGTTGTTTACAGGTTGTTTACAGGTTGTTTACTGGTTGTTTACAGGTTGTTTACTGGTTGTTTACAGGTTGTTTACTGGTTGTTTACTGGTTGTTTACAGGTTGTTTACAGGTTGTTTACTGGTTGTTTACAGGCTCGCAGTAAACTCTCTCAGATGGAGGAGAACCAGGAAGTCTCCAGAAGCTTCAACCTGAACCGGACCGACGGGACCAGTAGGGGGAGCATGACCAACCTGGCCGACATGAGCGAGGTCAGAGGTCATCCTGAGGTCATCCTGAGGTCACTGTGATGTCACTGTGATGTCACTGTGAGGTCAGTTTAACTGGATCTTTTCTTCAGGACCCGTTCCAGGGGAAACCCTCCATGGAGGTCTACATGGACCCGTTCCAGAACCAGGACCCCTTCAGGAACCATGACCCCTTCAAAGGTTCTCATGTCCTCATGTTCTCCTCGTGTTCTCCTCGTGTTCTCATGTTCTCCTCATGTTCTCCTCGTGTTCTCCTCGTGTTCTCATGTTCTCCTCATGTTCTCCTCGTGTTCTCAAGTTTTCATGTTCTCTTCGTGTTCTCCTCATGTTCTCCTCATGTTCTCCTTGTGTTCTCAAGTTCTCGTGTTCTCCTCATGTTCTCCTCGTGTTCTCATGTTCTCCTCATGTTCTCCTCGTGTTCTCAAGTTTTCATGTTCTCTTCGTGTTCTCCTCATGTTCTCCTCATGTTCTCCTTGTGTTCTCAAGTTCTCGTGTTCTCCTCATGTTCTCCTCGTGTTCTCATGTTCTCCTCATGTTCTCCTCGTGTTCTCAAGTTTTCATGTTCTCCTCATGTTCTCATGTTCTCCTCATGTTCTCCTTGTGTTCTCCTCATGTTCTCCTTGTGTTCTCGTGTTCTCCTCATGTTCTCCTCACGTTCTCTTTGTGTTCTCATATTTTCTTTCAGGCGACCCGTTTCAGAACGAACCGACTCCGGCTGCAGGTTGGTACTAAAGACGAATGCTGAATTCAAATGTTAAAGCTCACTGCTAGTGCTGAATTCAAACGTTAAAGCTCACTGCTAATGCTGAATTCAAACGTTAAAGCTCACTGCTAATGCTGAATTCAAATGTTAAAGCTCACTGCTAGTGCTGAATTCAAACGTTAAAGCTCACTGCTAATGCTGAATTCAAACGTTAAAGCTCACTGCTAATGCTGAATTCAAATGTTAAAGCTCACTGCTAATGCTGAATTCAAACGTTAAAGCTCACTGCTAGTGCTGAATTCAAACGTTAAAGCTCACTGCTAATGCTGAATTCAAATGTTAAAGCTCACTGCTAGTGCTGAATTCAAACGTTAAAGCTCACTGCTAATGCTGAATTCAAACGTTAAAGCTCACTGCTAATGCTGAATTCAATTGTTCAATGCTAATGCTAAATTCCAATAATGAAAGCTAAATGCTAATGCTATGTGGTCCAAGCCTCTGCAGGCTAACCTCAGCTCTCTGATCCAGATCCGTTTGGCGGAGACCCGTTCAAGGAGTCGGACCCGTTCCAGATCCAGACCTCCTCCGAGGACTTCTTCAAGAAGTCCACCAAGCTGGACCCGTTCTCCGGTCCGGACCCGTTCAGTAAAACCTCCACGCCTCCGCTGAAGACCGCCTTGACCCGGGACCCCATCCCGGACCCGTTCTCCTCCAGCCAGACCAGAACCAGAGGACTAGGTAAAGAGTGGGGGGGGAACTACAGGACACAGTTCTGGTCTGGTTCTACTCTCTGAACTGGGTCTGCTGGTCTTTCCAGACCTGTTTGGAACCCTGGACCCGTTCGGAACCGGGTCGTTCGGCAGCGGCGGCGGTGGCGGGCCAGCTGGATTCGCAGACTTCAGTCACATGACCAAAGACCCTGACGGGAGGACCGGCTGGCAGCCAGACCTCCACAAGGTCCTGGTTCTTCTGGTTCTGATTCTGCTAGTTCCTGGGCCACCAGAACCAGTAGAGCTAGTAGGATCAGAGATCTGGAGTTAGCCTTCGAAATCCTGAACCTGTTTACATTCAACATTAGCATTTAGCATCAGCAATTAAAATAGGCACTAGAATATGGCATAGCACCTAGCATAAAACCGTAGCATTTAGCATTAGCATCGTGGATGCTGACGGTCAGGTTGTGTACATTAACATGTACCAGTAGCATGTAGCGCTAAGCATTAGCATTCATCATTTCCTGTCCTCTTCCAGTCCGTCTTTGAGACTCCGGCTCTTCCTCCAAAGAAAAGTCTTCCTCCGAGACCCCGACCCCCCAGTGGTGAGTCTGGACCCAGAGCCTGGTCTCCCTGGTCCCCGATCTTACAGAACCTGATCCTCCTGGTCCCGGTTTTAGGTAAGACCACCCCGGTGACCTTGGAACCCCCCAGACCCGGAGACCCGTTTCGGACCGACGTGGTGGACCCGTTCCAGATCAAGAAGACCCTGGTGGACCCGTTCAGTGGGAAAGACCCTTTTGCCCCCCAGTCCAGTAAGACCTGTTCCTCGTACCTGGTCTGGACCTTGATCCTGGTCTAGTACTGGATTCTAATCCCTGTCCTCTGATCCTCTCACAGGACCTGACAAGACCAAGGTGAGGAATCGGACCCAGTTAATGCTGGTTTAGTTAATCCTGACTTTACCTGCAGCTGGGGGGGGATTAGTTCATCCTGGTTTAGTTAATCCTGACTTTACCTGCAGCTGGGGGGGATTAGTTCATCCTGGTTTAGTTAATCCTGACTTTACCTGCAGCTGGAGGGGATTAGTTCATCCTGGTTTAGTTAATCCTGACTTTACCTGCAGCTGGGGGGGATTAGTTCATCTTGGTTTAGTTAATCCTGACTTTACCTGCAGCTGGAGGGGATTAGTTCATCCTGGTTTAGTTAATCCTGACTTTACCTGCAGCTGGGAGATTAGTTAATGCTGGTTTAGTTAATCCTGACTCTACCTACAGCTGGGGGGATTAGTTAATGCTGGTTTAGTTAATCCTGACTCTACCTGCAGCTGGGGGGACTAGTTAATGCTGGTTTAGTTAATCCTGACTCTACCTACAGCTGGGGGGATTAGTTAATGCTGGTTTAGTTAATCCTGACTCTACCTGCAGCTGGGGGGGATTAGTTAATGCTGGTTTAGTTAATCCTGACTCTACCTGCAGCTGGGGGGGATTAGTTAATGCTGGTTTAGTTAATCCTGACTCTACCTGCAGCTGGGGGGGATTAGTTAATGCTGGTTTAGTTAATCCTGACTCTACCTGCAGCTGGGGGGGATTAGTTAATGCTGGTTTAGTTAATCCTGACTCTACCTGCAGCTGGGGGGGATTAGTTAATGCTGGTTTAGTTAATCCTGACTCTACCTACAGCTGGGGGGATTAGTTAATGCTGGTTTAGTTAATCCTGACTCTACCTGCAGCTGGGGGGATTAGTTAATGCTGGTTTAGTTAATCCTGACTCTACCTACAGCTGGGGGGATTAGTTAATGCTGGTTTAGTTAATCCTGACTCTACCTGCAGCTGGGGGGGATTAGTTAATGCTGGTTTAGTTAATCCTGACTCTACCTGCAGCTGGGGGGGATTAGTTAATGCTGGTTTAGTTAATCCTGACTACCTACAGCTGGGGGGATTAGTTAATGCTGGTTTAGTTAATCCTGATTCTACCTGCAGCTGGGGGGGATTAGTTAATGCTGGTTTAGTTAATCCTGACTCTACCTGCAGCTGGGGGGGATTAGTTAATGCTGGTTTAGTTAATCCTGACTACCTACAGCTGGGGGGATTAGTTAATGCTGGTTTAGTTAATCCTGATTCTACCTGCAGCTGGGGGGGATTAGTTAATGCTGGTTTAGTTAATCCTGACTCTACCTGCAGCTGGGGGGGATTAGTTAATGCTGGTTTAGTTAATCCTGACTCGACCTGCAGCTGGGGGGGATTAGTTAATGCTGGTTTAGTTAATCCTGACTACCTACAGCTGGGGGGATTAGTTAATGCTGGTTTAGTTAATCCTGATTCTACCTGCAGCTGGGGGGATTAGTTAATGCTGGTTTAGTTAATCCTGACTCTACCTACAGCTGGGGGGATTAGTTAATGCTGGTTTAGTTAATCCTGACTCTACCTGCAGCTGGGGGGGAACGAGGCCCAACAGCTGGAGTGGGCGAAGAGAGAGAGTGAGCGGGCCGAGCGAGAGCGACTGAAGAGGCTGCGGCAGCAGGAGCAGGAGGACCTGGAACTCGCCATCGCGCTGAGCAGGGCCGAGATGAACACATGAACACACACACACACGCACACACACACACATACACCCACACACAGAAAGGTAGCACACACATATACAGGTTTATATGCACTAAAGGGACATGATGATGATGATGAAGATCAACGTTCTAACACTGATGTAGAAAGGACGACGTTGCGTTTCCACTAAACACATTCTGCACGATGACTCAGCAGATTTCAACATGACGCAGCATTTTTCTGTTTGTCTCCCGTAATGTGAATTTATCTCCTTGTGCTTGTTTACATGTTGTTGTTGTTGTTGTTGTTGTTCATAAACATGTTACTATTTATAGCCTAGCGGTCAGTTTGAATGTCTGGAGGATCAAATAAACCTTTCATCTCCACCGTTCATCGCCTGCTGTGTCTTTATTCTTTCCACAAGCCCCGCCCTACACATCAAAGCCCCGTCCAACACATCACAAGCCCCGCCCTACACATCAAAGCCCCGTCCAACACATCACAAGCCCCGCCCTACACATCACGACCCCCTGCAGTCGAGGGAAGACCAGGTGCAGGCAGTGAGGCCAAACGACCCCTGTCTTTACCTCCTGGCTCCACCAGAGGGCGCTCTTTGTTTAAAGATCCAGGATGAAAGACAAGACGTGTTTTCAAACGTTTTAATTACACAGTGCCATCTAGTGGCTCCGCCCCCTCCGCCCTCTTGGTGGCGACGATGCAGAGCTCGTATAAAAGTTCCATATCTCAGGAACATGAATTTGGCCTCTTCAAAAAACTTCAAAAGGAAATGAAAGCATCACTACAAATTAAGAGCATGCTGTTTTATTCACTTCATCGTCAAAGATCACGAAGAGATAAAAAAATCATTTGATACTGAAATCTGTCATTTTCACTCTTTTCACCAGATGAAACAAGGAAATATAAGAAACATGTGAACAGAAGGACTTTTATTCACGCAGTCGTCGCAGGAAGTCGTCGCAGGAAGTCGTCGCATGACGTCGTCGCAAGAAGTCGTCGCATGACGTCGTCGCAGGAAGTCGTCGCAGGACGTCATCGCATGACGTCGTCGCAGGAAGTCGTCGCAGGAAGTCGTCGCAGGAAGTCGTCGCAGGACGTCGTCGCATGACGTCATCGCAGGAAGTCGTCGCAGGAAGTCGTCGCAGGAAGTCGTCGCAGGACGTCATCGCATGACGTCGTCGCAGGAAGTCGTCGCAGGAAGTCGTCGCAGGAAGTCGTCGCAGGACGTCATCGCATGACGTCGTCGCAGGAAGTCGTCGCAGGAAGTCGTCGCAGGAAGTCGTCGCAGGACGTCGTCGCATGACGTCGTCGCAGGAAGTCGTCGCAGGACGTCATCGCATGACGTCGTCGCAGGAAGTCGTCGCAGGAAGTCGTCGCAGGAAGTCGTCGCAGGACGTCGTCGCATGACGTCGTCGCAGGAAGTCGTCGCAGGACGTCGTCGCATGACGTCGTCGCAGGAAGTCGTCGCAGGAAGTCGTCAGGATCTAGCCCAGAGCAGCATATTGTCCCGTGAAGAACCACCAGGACTCGGTCTTCAGGGTTCAGAGGTCACAGAAGGGGGGCAACTCGTTTCCATGGCGACGGTCTCACGTTGCACAGTGATGGAAGCTGCCGAGGTAGTCCAGAACGGCCCGGTAGCAGAACTGGTACTGGTCCTGTACACACACACACACACACACACACACACACACACACACACACACACACACACACACACACACACACACACACACACACACACACACACACACACACACACTCGGTAACCATGACGACGTGTTGTGTTGCAGCCAGAGGAGAAGCAGGTTTTCGACAGTTTGCTTCCCGTTAGAGATGAACTGGTTCTGATCAAGTCCAAACTCCCTCAGTCCCCCAAGTCCCCCTGGTCCTCAGTCCCCCGGTTCCATGGTCCCCTATCCCAGCCACTCAGACCTGGACGACCTTGACCTCGTAGGACCTGGTGTGTGTGGATACCTGGGTCTGGACCATGTGGACTCTCTGGGTCCTCAGAGTCCTGACAGTTTGGAAGACGTCCACCGAGTCCTCAAACTGGAGCCGCTCCAGAACCAGACTGAGAGTGAGGAAGACCCCGGTCCGGCCGGAACCAGAACTAGAACCAGAACCAGACTGAGAGTGAGGAAGACCCTGGTCCGTCCAGAACCAGAACCAGAACTAGAACCTGCAGTGTGTTGTACCTGCAGTGCACTGTGATTGGTCCGTCCTGACCGAACTGCTCCTTCGTCTTGTGAACTTGACCAATGAAGTCGATGACTCCGCCCCCGGAGGGCGGGATTCCCTGCTCCGGCCAATCAGTGAACTGGAACTGCCTGACTGTCCGAGACTGGCCGTCCTGTGATGACGTCACAGTGTGATGACGTCACAGTGTGGAGACGTCACAGTGTGATGACGTCAGAGTGATGACGTCACAGTGTGATGACATCACAGTGGGGAGACGTCGCAGAGTGATGACATCACAGTGTGGAGACGTCACAGTGTGGAGACGTCGCAGAGTGATGGCGTCACAGTGTGGAGACGTCACAGTGTGATGACGTCACAGTGTGATGACGTCACAGTGTGATGACGTCACAGTGTGGAGACGTCACAGTGTGATGACGTCACAGTGTGATGACGTCACAGTGTGGAGACGTCACAATGTGATGACGTCACAGTGTGGAGACGTCACAGTGTGATGACGTCACAGTGTGATGACGTCACAGTGTGATGACGTCACAGTGTGGAGACGTCACAGTGTGATGACGTCACAGTGTGATGACGTCACAGTGTGGAGACGTCGCAGAGTGATGACATCACAGTGTGGAGACGTCGCAGAGTGATGACGTCACAGTGTGGAGACGTCGCAGAGTGATGACGTCACAGTGTGGAGACGTCACAGAGTGATGACATCATCACAGGGGGGGTGGGGCTTACCCTGGCGTCGGTCACCCTGAACTCCCGCAGGACGTACAGCGGCATGTCGTACTCCGCCACCGGGTCCACCAGGAAGTAGCGGTAGCGGGCGGCGCGCTGGGCCGGCCAGTACTGGTGGCACTTCTCCTGGAGAGAGAGGGACCCGGGTTAGGGGCTCGAACCGGGGGGGGGGGGGCTCCACCGGCGCTACCCGGGGCGTGCAGTGGGCCGTCCTACCCGTCCCATCTCCCTCAGGCGGGTGAGCATGACCACGATGGTGGAGTTCTGCTCCCACAACATCCTCCAGAAATCTTCCGCCGTCTCCGCCAGCGGCGCCTGGGCGGCGACGTACGCCCTCTGCTGCCTGGCGACAGGAAACACAACAAATAATCCCACCTAATCTGACCCCGCCGGAGCCAACAGGTCCGCCACACTGGCCTGTAGCCGTGGATGTAGCTGGCGTTGATGTAATCCGAGCCGTCCTCTCCTCTGA
Source organism: Blennius ocellaris (assembly GCF_963422515.1). NCBI lineage: Eukaryota > Metazoa > Chordata > Actinopteri > Blenniiformes > Blenniidae > Blennius > Blennius ocellaris. The sequence continues at coordinate 27,669,184 of NC_137661.1, read as the reverse complement.
TTGGCTGCAAGCAGACGCGAGTCGACTCGTGCGGCAGGATGTGAGAAAGACGGTTCTTCAGCCTGTTGCCGGGCAGATTAGCGCTGACGAAGCCGTAAGGTTGAGATCCAGAGGACAGTCTCTGTGGAGGAAACAGTAGTCCAGGCTAAATAATCCCAAATAATCCAGACTGCATAGGCCCAAATATCCATCCATCCATTATCTACTGCTTATAAATACTATTATAAAGACTACATAATCCAAATAATCCAGATAATCCAGACTAAATAATCACAATAATACAGATAATCAACTCAATTCTAATGTGATTCATGTCTAATCTGATTCAATTCAGATTTTAATCAAATCAGATTAGATTATAAACCGATTCAAACCTAATTTAAAGTGTCCAGAAAAGTTCTGTATGAAATCGATGCATTATTATTATTATTATTAATAATAATAATAATACAATTTTAGTCAGATTAATTACATCTGGATTATCTGGATTATCGGGTCCTGGTCTGCCCCTGCACCTTAAACTCCAGCGTCATGGCGGTGGCGGTCTCCCCAGCGCTGGTCTGATTGAGCCGCTGGACGTGAGGCTCCAGAGCGTCGGCGGGGACGTCGGTGTCGCCGCTCGCCGCCGCCTCCCGGAGGACGTCGTGGACGAAGACGTACTGCTCCTCCGTCTGCACCATGTAGTTCCTCTGCGCCCGCATGCAGGTCACATGACCGTAGACGTCCAGCGACCGCTCCCGCCGCAGGCGCTCCAACATGGCCGCCGCCGCTATGAAGCAGCCGGTGCGGCCGACGCCGGCGCTGCAAGACAAGTTCAACCAGGAGTAGGGACTTGTAGGGAATTGTAGGGACTCATAGGGACTAAGACTCACAGGGACTGGTAGGGTTTTGTGGGGAGTTATAGGGTCTTGTAGGGACTCATAGGGACTCGGACTCACAGGGACTTGTAAGGTTTTGTGGGGAGTTGTAGAGACTCATAGGGACTAAGACTCACAGGGACTGGTAGGGTTTTGCCGGGACTTGTAGGGACTCATAGAGACTTGTAGGGACTCATAGGGACTCTGACTCACAGGGACTCGTAAGGTTTTGTGGGGACTTGTAGGGACTCATAGGGACTTGTAGGGACTCATAGGGACTCTGACTCACAGGGACTCATAAGGTTTTGTGGGGACTTGTAGGGACTCATAGAGACTAAGACTGGTAGGGCCTTGTAGAGACTTGAGGACATGGTATCTGACCTGCAGTGGACCACCACGGGTCCCCCGTCCGGACGGGTCCAGGTCTGGACTCGGCGCAGGAAGCTCAGGATGGCGGCAGGATGATCCGGAACGCCGTGATCCGGCCAGACCAGGAACTGGAACTGTTTCACTTCCCACTTCTCGCTGGAGCCGCTCTGGAATGAACCGAGTCGTTGACGAGTCGGGAACAAAGTGACTTGTTAACAAGTTTTTAACGAGCCAGAATCAATGTGAGTCATCACTGAGTCATTAACGATTCAAAAACCAAGAGTCATTACCGAGTTATTAATGAAAGAAACAAGGCTTGTCATTAGTGAGTCGTTAACAAGTCAGAAACAAAGCGAGTCGATAACGAGTCAAAAACAAAGATCATCAGTCAAAAACATCATTAATGAGTACCGAATGAGTCTTCAAGGAGTCATTAACAAGTGGTTAATGACTCATGAGTCAGACAAGTGAAAGAGTTGTTCAGCAGTCAGAATCAAAGTGAGTCGTTCATGAGTCAGAACAAAGAACCAAACGAAAGAGTTGTTAATCGAGTTATCGGGAGTGTAATCTGTAGTGTAATCTGTAGTGTAATCTGTAGAGTAATCTGTAGTGAGGAGTGTAATCTGGACTGTAATCTGGAGTGAGGAGTGTAATCTGGAGGGAGGAGTGTAATCTGGAGTGTGATCTGGAGTGAGGAGTATAATCTGGAGTGAGGAGTGTAATCTGGAGGGAGGAGTGTAATCTGGAGTGTAATCTGTAGTGAGGAGTGTAATCTGGAGTGTAATCTGTAGTGAGGAGTGTAATCTGACCTTGAGGATGGAGAAGGTTCGGACACAATACGCCGCAAGCTCCAGCGAGTTCAGCAACGTGACCCGGATCATCCCGAAGGTCTCGGAGCCGCGAGTCGGCCAGTACTGCTCACACTTTACCTGGATACCAGTGTAACTGAAAGTTACTGAGTAACTACAGTACTGCTCACACTTTACCTGGATACCAGTGTAACTGAAAGTTACTGAGTAACTACAAGTCAGAGTAATTTATAGCCGGAGTCCCTTTATTGAGAGTTGCCATGACAGTACTTGAATCAGAGTAATCAGTACTCACGCGGGACTCCTCCTCCAGTCTGGTCATCATCACCACGGTAACGACCCGCTGCTCCCACACCATCCTCCAGAAGTCGCCCAGCGTGGCGGCGAGCGGTCCCTGCGTGGCGATGAAGGCCTTACGCTTCCTGTAGCCGTCCACGAAGTTAGCGTTGATGTAGTCGCTGCCCGGGACGCCTGTTGACAATGTGAAGCCAACTTCATCCACCGGTACGAAGCCAACTTCATGCTCAAAGAGACGCTAACTTCACCGTCATGGTGAAGCCAACTTCATCATCATTGTGAAGCTGGCTTCATCCTCAATATGAAGCCAACTTCATCTTCAATGTCAAGCCAACTTCACCAACCACCATGAGGCCAGCTTCATCATCATTGTGAAGCCAACTTCATCATCCAGCATGAAGCCAGCTTCATCATCAATGTGAAGCCAGCTTCACCTACATGCTGAAGCCAGATTCAAGCAATGGGAAGCCAACTTCATTATTCATGTGAATTCATGTTCATCCTCAATGTGAAGCTAACTTCATCATTCAGTTTCATCGATGTGAAGCCAACTTCATCATCAAAGAGAAGCCAACTTCATTATTCATGTGAATTCATGTTCATCCTCAATGTGAAGCCAACTTCATCATTCAGTTTCATCGATGTGAAGCCAACTTCATCGTCAAAGAGAAGCCAACTTCACCATCATTGAGAAGCCAGCCTCATTACTAATGAGAAGCAAACTTCATTATCAGTGGGAATCACATGTAACGTTAATGTGAAGCCAGCTTCAATTACGGTATGAAGCCAACTTCATCGATGTAATGCCAACTTCGTCACCCAGTATGAATCCAACTTCAACAACCAGCATGAAGCCAACTTCATCACCCAGTATGAAACCAACTTCACCACCAGTATGAAGCCAACTTCAACATCCAGTATGAAGCCAACTTCAGGTGCAGGCGGTTCCTCACCAGGTAGCGGTGTTAGCGCGACTCTGGAGTGGTCGTACGCGACGACGTTAGCATAGCGGTTCTTGGGTTTGTTGACGGCCATGTTGGAGTTTTCCCACGTGAACATCTGGTCCGGGTCTATAGACTGGGGGGGGGGGGACAGGTTCCAGGTGAGAAAAGGTCTGGGTCTGGATCTGGGGGGTCTGGTTCTGCAGGACTGACCTGGAACTCTTGAGCAAAGCGAAGCCCGTCGTCGGCCTTCAGTTGCTCCACATGATCGTCAAGATCGCAAACCGCCACAGGAGGATGGTCCCGCAGTGCTACACACACACATAGACGTGAGTGTGTGTTTGCGTGTGTGTGTGTGTGTGTGTGTGCCATCAGATTCTGAATTCGAATTTCTAACTCCACTTTACTTTTACCATCGAAATCAGACTTTGAATTTGAAAAGCTGTCTAAAACATCTAAAAATATTCAGTGTGTAAAAATTCAATGTGGCTAAAAATTGGGCTGCAAAAAAAAATTGGGCTGCAAAAAAAATTGGGCTGCAAAAAAAATTGGGCTGCAAAAAAAAATTGGGCTGCAAAAAAAATTCGGCCGCCAAAAAAATTCAGCCGCAAAAAAATTGGGCTGCAAAAAAAATTGGGCTGCAAAAAAAAAATTGGGCTGCAAAAAAAAATTGGGCTGCAAAAAAAATTGGGCTGCCAAAAAAATTCAGCCGCAAAAAAAATTGGGCTGCAAAAAAAAATTGGGCTGCAAAAAAAATTGGGCTGCAAAAAAAAAATTGGGCTGCAAAAAAAAATTGGGCTGCCAAAAAAATTCAGCCGCAAAAGAAATTGGGCTGCAAAAAAAATTCAGCCGCAAAAAAAATTGGGCTGCAAAAAAAAATTGGGCCGCAAAAAAAATTGGGCTGCAAAAAAAATTGGGCTGCAAAAAAAAAATTGGGCTGCAAAAAAAAATTGGGCTGCAAAAAAAATTCAGCCGCAAAAAAAATTGGGCTGCAAAAAAAAATTGGGCCGCAAAAAAAATTGGGCTGCAAAAAAAAATTGGGCTGCAAAAAAAAATTGGGCTGCCAAAAAAATTCAGCCGCAAAAGAAATTGGGCTGCAAAAAAAATTGGGCTGCAAAAAAAAATTGGGCTGCAAAAAAAATTGGGCTGCAAAAAAATTGGGCTGCAAAACAGCCAGAATATCTGTGCCATCAGGACGATGCAATCGATACCTGTCTCATTCACCCAACATCCAATCAAGGGAAGCTTTGTTTTTTTTGCAGCCGAATTTTTTTTTGCAGATGAATTTTTAGACACATTGAATTTTTACACACTGAATATTTTTAGATGTTTTAGACAGCTTTTCAAATTCAAAGTCTGATTTCGATGGTAAAAAAATTCAGTTAGAAACTTGAATTCAGAATCTGATGGCACAGTTTTACTTCCATATGTGTGTGTGTGTGTGTGTGTGTGTGTGTGTGTGTGTGTGTGTGTGTGTACCAGGGGTCTGGTTCTTCAGTCTCAGCTGCTCTACCGGGTCTGTCGACTGCGTGAGCAGCGAGTCCTTCACCATCACCTGGTCTTTAGCCGAACTCGTTCGCTTCCTGAACAAACAGAGACCAGCGAGTCACGGCTGTGTCATGTCTTGATGGCCGCCATCTTGTTTTGTGGTTTCCAGCTAATATAGCTTCAAACATTAATAATAGATAATGGTAATGAAACCAAGTCCCAACAATAATATGAGCAGAGAGAAGAAAGAAAACAAACATGAATATTTAAATGTTAGAATGAGAACACACAATCGTAACACAAAACAATAATAATTGTTTACTTCGCTCTTTGAAAACGAATCGGGAGAAGCAACTTATTTATCCTGTTTAGGTTGTTTATGTTTTTGTTTACTGGAATGTGACAAGTAAATAAACTTTAATCACAATGATTCCTGGACCAGAGTCTGAAGGAACAGGGTCACGTTGAAGAACCAGGAAGACCAGAACAAAATGACTCACCTTTCTTGTTTACTGGAGAGAGAGAGAGAGAGAGAGAGAGAGAGCGAGAGAGAGAGAGAGAGAGAGAGAAAGAGAGAGAGAAAGAGAGAGAGATACTGTTAATTATCAGATGATCAGCAGCAACAGGACTGCTGCTAAAGCCCCGCCCCTTCTCTTATAGCCCCGCCCATTCTATATTAGCCCCTCCCTTCTCTATTAGCCCCTCCCTTCTCTATTAGCCCCGCCCCTCCCCTCAGGTGTGACTGACCTCTTGAAGAGCAGGATGAAGATGACGGTGATGATGATGAGGACAACAGCCAGAACAGGACCGGTGACCCAGACCAGCTCCGGGTCTTCATGAAGGACCTGGACCGGAATTGTGGGCCGGACCGTGAAGGACTCGGAGGAGGGGCTGGACGAGAAGGTCTGATGCTGGACCGGAGAAAAAGACTCGCGCTGACTCAGTCTCATACCGACTCAGTCTCGTGACTCACAACTCATACTGAGTCAGACTCATACCGACTCAGTCTCGTGACTCAGACTCATATCGACTCAGACTCATATCGACTCAGACTCATACCGACTCAGTCTCGTGACTCAGACTCATATCGACTCAGACTCATATCGACTCAGTCTCATACCGACTCAGTCTCGTGACTCAGACTCATACCGACTCAGTCTCATACCAACTCAGTCTCGTGACTCAGCTCATACCGACTCAGACTAATACAAACTCAGTCTCGTGACTCAGACTCATACCGACTCAGTCTCATACCAACTCAGTCTCGTGACTCAGACTCATACCGACTGACTCATACCGACTCAGTCTCGTGACTCAGACTCATACCAACTCAGACTCACATTGATTCAGCTTCGTGACTCAGACTATAGCGGCTCACAGACTCGTATTGACACAGATTTGTATTGATTAATTTTCGTGACTCAGACTCATAGGGACTCACAGACTCGTGACTCGTCAGGTCGGCCATGACGTAGCAGCGGTAGCTCCGCCCCTCCCGCAGGACCCGGTTCCAGTAGCTGCCGTAGATCCGGTCGTCTCCAAGAACAAAGGTCTGGGGCAGCGAGTCCAGCTGGGCCGCGACGTAGACCTGGTCCTGGTCCTGGTCCTGGTCCTGGTCCTGGTCCTGGTTCTGACCCAAGTCACTGCTGCTGGACTCCAGGACCTAACAAGAAACAACCGGAACGTTACCACCTAAATAAAACTGCGTAAATATTGTCAACATCCCCCATAATATAAAATAACATAAAATAATGTAAAGTAACTTAACATAAAGTAAAGTGAAGCAACGCAAAGTAATGTAAGATAAAGTAATGTAACAAAGTAACTTAAAGTAACTTAAAGTAATGCAACATAGAGTAACGTAGCGCCCCCTCATGGACAATGGCGCCCCCTGGTTTGACCGACCTGGTTCATGTCTAAGTCTTCAGAAGTCCACTGATCAGAACCTGCAGTACCAGGAACCACCACCAGGTAGAAGCACCTGCAGTAACAGGGACACCTTCCATCACACGTCTCATTGTGTCTTTGTTGGTTGAGGTCGGGTTCATTTCCAGATTAAATCTTAAATTAGCAGAAGATCAGAGCAGAAACATCGATGCAGTTTTCAACCAGCAGAAGTGAGAAATACAAACGATCCCGACATGTCCAGGAGGAGAAACGTGGAGGAAGATGAAAGGACGTTTCATGAACGACGGGAAGGAAAATACTGGTTTGTGCTTCAAGGAGGAAAAGCAGTTTGTCTTCAGCGTCATGAGACGTTTGTCCCTCGTCAAAGAGACAATGTCCGTCCTCAGTTTGACACCAGGCAGAGCAAAACATGTTGTCGAGGACCTGATGGAGGACCTGATGGAGGACCTGACGGAGGACCTGATGGAGGACTGTTACACACCTGACAGAGGACCTAATGGAGGACTGTTACACACCTGACGGAGGACCTGATGGAGGACTGTTACACACCTGACGGAGGACCTGATGGAGGACTGTTACAGATCTAACGGAGGACCTGATGGAGGACCGTTACACACCTGACGGAGGACCTGATGGAGGACTGTTACACACCTGACGGAGGACCTGGTGGAGGACTGTTACAGATCTGATGGAGGACCTGATGGAGGACTGTTACACACCTGACAGAGGACCTAATGGAGGACTGTTACACACCTGACGGAGGACCTGATGGAGGACTGTTACACACCTGACGGAGGACCTAATGGAGGACTGTTACACACCTGACGGAGGACCTGATGGAGGACTGTTACACACCTGACGGAGGACCTGGTGGAGGACTGTTACACACCTGATGGAGGACTGTTACACACCTGAAGGAGGACCTGACGGAGGACTGTTACAGATCTGATGGAGGACCTGATGGAGGACTGTTACACACCTGATGGAGGACCTGATGGAGGACCTGATGGAGGACTGTTACACACCTGACGGAGGCCCCAGTCTGGACTCCAGGCAGACTGATTGAGATTCCTCCTCCGCCCTCCGGGTGGAGCTGGTCCACCGTCGGCTCATTGCTAAGCAGGTTGGGGGCGGTGCGGGTGGAGACCATCTGCTGGAAGTTGCCGTTGCCATTGTTGCCGTTGCTCATGAGCAGGAAGGAGTAGTCAGTGTCTGGGTGGAGGTGAGAGATCAACTTCCTGTTCTGGCCTGCTGGAACCTCCACCTGCTGCCGGGCGTAGAAGATCTGCAAGAATGGTAACATTTAACGTAACGACATAACCACGTCGTGTACGTCGTTAACGCAACGTGACATAACACAATGTTCCATAATGTAACAACGTAACGTAACAACGTAACGTAACAACGTAATGTGTCATAACGCAATGTTCCATAATGTAACAACGTAACGTAACAACGTAGCGTAACAACGTAATGTGTCATAACGCAATGTTCCATAATGTAACAACGTAACGTAACAACGTAGCGTAACAACGTAATGTGTCATAACGCAATGTTCCATAATGTAACAACGTAACGTAACAACGTAGCGTAACAACGTAATGTGTCATAACGCAATGTTCCATAATGTAACAACGTAACGTAACAACGTAGTGTAACAACGTAATGTGTCATAACGCAATGTTCCATAACGTAACAACGTAACAATGTAACAACGTAACAATGTAGGCGTAGAACATCTGGAGGACAAATAAACAACTTTATCCTCACGAATATTGTAAAATATTGTAACGTAATATCGTAACGTAACAACGCAACACAACGTAACAAAACAACCACAGAAGTTAAACAAAAGTTTGCATCTGTCCTGAAAAATGGAATTCACGATTTACAAATAGCTACTTTTTTTTAACCTCATTTCCATAAAGACAAAGTTTACTAAAAGTCGTAGACGTAAAAGCATGTTATTGTAATTTAAGGTAAGATCGTTGCCGCTGGCCTGTGAAGCAGGACGAGTCTCACCTTGAGAGGTTCTGGTGACGTGAAGCTTTGAGGAAGTTCCCAGGTGAGCAGCGCCGACGTCGTCGTCACAAACTTCACGTTAAAGTTTGTGAACGCCGGAAGATCTGGACGATCGATTGGTCGTTAGATTGATTGACAGCAATGATTCAAAAATAGCGAAAATTTACTAATTTTGCATTTTCACACGTGGAAACGTGAAGCGGTTATGAAATGTAAAAAAAAAAAAAAATCGTGTGTTTTTCACTGGATTCATTTCCTAAACGCTTAAAATGTGCAAACATTTTTTATTTTTCAGTTGAAACATAGAAAAGCCAAAACATTTAAGAAATTCTTCCAAAAAGCGAAACTTTTGGAAACATTTCCGAAAAATGTCCGAAAAGTTTCCAAAAAGCGAAGCGTTTCAGAAACTTTTTGTGTCTCGGAAACATTTCGGACACACAAAGATGCTGCGTTCCAGTAGAACTTCGTCGGTACCGTTAGCCGCCAGGTCTTACCGGTGCCGGTCCTGGACTGGATGCTGGGACTCGGCGGTCCGCCCCCCTTGCTGGTGAAAGCCTGAACCCGGAAGTCGTACGTCGTATCGGGCCGCAGACCGCTGACAGTGGCGTGCGTCGCCACGGCGATCTCTGTGTTGTTGTGTTGGCTGTTGATGTCCCGGTAGACCACCACATACCGCACCAGCTTCCCGTTCCGCTGCGCTAGCGGCGGCGGCTCCCAGACCAGCTCGGCGGACGTCGCGGTCACTTCCACCACGCTAACGTTCCGCGGGTAGCTCGCGGGAATGTCCTCCGGCGTGCTGATCTCCTTCACCGTCTCCTTGCCACTCCCGGCGCCGTTCCTGGCGCTCAGCTTGAACGTGTAGAGCGCCCCCTTGTGGAGGCCGGTGATGGTGACGTGGTCGTCGGCGTTCCCGAAGTCCCTGGCCGCGAACGACTCCTCGTCAGATCGCTTGTATTGCAGCCGGTAACCGGTGAGCTCGCCGAACGTTTCCCGCGGCGGCTGCCACTGGACCAGCGCCGTGTTCCCGATCGTCGTGCTGATCGTCATCGACGGTGTTCCAGGAACTGCGACAACGTTTACAACAAGACTTTCGGGTTAGGCTAACCCTAACCCATGTTAGCATGTTAGCACATCAGCACATTAGTATGTTAGCACATTGGCATGTCGTCATGGTCGCACATTAGCATGTTAGCACATTTGTATGTGATGACCTGGTCCTCCTGGCGGTGACGGAGCCTGCTCGCCGGTCTGAGTTGCCACGGCGACGCTCGGCGGTCCTCGACCGACGCCGTTCACCGCCACGACGCGGAACTCGTAGTCCGAGAACGGGCTGAGTCCACCGACGCTGTAGCGAGTCGTTGCCACACCGTCGACTTCCTGGAACCCGTTAGTGGACAGCCGGTTCCGGTACTGGACCACATAGTAGGACACCGGGTCCAGGTTTCCAGAGGCCCAGGTGATGGTGATGCTGGTGGCCGTCGTCTCGGTAACGGCAAGCGAGTCGGGCGGGCGGGGAAGAGCTGGAGCAGAGAGAAGAGTCAGAGTGGTGCAGAACCGCCACGTGGACTCGGTTCAGACCACTGGTTCTGGTCTGGGTTAAACCGGCTCACTTGGACCGGGACCACACGGACTGGATCACAAGAGTGGACTGGAGATGAATCCAAACCCTCGACTAGTTTTGACTCGTTAACGACTCAACTTAGTTCAGCTCATTACGACTCTACTTGGTTTGACTCGTTTCGACTCGTTTCGGTTTCCATTACGTGTTAATTAGAACCAGGGTCTGACCCCCCCCCCCCCCCCACCAGAACCAAGGTCTGACCCCTGACCTTTGACGGTGACCCGGGCCGCGGTCTGGACGACGCCCAGCGCCGACTCGGCGACACAGGTGTAGTTGTTGGAGCGCTGGACGTTGACGAGCTCCAGGACGTTTCGGCCAATCGGGGCGTCGTCCTTATCCGTTAGCTCCGCCCCCTCGCCGTCGGTCCACCTGACGCGTGGCATGGGGGCGCCGACCGCCACACAGGTCAGGTTGACGGCGCCGCCAGGCATCACCGCCTGGTCGCCGGGGGGGATGGAGAACCGGGGGGGCACGCGACGGACTGGGGGGGGGTGGGGTTAATGAGTGAGGGGGCGGGGCCAGGGAGAGGGGGTGGCGGTAGAGAGAGGGAGATAGAGGGGGTGGGGTCAGAGAGAGAGAGCGGGTGGTGAGAGAGAGAGATTGAGGGGGCGGGGCCAGGGGGTGGAGCCTCTGCTGGAATCTGGCCACAATTAGTTTGAGGCGTCGTTTCCATGACAACGTCTTCAAGAGAAAACTTTCCTGAAACGAAGCGTTTTGACTCGACACGTTGTCGTGGAAACGGCGTCTCGGCCTGCCAGCTCGCATTCCAGGTGTGTCATCTCATGTCACACACACACACACACACACACACACACACACACACACACACACACACACACACACACACACACTAGAACTAGGCTTAATCCCTGAACAGGAAACCGGCCGAGAGTTTTGACGATCAGATTAGTTTGTTAACGTTAATCCCACTCTTGTAATGAGTAGTAAAAAGTTAGCGTACGGAGGAGTTACGATGTTTACGTTACATGCCAGAGAAGAGAGGAGGAAGTAGAGAAAAAAGGGCGAGTTTAGAAACATGAAGAAGAAAACTGCAGGGAAGGGAGGTGCATGCTAATGAGCGTTAGCAGAGCCGCTACGTTTAACCATTCGGTTGATCGTACAAACATGAGATCCGGTGGAAGGGTGCTCGCCGTCAAACGTTCCAATATGGCCGCCAGTGGATGGACGAAAAAACAGACAAATATACACCAAAGATTTTATTACATCCTTGGCGGACGTAACGAGCACAGATGATAAAAACTTCATTCGTTTTCCATCTTGTTGTAAAACCATTGAATTATTTGTTTGTTGTGTGGTTTTGTATCAAAACGCCTCCAGATGCCAAATCAGAACATGCTACACAGTATCTTGAATTTTGGCGTACGTTGAATATGGATGCCGCTTGGCGGCCATCTTGTAAATTGGCTGCCATATTGGATGTGCTGAGTGTCCAAACCTAATTATCATGATGGCAAAGGAACTCATCATTCTATGAGTTAGAACTCGTTAGGACACGTATTCTGCAATATTTATACTTAAAGGGCCATCCGGTGGCCATCTTGGAAAATGGCCGCCATGTTGAATTTTTGTTGTGGCGAGCACTTTCTTTCTGAAAGCTTCATGAACAATTTTGCCAAATTTCATGTTTGTATCGTAAAATGAACAATTGAATTACTTGCTCCACTACTAATCTGAGGCTAATATGTGGCTAAGATTTAGCGAACCGGCAGCTAATCTATGCTAAAGCTAACCTACACTAAACAGATGGACAGATTGTCGGACAGAAACGGGGTCTTCATGCGGGGCAGCGTCCAGATGTGGGTCCATGTTCAGAAAGAAGAGAGAGAGAGAGAGAGAGAGAGAGAGAGAGAGAGAGAGAGAGAGAGAGGGAGAGAGAGAGCGAGAGAGAGAGAGAGAGAGACAGAGAGAGAGAGAGAGAGAGAGAGAGGTCGGGACGAGCCTGAGCATCCAGCTAGCTAGCGGAGCTTCGCGGCTCCAGTCGTCCGACAGAGAAAACAAACCTTCACGTTGATCTTAACATTACGTTAAGTTTGTGTAGCGATGAAGACGAAGAGGAAGAAGAAGCAGAAAGAGTGAAACAGGAAGTGTTTCTGATCAGTGGGGGGGGGGGGTCACTTGGAGGGGGCGTGGCCTTACCTCGGACGTAGAGGTTCGCCGGCGCCGAGAATCGAGTCCCGACGCTGTTGACGGCGACGCACTCGTACTTCCCCTGGTCCGACTCGTCGCTGTTCTCAATCTGCAGCGCGCCTGGACGCAAACATCGTCAACCAATCAGAGCACAGCAGGGAGTGTCCAGCCAATCAGACGAGTGTCCAGCCAATCAGCGCACGATTGACCATTGAATCATAGGCCAGTAGATGAACCATAGGAGGCGTGTCCTCTCGACCAGTGGACGGGCAAAAGAGGGCGTGGCCTATCAGGCAGTGGATGGTCAAAAGAGGGCGTGGCCTATCAGTCAGTGGATGGGCAAAAGGGGCGTGGCCTATCAGGCAGTGGGTGGTCAAATGAGGGCGTGGCCTATCAGTCACTGGGCGGGCAAAAGAGGGCGTGGCCTATCAGTCAATGGACGGACACCAGGAGGCGTGTCCTATCAGTCGGTAGACGGAGAGCAGGGGGCGTGGCCAACCTGTGAAAAGTGACCAAAGGGCCACACCTCCATAACAATGACGGATACAACAAAGTCGATTTGCTGAAGTCGTCCAAAAGCTACGTCGAAAAAAAAAGACAAATGTTGGGTTTGCGACGTCGCCGGCGGTTCCGTAGTTGAGCGTGAACAGGCGGTGCAGACGGCAGAACGTTGAAATGCAATGAGATGGAAATGTGTGTATGTCTGTTGACTCGTCGAAGCTCCGCCCACAACGTGCATCTACAGCTAGCCTCGTATTTTCATCCCGTTCAAGACCAGACACATCGGAAAGTCCACGAAGTGACGGAGGAGGAAGTGATGGAGGAGAAAATAATAGAGGAGGAAGTGATGGAGGAGGAAGTGATGGAGGAGGAAGTAGCTAGCATTCTTACCTCGGATCGGCGTACCGCCTGCGAGGTAAATCGAATGCAAGTGAAATCAGAGAGAACCGTTAATTAACAGGAAGTGGGAGGAGTCTGGCTAATTTCCACGTTAACTTCATAAACAGAACGTTAGCGAAGCTTAAAGTCTCATCTTTAGAACATAAACATGAAAAAAATACGTCGTTGATTTATATCAGGCGAGGTGCCGTTATTGTTTATTTATACCTTTTTATTGTGAAAACATTTTTGTGTTTATGGTGAAAGCGCTTAGCAGGATGACGTTAAAATGTACATAACGTTTTGTAGGATGACATTGAAAATATACGTAATATTTTGTAGGATAACAAAACTTTATGTAATTTTTTTCTGGGTCCATTTACACGATAACATAAAAACTTTCGTAACATTCTGCGGGTCGACTAACAAAATAAGGTTAAAAGATCGTAGCCAGTGTTCGCTAAGTGCTAGAAGTTCGTAGAAATTCCCGTGAAGCTGTGTGGCGAGTCGTGACATCATCAGCTGTCATCGGGGGAGGAGCAACGATTTGACGGTTCTCATTGTGAAAAATAATACGACTTTATTATATTTTCACAATGTTTGATGTGAACGGAGAAAACGAGCTAGCTAGCCTGCATGTGTGTGTGTGTGTGTGTGTGTGTGTGTTACCTGATCCCCCCCCCATAGTGTGTTAATGTGTGTGTTACCTGATCTCAGCTGGCGGACCCTCCCCCCTCCGCCCCCCCCTTCCTTCTCCACCTCCACAGGAAGTAAGTCCTTGAGCCACAGGATGTCGGGGTCCGGCTCGCCGGCGGCGGCGCACAGCAGGGTGGCGGTTCGAGTTCGCTCCACCACCTTGAGCTGGGGGGGCATGGTGATGGAGGGGAACCCCCCCGGCAGGAGCTCCTCTACACAACACACAATGTGCACACCGTAACACACACTGACACACAATAACACACACACACACACACACACACACACACACACACACTCACCCTCCAGCACGGTTAGCTTGGCGCTAGCGTTAATCTCTCCCACGTCGTTAGCGGCCAAACATTCATAAACGGCTTCGTCTCGGTGAGAACGGAGAGGCTGAATACGAAGAACGGAACCGGAGCCATCGTCAAACTCCATAATCTGGATTATTGATGACAGATGATAGATTATAGATTACAGAAAATAAATTATAGACGACAGATTATAGATTACAGATTATGGATTACAGTTTACAGAGGACAGATTATAGACTACAGATTATAGATGACAGATTATGGATTACAGATCCTAGATTACAGTTTACAGATGACAGATTATAGATTACAGATTATGGATTACAGATCCTAGATTACAGTTTACAGATGACATATTATAGATTACAGATTATAGATTACATATTTTGGATTATAGATCCTAGATTACAGTTTACAGATGACATATTAGAGACTACAGATTATAGATTACAGATTTTGGATTACAGATCCTAGATTACAGTTTACAGATGACATATTAGAGACTACAGATTATAGATTACAGATTTTGGATTACAGATCCTAGACTACAGTTTACAGATGATAGATTATAGATAACAGATGACAGATTATAAATGATAGATGACCTCGAAGCGTTGCGAGCTAATCTTCTTCCCATTCTTCATCCAGGTAATCCGAGGTCTCGGTTCGCCGGTCGCCCGGCACACGAACGACGCCGCTCCACCGGAAACCCCCGTCTGGTCGCCGGGCGACGTGATGAAGCTCGGCAGCCCTGCAGGGGGCGACACCACTTCCTGACGAGCTCCGTCTCCACGGAAACAGATTCAAACAACGTTTCTTCCAATAATCTGCTGACAACCTTAAATTCCGACTTGTTCGATAAAAAGTAAGAAAGAAAGAGTTTCCTCACGCTGGCTGAGCGTCGGCGGCAGCAGGAGGGTCAGAAGGACGAGCTGGAGACTCGTCCTCCCAAGTCCCTCGTCCATGACGACGCTCCGCCGACTCAGCAGATCCTCTGGCGCTCATCTGGAAACATCTGCTGAGACAAGAACGTCGTGGAAACGAACCGAAATCTCAAAGTCACCCTCTCATGACAGACTCACCCTCTCGTGACAAACTCACCCTCTCATGACAGACTCACCCTCTCGTGACAAACTCACCCTCTCATGACAAACTCACCCTCTCATGACGGACTGAACTCACCCTCTCACGATGGACTCACCCTCTCATGACAATCTCACCCTCTCATGACAGACTCACCCTCTCGTGACAAACTCACCCTCTCATGACAGACTCACCCTCTCATGACAAACTCACCCTCTCATGATGGACTGAACTCACCCTCTCATGACAAACTCACCCTCTCATGACAGACTAACCCTCTCATGACAAACTCACCCTCTCATGACGGACTCACCCTCTCACGACAGACTCACCCTCTCATGACGGACTGAACTCACCCTCTCATGACAGACTCACCCTCTCATGACGGACTCACCCTCTCATGACAGACTCACCCTCTCATGACGGACTCACCCTCTCATGACAGACTCACCCTCTCATGACAATCTCACCCTCTCATGACGGACTCACCCTCTCACGACAGACTCACCCTCTCATGACGGACTGAACTCACCCTCTTACGACGGACTCACAATCTCATGACAATCTCACCCTCTCATGACAAACTCACCCTCTCACGACAGACTCACCCTCTCATGACGGACTCACCCTCTCATGACAGACTGAACTCACCCTCTCACGACAGACTGAACTCACCCTCTCACGACAGACTCACCCTCTCATGACGGACTGAACTCACCCTCTTATGACGGACTCACAATCTCATGACAATCTCACCCTCTCATGGCAAACTCACCCTCTCATGACAGACTGAACTCACCCTCTCATGACAAACTCACCCTCTCACGACTGAACTCACCCTCTCATGACAAACTCACCCTCTCACGACTGAACTCACCCTCTCATGATGAACTCACCCTCTCATGACAAACTCACCCTCTCATGACAGACTGAACTCACCCTCTCATGACAGACTCACCCTCCCATGACAATCTCACCCTCTCATGACAAACTCAGGGTGAGTTGACGGACTGAACTCACCCTCTCATGACAAATTCACCCTCTCATGACAGACTCACCCTCTCATGACAGACTCACCCTCTCACTGGGGTTAAAGCTTCACCACCCTGCTGCAGTCTGAGCTGAGCGACCCCCACGTGGAGGTCTGGGGACTCTCTGGCGCCCCCTGAGGGTCCCTTCCTGTCGCCACGCCGCTCTGCCGGCCAGAAGCGGCGCCACGCTGCCGGACTGGCCGGCTCCTCGCCGGCGCCCCCGCCGGGCCGCTGGCAGCAGAGCGCAGTGGAGCGACAGATGGTTCCTGCTCACGCGTGACGAGACCGCCGAGGCCCACAAAACAAAACGCGGCTAGGCTAACGAGCTAACAGGAAAATACAGAGAGAAAAGAGCCTTTTTTTCATGAGGAGAAAAAACGTGGGGGGAAAAGGAGGGAAAAAAGAGAAGGAAGAAAAAGGAAAATAAAAGGAGAGTAAAAGGAAAACAATACAGCTTTTAGTAGAAAAGGAGAAAACCAAGAAAGATTTTTCTTGTTAAATGAGGAAAAGGGAGAAAAGAAAGCAGTACAGTTCTTTTAAAAAAAGAAAAAGAGAAAGCAGGAACAAAGCGAAGAAAAGAAGACGAGGAGCATCTCGGCTCCGTCGCTTCGTTCAGACGATTCTGGAATCGGTTTTCCAGCTTCAGGTGTTTTTCACCAGTTTGCCGACGACGTCATCGTTTGTCAACGTTTATTGAGAAAACAGCAACGTGCACAAATAAACAACGAAAAGAAAAACAGACTAAAAAGGCGAAGCTTTTTTAAAACGGGCTCCGCTTTTTATCGGGAAAAGAAAAATGAAAAAAAAAATCATAAAAAGGTGAACTTTTTGTTCAGGAAAAAGAAGGAATAAAGAGGGGAGCTCAGTGTGATGCTGGGAAAATTCCTCTTCTGAGATGAAACGACAACACAAGTTTTAGAAAACGGCTCTCCCAGTGGCCAAACCTTGTGTTGTGAACGGAGCTGAAGTAACCGCTGCATTCGCTTAGCATTATCGCGAACGCCACTCTATGGCTAAGGGTAACTGTAGGTACTCCCCAATGACGTGCAGCGACCAGTATCGGTACTCTGTATCGGATTATATCTACAGGTATCGGTACTCCGTATCGGGGTGTAGCTACAGGTATCGGTACTCCGTATCGGGGTGTAGCTACAAGTATCGGTACTCCGTATCGGGGTATAGCTACAGGTATCGGTACTCCGTATCGGGGTGTAGCTACAAGTATCGGTACTCCGTATCGGGGTGTAGCTACAGGCATCGGTACTCCGTATCGGGGTATAGCTACTGGTATCGGTACTCCATATCATGGTGTAGCTACAGGTATCGGTACTCCGTATCGGGGTATAGCTACAGGCATCGGTACTCCGTATCGGGGTATAGCTAAAGGTATCGGTACTCCGTATCGGGGTATAGCTACAGGTATCGGTACTCCGTATCGGTGTGTAGCTACAGGTATCGGTACATAGCTATCAGTATCGGTACTCAATATCAACATGTAGCTACAGGTATCAGCATGTAGTTACAGGTATTTGCATGCAGCTACAGGTATTGGTATCGGCATGTCGCCACTGGTGTCGGTACTCAGTATCGGCATGTAACTACAAGTATTGGTACTCGGTATCGACATGTAGTTACAGGCATCGGTATCGGCATGAAGCTACGGGTATCGATACTTCTCACAGATGGAGACATTTACATGCTTAATGATTTGGTTTTAAATGGATTTATGAGTTTTAAAATTAATTCTGAGTTTTAAATGGAATTGAGAGTTTTAATTAGAAATACGAGTTTCAAAATGAATTGTGAGGTTTAAATGAAATTAGGAGTTTTAAATGAAATTCTGGGTTTTGAATTTAATAATGAGTTTTGAAATTATTATGAGTATTAAATGGAATGATGAGATTTAAACTGTGGATTTAAAGATGGAGCTTCTCACCATGGGGTCACTTCTGGATGAAATCCTTCCCGATGAGGGTGAAAAGTCCCAGCAGGAGGCTCAATCCGTAAATCCCGCGCTGCTGCTGCTGCTGCTCCGCCAAACTGCGCTCTCACTGCTCTCTGGCTGCTCCGCACGAGGCTTCGGAAATCCTCGGCTCCGCTCGGCTCTTTCCGCTGAGCTCCGCCCAGGTCGCACGAGGCTTCGGGAATCCTCGGCTCCGCTCGGCTCTTTCCGCTGAGCTCCGCCCAGGTCGCACGAGGCTTCGGGAGTCCTCGGCTCCGCTCGGCTCTTTCCGCTAAGCTCCGCCCAGGCAGGCACGAGGCTTCGGGAGTCCTCGGCTCCGCTCGGGTCGTCAGTACAAACGAAGGAGGAAGTTTGACTTCAGACCCTAAAGATCAGTCATGGCTGCCCGCAAAGGTCGACATGGAACTGTAATACTGTAGGAATGTAACTAAATATCATGTAAAATACTGTAATACTGTAGGAATGTTACTAAATATCATGTAAAATACTGTAATACTGTAGGAATGTTACTAAATATCATGTAAAATACTGTAATACTGTAGGAATGTTACTAAATATCATGTAAAATACTGTAATACTGTAGGAATGTTACTAAATATCATGTAAAATACTGTAATACTGTAGGAATGTAACTAAATATCATGTAAAATACTGTAATACTGTAGGAATGTTACTAAATATCATGTAAAATACTGTAATACTGTAGGAATGTAACTAAATATCATGTAAAATACTGTAATACTGTAGGAATGTAACTAAATATCATGTAAAATAACTGTAATACTGTAGGAATGTAACTAAATATCATGTAAAATACTGTAATACTGTAGGAATGTAACTAAATATCATGTAAAATACTGTAATACTGTAGGAATGCAACTAAATATCATGTAAAATACTGTAATACTGTAGGAATGTAACTAAATATCATGTAAAATACTGTAATACTGTAGGAATGTAACTAAATATCATGTAAAATACTGTAATACTGTAGGAATGCAACTAAATATTATGTAAAATAACTGTAATACTGTAGGAATGCAACTAAATATCATGTAAAATACTGTAATACTGTAGGAATGTAACTAAATATCATGTAAAATACTGTAATACTGTAGGAATGCAACTAAATATCATGTAAAATACTTTAATACTGTAGGAATGCAACTAAATATCATGTAAAATAACTGTAATACTGTAGGAATGTAACTAAATATCATGTAAAATACTGTAATACTGTAGGAATGCAACTAAATATCATGTAAAATAACTGTAATACTGTAGGAATGCAACTAAATATCATGTAAAATACTGTAATACTGTAGGAATGTAACTAAATATCATGTAAAATAACTGTAATACTGTAGGAATGTAACTAAATATCATGTAAAATACTGTAATACTGTAGGAATGTAACTAAATATCATGTAAAATACTGTAATACTGTAGGAATGTAACTAAATATGTAAAATACTGTAATACTGTAGGAATGCAACTAAATATCATGTAAAATAACTGTAATACTGTAGGAATGTAACTAAATATCATGTAAAATACTGTAATACTGTAGGAATGTAACTAAATATCATGTAAAATAACTGTAATACTGTAGGAATGTAACTAAATATCATGTAAAATAACTGTAATACTCTAGGAATGCAACTAAATATCATGTAAAATAACTGTAATACTCTAGGAATGCAACTAAATATCATGTAAAATACTGTAATACTGTAGGAATGTAACTAAATATGTAAAATACTGTAATACTGTAGGAATGCAACTAAATATCATGTAAAATAACTGTAATACTGTAGGAATGTAACTAAATATCATGTAAAATACTGTAATACTGTAGGAATGTAACTAAATATCATGTAAAATAACTGTAATACTGTAGGAATGTAACTAAATATCATGTAAAATAACTGTAATACTCTAGGAATGCAACTAAATATCATGTAAAATAACTGTAATACTCTAGGAATGCAACTAAATATCATGTAAAATAACTGTAACCGCTCCTTCGTTTTAAATGACTTTATTAGTCTCTTATTATTCTACCAGGTTACCTTACCAGGTGACCCAAGACGATAATATTATTATGTGTTACAAATGTATTAATAAAAGTAATAAAAAAGTATTAATAATTTTACTAAAGTATTAATCATTTTACTAAAGTATTAATAAAGTTACACATGTATTACTAGTTGTTCTAAAGAATTAATAATGTTAATGAAGTCATGTGTTGTTAGTGAGGATGATATTTGTGTCCACAGAGTTTCTGAAGCTTCAGTTCAGTTGAAGTTGTGTGTAATTAGTGTGACGACTTCAGGACCCCCCCCCCCCCACACACACACACACCCCCCCGGGTCACTTCAGATCCACATGACAGGATCAAGCCTGCTGGTCAAACCCCTACCCTCACCCCCCCTCCCCCCCACTACATGGTCCAGTGGAGGCAGCGACCCCCCCCCCCCCCCCCCCCCCACTACATGGTCCAGTGGAGGCAGCCCCCCCTTCACACACACATTCACACACCATTGGAGGCAAAAGTTGAGGATTTTCTTTCCTTTTTATTTTCCTCCTTTTTTTTCTTTTCTTCCTTTTGTCATTTCCCTTCTTTCTCCCTTCATCTGGTTTCTGTCCTTTCATCCCCCCTTTTTCCTCCCAGAGAGACTTTCCTGGTTCTGGAGAGTCAACCAACCCTCCGTCCCTCCGTCCCTCCATCCCTCCATCGCTCCTTCACTCCGGACCCAGCAGATGGTTTCCCTCCAGGAAGCAGCGCCGGAGCAAAGCATGCTGGGAGAACCGGCTAATATTAGAATCACTGCGGCGTCTCTGGAGGTTCGTCCTGCGGTGGAACAAACCGACGTCGCAGCTTCGCTTTTCAGCCAAGAGACTTTTGTCTAAAGGAAATTAACGTATGCGTGACCACGACTCTACTGCAGGTCACGTGACGCCGCTTTCCCCCCCCCCGACAGGAAGTGGAAAAATGGCCGCCATCGCATGTGTTTTCAGTGGAACCTCATCTATTTTAAAGACGCTTTTGTTCTTGCAGGATAAACTATATGGAAACGGAGGAAAACGGTTTTGAAAATACTCCATCTCCATGGAAACGGAGGAAAACTACTTTTTGCAAAACGCTCGGTCTCCGTGGAAATGCAGAAAAACTAAACTTTTCTCAGGCAGTTTGACATCACAACTGAATAAAAACGTGTGTATGAAAGGTGTGGATGAGCATATTTTTATATTTATGTATTTATTTAATTGCTTATGTATTTTTTTAAATATTTCTAACATTTAAAATGTATGTGTGTTGTATGAGCCATATGATAATAATGTCAACGATGCTGAGAAACTTCTTTCCGTCGGGTCTCGGCAGTTTCGTTGAAGTTTTCCGACACAAATTGCGGCCAAAGTTGTTTGATTTGCGTCAATTTGCGTCAGAGCCTCAATCACCACCACCTGGACTAAATTAAATTGATACTTATATTATATCATATATTTCATATGGCATATTGCATGTACATATACATATATTTAGTACACTATTACTATTGGTATTATTATTATTATAAGTATACTATTACTATTGGCATTATTATTATTATTATTATTATTACTGATATATATTTATTGTTATTTTATTGCTACCATTATTAGTAGCACTATACACGAGTATTATACACTATTACACATTGTTATAATCTGTATTATTGTTATTATTATTATATAATGCCTACTTCTAATGGCTCTGCCACTGCACCTTACTATTTATTTATCTTGCTTTTATCTCCTGCTGATTTCTAAGTGCCCATGTTCCGTTCTGTGTTTTACTTTATGTCTTATACCCAGATATTTTAATTTTTAAATTTTAAATTTTTATTTCTGTTCTATCATATTTTATAATATTCGTATGTACCAGATTGCTGCAACATAACAATTTCCCTTCGGGGATGAATAAAGTAATTATCTATCTATCTATCTATCTATCTATCTATCTGGATTCCCGTTGACGCTCCAGGGTCAGGAGACTCATCCAATATGGCGGCGACGCTGGTTAATCATGACGCATCATGATCACGCGCCCGGAAGTGGACCTTTTTTCCGTCCACGTGATGAAAACAATAACAAAGTTTGACTCTTCTTCTTCTTCTTCTCATTCAAAACAAACTCTTCTTCTTAACGACGTAAACATCCGGGAAGGTTTAACATCCGGTGCGGTTTAACAGTTATAGAATAATTAATAAAGGTTCTAGAATAAACTTTGTACCACCGGGTTTACGCAGCGAGTCGTTGTGGAGATTAGACGCGGGGTCCGGGGGTCTCCGACCCGGGGGTCGTCGCTCTCTGGTCCGGGGTGGTTGAACTCTTCTGTTGTCTCCCGGCTGTGTCAGCGCTTCTCTCCCGGTTCTCTCCCCGCTTCTCTCCCGGTTCTCTCCCCGGTTCTCTCCCGCTTCTCTCCCCGGCTGCCCTCCCCATGTCTCCACTGCGGTTCTCCGCCAACATCTCGTGGCTCTTCACGGAGCTCCCGGACTTCCGCCAGCGGCTGCACGCGGCCGCCGCTGCGGGCTTCCGCGCCGTGGAGGCGGCATGGCTCTACGACTCCGACCCGCTGGAGCTGCAGGAAGCCCGGAGGAGCGCGGGGGTGGAGGTCGTACTGCTCAACACCCCTCCAGGTGGGTGGAGGGACCGACAGGTGGGAGACTGGGAGACCGACAGGTGGGAGACACAGAGACCGACAGGTGGGAGACAGAGACTGACAGGTGGGAGACACAGAGACAGGTGGGAGACAGAGACTGACAGGTGGGAGACACAGAGACAGGTGGGAGACAGAGACTGACAGGTGGGAGACACAGAGACAGGTTGGGAGACAGAGACCGACAGGTGGGAGACACAGAGACAGGTTGGGAGACAGAGACCGACAGGTGGGAGACACAGAGACAGGTGGGAGACAGAGACTGACAGGTGGGAGACATAGAGACAGGTTGGGAGACAGAGACCGACAGGTGGGAGACACAGAGACAGGTTGGGAGACAGAGACCGACAGGTGGGAGACACAGAGACAGGTGGGAGACAGAGACCGACAGGTGGGAGACACAGAGACAGGTGGGAGACAGAGACTGACAGGTGGGAGACACAGAGACCGGTTGGGAGACAGAGACCGACAGGTGGGAGACACAGAGACAGGTGGGAGACAGAGACTGACAGGTGGGAGACACAGAGACAGGTGGGAGACAGAGACCGACAGGTGGGAGACACAGAGACAGGTTGGGAGACAGAGACCGACAGGTGGGAGACACAGAGACCGACAGGTGGGAGACACAGAGACAGTCGGCAGTCTGTCCTGGCAGGAGCCCCCCCCACGGGGCTGATAAGATACAATTCTTCTTTAACGAAAATGTCAAACTATGCGTCTCCACAGGGGACCTGGACTCGGGGGACCTGGGACTGGGAGCGGTTCCGGGGAGGGAGCAGGACTTCAGACGGGGTCTGGACCTAGCGGTGGACTACGCCCGAGCTCTGGACTGTACCAGGTGGGAGAAACTGTCGGAACCAGAGGGTCTTCGTTGCTTTTAAAGTTATAGCAACTGATTTGGGCTGTAGGCCCCGGTCCAACACGAGGCCCCCCTAGTGGCCGTTACATGAAGTGATCGAATGACAACACATCGTTTTTCACTTTTCTAAAACCAAAACACAAAAGTGCATTTTCAGTTTTAATTCAGCCTGAAACGTAATGAAAGTTTGGCGTTTTCACTCGCAAATGTCTCGTAGCCATTTTTCCTCAATGACTTCTGTGGTCAGGATCCACCTGATGGCCGGGAGACTTCCTGTCGGCGCCGACCGGACAATCGTCTCTAGAGACATGGAGGACGTGTTCGTACGCAACCTTCGCTACGCCGCCGACATTCTGGCCAAGGTCGGCTACACTTACGAGGTTTCTTTAGGAAGCCATTTGGGCGTTGCACTTTTCACTGGAAAACTTTCAGCGATGCTACGTAACGCTACTGCTACGCTACATACCACTACGTAACGCTACGTAATGCTATGCTATGCTACATACCACTTCATAATGCTACTGCTACGCTACATACCACTACATAATGCTATGCTATGCTACATAATGCTACACAATGCTATGCTATGCTACATGCTACTGCTACGCTGCGTAACGGCACATGACATTATGTACCGCTACATTATGCTACATGCCACTACGTAATGCTACGCTACATACCGCTACGTTCTTTAACATGTTTTCATCGCAAAGGCTCAGAGTTTCTTGGTTAATGTTTACGTTTGTTTTGTTTTCCGTCACAGGAAGGAATGACGGGACTGATCGAACCGATCAACACGCGGCTAACGGACCCGCGCTACTTCCTGGATTCTCCTCACCAAGGTGAGATGCATTACTATCGTTACGTGTCGACGGCAGTTTGAAGTCTGCGCAGTGATTGAGTACGAATCCTGTTTGTGTAGCGTCGGCCATCTTGGAGAAAGTGGGAAAACCAAACATCAAGCTACAGATGGTGAGCGTCAGAAAATCCTGCTCACGCTTCACGTAAAGACAGTCGACTGAATGGCTTTGGGTGGTTTCAGGACGTTTTCCACTGGCAGATCATGGACGGAAACCTGACGGAAAACATACGCAAGTATTTACCCTTAATCGGTGAGTATCCGGCCGGCGCTAATCCGGCCCTTCGATTTCTGTCACGCGTTGAAATATGAGCTTCGACTCAACGTTTTGCAGCGTTAGCGTCATTTAACCAAAGCGTGGACTGACGACACGTCGCCCGCGTTGCAGGTCACGTTCAGGTCGCCCAGGTTCCCGGCCGCAACGAGCCCGACAGCGACGGCGAGCTGAACTACGACTTCCTGTTCCGCACGCTGGAGCGGCTCGGTTACCACGGATACATCGGCTGCGAGTACAAGCCTCGAGGTGGGCGGGGCTTCATACGGTGGGCGGGGCTTCCCGGATTATTAAACGATTCCTGAAACGTCTCTGTTCGTGCAGGTTCCACCGTGGAGGGTCTGGGCTGGGTCCGACCGTACCTGAGCGGCGCTTCATCGACCAGCTAACGCAACTTTAACGTTAGCGTGGATTTGTGTGTTTCTGTTCACTTCACGAGATGCAAATAAAACCTTTGTGTGTCAGCTGCATTAGCATCAGTGCTGTGGTAACATTGCTAACAATTAGCATAATAATGCTACATCTGCAACGTAAAGCTAAAGTCGCCAAATTAGCATAATATGGAATGCCACGTTGCATAACGCTACGTCTTTGTGCAACGTGATCAAAGGCAAACAACGATCCCGACAGTCGTCTAAAACGATTCATCTCTCACTTTATTGAACGAAGGAATTTATACAATAGTTACATGAACACAGCTAGCCGCTTTACCGCGGCGAACCAGGACCCGGGTCACAGCAGAACCAGGACCCGGGTCACAACAGTCCGGTCCACAGGGTGAAACAGGCCGTGTTGATGACCGACTCCAGGTGGTGGTACATGGAGACCAGCTGAGGAGGCGGACCGCCACCAGGTGGCGGCGGCGGCGGCAGCGGCTCCCGGAACACCACCTTCAGACTCTGATGACAAACGGGAGTTAACAACAAAACGTCGTCACACAAGAATCCCCGCGGCGAAAGAAGAACTCACCGTCTTTCCAGCCTGGGAGTCGAGGAAGACGAGGACGAAGCAGTCGGTGAACTTCTGGTTCAGAACCGCCTGGAAGACAAGCGAGATAAAAATGGCCGCCCGGCAGTCCAGACATTGCAGTGACGAGCAGCTGCCTGGTCCATGTAATACGGTAGTAACAGTGGCTTCTCACCAGATACTGGACGCCGCCGTCGTCAAAATGGCGGCAGCTCTGCGGGAAGCGGCTCAGCAGGACCTTGATCAGACTGTGGTACCAGGCCGGGTTCATGGTGAGGAAACCGTCCTGCAGGGTCAGGATCCAAACGTTAACCGTCACGCCACGTCTCCTCGTCAAACAAGCGCTAACCATCGCTAGCGTTAATGTAAGCTAGCGTTACGCTACCAGCTGCGGGTCGACGTCTCCGACGGAGCAGCTGTGGACGGAGTCCAGCAGCTCCTCCAGCTCGCCCAGCGACAGCCGCGCTAGCTTCAGCTTGTCCAGCGCGTGCTCGCCGTGGAACAGCCGCCGCCACAGGTTGTCACGGCGACAGTGGCCCATGGCCAGTTCGACGCTGGCCTGGATCTGCCGCCGCGCCACCGCCACCTCGTTGTTGAGGAGCGGGAAGAGCGGCGTGGCGGCGTAGAGCGGGTCCTGCAGCTCGGCCCCGCCCCCCGCCAGCGGGTAGAACTCGTTGCCGTCGCTGGGCGACGACAGCGTGTCGGACGGCGTCTCGTCCCAGCTGGCGACGTCGTCGTGGCGGTCGGGCGGGTGGCGGTCCGGCGGCCTCGCCAGGATCTCGGTGGATCTGCGGAAGCTTCTTGAAGCGCCGCATGTCGGCGGTGAGGTGCGGGAAGAGTTCTCGCTGACTCGTCATGATCACGTAGAAGCCAAGCCTGCGGAAACACGCCGGCAACGTTAGTGCTGCACGAACTGCGTCAATCACTTTAGCAACAATGCCAGCGTTTGCAATGTCAACGTTGCTAACGTTAACGTTAGCATTAGCGAGGTTCCCATTGCTACTGTTTACATTGTTAGCGTCACTAAGGTTAGCAACGTATAGCCGTGAATAAAGGGAGGCTCCTGTTAACGCGGTGCACTTAACGCGGTCTCCGTAGATTATTTCCAGACCTCAGCAAGTTGCGCTAGCATTAACAGTGCTAACGTTAACATGTGGTGTACGTACCTCAGCAAGTGGCGCTCCAGGTCCGACTGCTCCTCGAACGGAGCCGCGTTGTGACAGACCACCAGCGACACGTCAAAATCATCATGGTGGTTCAGACCTTCCAGGTCTTTGTAGGAACCGGAACTGTGGCAGGAACACGAGAAGTCACACTCCAGTCCAGTGACCGTTCGAATCCAGTCCAGTGACTATTTAAGTCCAGTCCAGTGACAGTTTAAGTCCAGTCCAGTGATTGTTTAAGTCCAGTCCAGTGATTGTTTAAGTCCAGTCCAGTGATTGTTTAAGTCCAGTCCAGTGACAGTTGAAGTCCAGTCCAGTGATTGTTTAAGTCCAGTCCAGTGATTGTTTAAGTCCAGTCCAGTGATTGTTTAAGTCCAGTCCAGTGACAGTTGAAGTCCAGTCCAGTGATTGTTTAAGTCCAGTCCAGTGATTGTTTAAGTCCAGTCCAGTGACAGTTGAAGTCCAGTCCAGTGACAGTTGAAGTCCAGTCCAGTGATTGTTGAAGTCCAGTCCAGTGACAGTTGAAGTCCAGTCCAGTGACAGTTAAGTCCAGTCCAGTGATTGTTCAAGTCCAGTCCAGTGACAGTTCAAGTCCAGTCCAGTGATTGTTCAAGTCCAGTCCAGCGACAGTTAAGTCCAGTCCAGTGACAGTTAAGTCCAGTCCAGTGATTGTTTCAGTCCAGTCCAGTGACAGTTTAGTGACAGTTTAAGTCCAGTCCAGTGACAGTTAAGTCCAGTCCAGTGACAGTTGAAGTCCAGTCCAGGGCCAGGTATAATCTGGTCCAGGACCTACCTGTTCCACACCGCCACCAGGGCATACTCGTGCTGCTCCGGTAGCGACTTCCTGCCGTCAGTGGAGGCGGCGGCTCTGGACATGCGTAGCGGCTTCATGCCGTACGATCCGGCGTGGTCGGTTACGTAGTTGTAGAGCTGGTGAGCTGTGATGGTCGCCGTGGAGATGGAGAAACTTCCTGTTGGCGCCAACAGACACCATGCTAGAGTTAACGTTGCTAAGGTTGCTAAGGTTAGCAATGTTAACGTCAACAATATCGACAAACTATTTAACGTTAGCTCTGGTGTGTGTTAGTTTCGCTCACCCTGGAAGACGTGGTTGCGTCCGAACTTGGGGATGTCGGGATGCTGCGCGATGAAGTCGTCCAGGAAGTCCGTGAGCTGGTAGCCCTGACGCAGCGTCATGTGACACCCCGCTAGGTGCTGGTGCGCCACCCGCAGGTGGAAGTCGTAGCTGAACGAGTGCACGTGCATCAGGTCGCGAACTTTGTCGCACTCCTCCGTGAAGAGCATGGAGAGCTGCGACAGAGAGAGAGAGGGGGTGGAGTTAAAGCAGGTTAAGCTACAACAGCGAGGGGGCGGAGTCAGTCAGGGGCGGAGTCAGAGCATGGAGAGCTACGACAGAGAGAAGGGGGTGGAGTCAAGAGCAGAGTCAGAGCATGGAGAGCTATGACAGGCAAGGAGAGGGCGGAGTCAGAGCGTGGGGAGCTACGACAGAGAGAAGGGGCGGAGTCAGAGCATGGAGAGCTACGACAGAGAAAAGGGGTGGAGTCAGAGCGTGGGGAGCTACGACAGAGAGAAGGGGCGGAGTCAGAGCATGGACAGTTATGACAGAGAGAAGGGGCGAGTCAGAGCGTGGGGAGCTACAGAGAGAAGGGGCGGAGCCAGAGCATGGGGAGCTACGACAGAGAGAAGGGGCGGAGTCAGAGCGTGGGGAGCTACGACAGAGAAGGGGTGGAGTCAGTTGTGGGGGGGGGCGTGGCAGAGCAAGAGCAAGGAGAGAGGCGATAATGAGGAGGGAGCAGAGTCAGGGGCGGAGTCACCGCTTGCTAGTACTGAAGGTCTCCGGTGAGAACCGTAAGGAAGCATCCTTGACCCCCGGAGCATGATGACGATACGAAACGAGCAAAAAAAAGACCATTGCTAACGTTGTTCACATGATCGGGTGTAGAGAGCAGCGTTAGCAGCAAGACCCGATGAATCCGGATCTGGTTCGATCCGGTCAGTCCAGTCCAGTTTGGTCAGGTCAGTCCGGTCCGGTCCACTCGATCCAGTCAGCCCGGATCGGTCTGATCCTGTCGATCTGGTCGGTCCGGTACGATCAGTCCGGTTCATTCTGATCCAGTCCAGTCAATCCGTTCTGTACGCTTCAGTCTGATCCGGTTGATCCGGTCCGGTAGAGTCCGATTCGGTGCTTCAATCAAACCACCAGAAGCTTCCAGGAGGAAAACAGTAGGAACAGAGACGCTGCGCAGAAACCAAAACCAACAAGCCGGAAATCACAGAGACCGAAGCCAAGCAAGATGGCGGCGGGGAGGAGGAGGAGGAGGAGGCGTGGCCTGATTGGAGGGAGACGCCCCCCCCGGCGAGAGCGGGAAGGGACATACCGCACAGTCAGACACGGGCGGCGCGGCGTCTGGGAATGGCTTGCAACGAGGTTTGGCGAGGAGGGGCGTGGCCTGATGGAGAAAGGACATGAAGACAAGTTCTCACAGCAGGGGGGCGCCGCACGCCGCCGCAACGCTAGGTAACGATGCGTAACGCCAGGTAACGTGTACGTAACACTAGGTAGTACTACGTAACAGTACTTGGCGATATGAAGTGCTACAGAGCGTTTGGTAGATCACTGCGTAACAGTACGTAACAGTACGTAATACTGTGTAGAGTTCTGTAGCGCTATGTCATGTTACCTAGCGCTTATTAACGACAGATTCATCAGCGTAAGAGTACATAACGCTACGTAGCGCTGTGTAGCATTACGGAGTATTATTTGCTTGTGTGGGTCCGTTTCTATGTTTGTATTGCTACGTAAAGTTTGTAGCTGACGCTCGCGGCACTTTGACGTCGTCTTCAGCAGTTTTTTTTTATTTCAACAATCTTCTGGGACTCGTCAGCCAGACGTCATGATTCCCCCTCCACCATGCTGATCCAAGATGGCGGCTTCATCCAACCAAGGTCGACCTGTCATATCGGGCGTTTGCGCCGTGTGTGTGTAGTTTACCTGGGAGTTGACCGTCTGGCCCATCGGGATTCGGGAACATTCCAGCGCGTACTGCTTCACGCAGAAGTAACAGCCCTGGAACAAAGCCGCCAATCAAAACCCTGGTACAGCAAGAGGCAGCGTGACCGCGAGCACGACACCAAATTAAGCGACTTGGATCCAAAGGAGGTTCGCCGTAAAATGTAGGCGCCGTTTCCACAACGTTTCAAGTGAAAACACGTCGTCGTTTGTTGTGAAAACGATGTAGCTAGCGTGTTGGGCCACCGGCGGGCACTGTTTGTTACGTTTTTCTCCGTTTCCATGGAGACG
>NC_137661.1:27595798-27638410 GCF_963422515.1 Blennius ocellaris | reverse complement strand
CCACGGTGAGCGCGCGTTCTGCCACTTCACCAGCCGGACCAGGTCCCGGTTCAGAGCCGCGCCCAGGTCCAGGGACCAGTTGTAGCTGTACAGCGCCACCTAGTGGGGGGGGGGGGGGGGGGGGTCATTACAGTCTGCAGCGTTTCAGCTACCAACACTTTCACATATTTAACCCTTTTACCCAAAATGTTCAAGTTTTTTGTTTTTGTTTCCGTGAAGGAAATGTTTGACGTTTTTATGTTTTCGCGCCACAGTGACGTTTCAAAAATGCTAAAAATTTAACAAAAACTTTCAAAACATCGTCGTGGACACGCGAAACGTTTCTTTAACAAGACGAAGCATTGTCTCTGAATTGTTGTCGTGGGAAGCCGCTAGCTAGCTAGCTAGCGTACGTCACCTGCTTGTCCACGACGCTGACCAGCAGGAATCCTTGTCTCGGCCCAAGCGACTCGGCTAGCGCCGCCGCCACCACCCCGCCTCCACTTTCACATATTTAACCTTTTTACCCAAAATGTTCAAGTTTTTTGTTTTTGTTTCCGTGAAGGAAAAGTTTTACGTTTTTATGTTTTCGCGCCACAGTGACGTTTCAAAAATGCTAAAAAATTAACAAAAACATCGTCGTGGAAACACGAAACGTTTCTTTAACAAGACAAAATATTCAAAACGAAGCGTTGTCTCTGAACTGTTGTCGTGGGAAGCCGCTAGCTCACTAGCTCGCTAGCTAGCGTACGTCACCTGCTTGTCCACGACGCTGACCAGCAGGAAGCGTTGTCTCGGCCCAAGCGACTCGGCTGGCGCCGCCGCCGCCCCACCGCCGCCGCCGTCACTCGCCTCCAGAGCCTCGAACCGTTGGAAACCTTTATGAGCTGAACGAGAGAACGAGAGAACGTTCAGCGGAGGTTCCTACAATACCGCCGCTGCTTTGCCATAAAAACATACGTGTGAAACGATTCATCGCCGCCATGTTTTCCTCGTCCGCGCTGTCGTCTGCAGGCGGACACGGTGATGATGTCACAGCGAGACGAAAAAAAAAAAACAACAACACACAAACAGTTTTTTTGTTAACGAAGAAGGTGAAACTTTTCATGAACGACGTCGCGACGTCACGGTTCACGTTCACGCTAGTTACCAGCCTCGGCGCTGCAGCGCCACTGCTGGAAGTTCCGTCCAATCAGGATGAAGCTCTGCGAGGACAGCGGGGGAGGGGCGGGGGTCGGGCCGAGCGACGTCGGGAGGAAGACGTCGCCGGACGACCGCCTCGTCCTCTCGAACACTTTCACCGCCGTGTCGCCGGCTAGCGCCGCGACCAGGCTAACGAACTCCCAGAGAATCGACGGAACCAGGAAGTGAGAGGAAAGTTCACAGGAAGAAAACTGGATGGAGGGACAACCTGAGAGAGAGAGAGAGAGAGAGAGAGAGAGAGAGAGAGAGATTCAGAGAGAGAGGGAGAAGAAAACACTCCGTCTCCACGGTAACGGACATACCCAGTTTGGCCATGAAGGAAATCCAGGACTTGCAGGAGTCCTGGTAGACCGGGTTCAGGGTCCCGGTGTCGCCCTCGTCCAGCTGGAACGCCCCTTTCCTGCAGGGACAGAGACCGTCACAGATCCACCAGACCCTGGTGCTGGACCAGACCCCTGGTGCTGGACCAGATCCCGGTGCTGGACCAGACCCTTGGTGCTGGACCAGACCCCGGTGCTGGACCAGACCCTTGGTGCTCCCACCTTGGGGTCTGTTCCAGGTCCAGGGTCCGGTCCTGGCTCCACTGCTGCTTGACGCTCTCCGTCTTGTGGCGCCGCCGCGCCGCCCGGCCCTCCTCGCCTCGCTCCTGAACGATGTCGTCCGTCGTCTTCGGACTCCCCAGTTCTGTCGAGTCGGGTTTACTCTGAAACATCGGACGGCACCAACTGGTTACTATTGGTATTGGTACTGGT
Organism: Blennius ocellaris; assembly: GCF_963422515.1. Taxonomy (NCBI): domain Eukaryota; kingdom Metazoa; phylum Chordata; class Actinopteri; order Blenniiformes; family Blenniidae; genus Blennius; species Blennius ocellaris. The sequence continues at coordinate 27,636,476 of NC_137661.1, read as the reverse complement.
ATCGGTGCTGTTATCGGTACTCTGTATCGGTAGGTGAAGGTTAGTACTGGTATCGGTACTGGTATCATTATTCTGTATCGGTACTCTGTATCGGTAGGTGATGGTTAGTACTGATATCAGTACTCTGTATTGTAGGTTAATGTTGGTAGTGGTATCGGTACTCTGTATCGTAGGTGGAGGTTAGTACTGGTATCAGTACTCTGTATCGGTAGCCAAAGGTTAGTACTTGTATTGGTACTGGTAGCAGTAAGTAGTTAATGTTGGTAGTGGTATCGGTACTCTGTATCGTAGGTGAAGGTTAGTACTGGTATCGGTACTGGTATTGGTATTCTGTATCGGTAGGTGAAGGTTAGCACTGCTATCAGTACTCTGTATCGGTAGGTGAAGGTTACTACTGGTATCGGTACTGGTATCAGTACTCTGTATCGGTAGGTGAAGGTTAGCACTGGTATCGGTACTGGTATCAGTACTCTGTATCGGTAGCCAAAGGTTAGTACTGGTATTGGTACTGGCATCAGTAAGTAGTTAATGTTGGTAGTGGTATTGGTACCAGGATGTCCCAGAAGCTGCGGCGGGTCTTCCCGGTGGGCGTGGTGGACTCGGGGTTGGCTCCGCCCCCGCCGGCGGCTCCTCTGAACGCGCTCCGCTGCCGGACGCCGTCCCTGGCGTCCCTCACGTCGGGCGCCGCGCTGGCGCTCGCCTCGTCGCTCTGCCCCCTGGTGGCCGCCACGCACAGCGGGTTGGGCAGGACGCGCAGCTCCATGACGGCGTCGGCCAGCGCGTGCCGCAGCGCCCCCTGGAGTTTGTCGCTCAGCTGCAGCGGGCTGATGTTTCCCTGCTCCCAGATGTCGAAGCGCACGCAGAGATCTGGCGGGAAAAACACCAAAACATCTGTAAGGCCAGCGGTCCAGCTGTTCCTCTGCACTGTAGTAGTAGGAGGAGGCCCAGCAGGGGGCAGTGTGGGGGTTCAGCGCCTTGCTCAAGGACACTCCAGCAGGTGGAGATGGGGAATCGAACCTGCAACCTTCCAATTGGGAGACGTCCGCCCCGTTGTTGTTGTTGTTGCTCTGAAAATTACTTTTGCCCCCCCCCGACGAAGTAAAGAGTTCTACGTCACCTGGTGCTGCGGGGCCGCTGGTTTCCACGGCGACCACGGCGGTCAGCTCCTGGAAGTGTTCGGGGTGCAGCGGGGCGCCGCAGCGGTCCGGCCTCTGGGGGGCGCCGCCGTCCGGCGTGGCGACCGGCCGGCCGGCGGCGTCCACGAAGGAGAGCGTGACGCAGGCGACGCCTGAAACGCACCGCGGCCGGGGACACGTCGGTCAGAACGCGTTTCCACGGCAACGAGGAAACGTTCGGCTTTTGTTTCAGAGAAGTTTCACATTTACACAACGTGAGAAGAAGAAAGGAGGAGGAGGAGGAAAATTAAGAAAAAAGAAAAAGACAGAAGAGAGAAAGGAATGGAGAAAAAAGAGAAGCATCTTCAGCCACAGACAGGAAGTGAAGTCGTGTTGGAGTCGTGACCTTTGCCTCCGGTTCCTTGACCTCCAGGTTTGTTGTACAGGTAGACGTCGCCGTCGGCCAGATCGCTACTCAGGTGCAGGGAGTGCTGCAGATTACACCAGATTACATCATATTAGACCAGATTACACCAGATTACATCATATTAGACCAGATTACACCAGATTAGACCAGATTACATTGGATTAGACCAGATTACATCATATTAGACCAGATTATAGTAGATTAGACCAGATTACATCATATTAGACCAGATTACACCAGATTATAGTAGATTAGACCAAATTACACCAGATTACATCATATTAGACCAGTTTACAGCAGATTAGACCAGATTGAAGCAGATTAGACCAGATTACAGTAGAGTAGATCATGTTACAGTAGATTGCAGCAGATCACAGTAGGTTAGACCAGATTACATCAGATTAGACCAGATTACAGTGGAGTAGATCATGTTACAGTAGATTACAGCAGATCACAGTAGGTTAGACCAGATTACAGGAGATTATATCAGATTACATGGTACCATATCGGATTATGAAGTTTCCTCCATGAGATAATTTCAGATTATTCCAGCAGATTACAGTAGACGAGGTGGGATTACCTTGAAGAGGTGGGATTACCTTGAAGAGGTGGGATTACCTTGAAGTGGTGCGCCGTGTTGCTGTCGGTGTACTTGGGCAGGTGGAGGAAGATGAGCAGGTTCTGACGGAGGTAGTGAGACACGGCGGCCAGGCGGCCATGACACCACGGGGGGAGGGCAAAGGTCATGACCTCCGTGGCCGGAGAGCCCGCCGGCTGGATGAACTGAGGGGGGAGGGGTGGAAACGCATCATCTCTCCATCCTGGACAATTAGAGAAAACTTCCCCTTTTTACGTCCTCGTTAGAGAAAAGTTTCCGTTTTTAAGTTTCCGTTCGAGGAAAGTTTCCGTTTTTACATTTTTGTTAAAGAAAAGTTTCAATTTTTAAGTTTCCGTAAGAGAAAAGTTTCAGTTTTTACGTTTCCAATAGAGAAAAGTTTCAGTTTTTACGTTTCTGTTAGAGAAAAATTTCAGTTTTTACGTTTCCGTTAAAGAAAAGTTTCAGTTTTTCAGTTTCCGTTAGAAAAAAGTTTCAGTTCTTCAGTTTCCGTTTGAGGAAAGTTTCCGTTTCTAAGTTTTCGTTCGAGGACAGTTTCCATTTTTACATTTTTGTTAAAGAAAAGTTTCAGTTTTTAAGTTTCTGTTAGAGAAAAGTATCAGTTTTTCAGTTTCCGTAAGAGAAAAGTTTCTGTTTCTAAGTTTCTGTTTTTGTTAAAGAAAATTTCCTTTTGAGGAAAGTTTTCATTTTTACATTTTTGTTAAAGAAAAGTTTCAGTTTTTACGTTTCCGTTAGAGAAAAGTTTCAGTTTTTACGTTTGCGTGAGAGAAAAGTTTCAAAGTGGTTGAAGAAAAGCTGCAGGGTACCTCGACGTCGGCCGGCGTTAGCTTGCAGTTGCGCACTAGCATGACGGTGATGATGTCCAGAGTCGTCTCGTCCAGACGTTTACGAAGAACTTTGACCAGCTCGTCCGTGATCTCTGGACCTGAAACCACCCAACCCTGCTCTGAGCATCACTGCTTCAAATATCCCTGCAGCTCCCCCCACAGGCCAGCAAGAGAACTGCAGCTCCCCCCACAGGCCAGAAAGAGAACTGCAGCTCCCCCACAGGCCAGCAAGAGAACTGCAGCTCCTCACCTGCAGCTCCCACTCCGTGCACCAGCAGCAGGATGTGCTTGTCCACTTGGCCCACTGCTCTGGATCCGTCCTGTGGCGGTCTGGATCCGTCCGAGGGTTCTATGGTCCCATCCTGGGGGGCTCTAGACCCGTCTGGCGGTTCCCTGGTCTCCTCCGGGGGGGCTCTGGGTCCCTGCGGTCAACAAACATGGCGGCACTCTGATTAGCGTTTGTGTCGTCTTGCGTGTTCTTTTAACGTCTGAACGAACCCGTGAGCGTTCTGGCGACACGTTCGTTCCAAAAACCAACGTGAAGCGTTCAGGCCTTTTACGCTGCACTTCCTGTTTCAACGTCAAACTTTGCGGTACGGGACTTTGGTCCCCGACCCCTTTTACGTAGACCCCCCCCCCCCGAGGATGGGTTCACTAAATATTCGTAAATTCAGTCCAAAATTGACAAGAATCTGGAATTTCTTTTCAAGATGGCCGAATTCCTGTTCAGCTTTTGGTGTGTGTGTCTTGTGGTGTTGCATACGTGTATCGAACTCGGCGGCTCTCGGGGAAACGTGACGCAGGGGCAGAATTTGGCGACTCCGCGCAGCGTAAACTCACCGTGAGGTCGTCGAACGGCTCCTGACTCCGCCCCAGAGCCACGGACCTCGCCGCGTGCGGGTTCCCGTCCACGTCCGAGTATTTCCCCGTCAGCGACGTCTCGCACAGCCTGGCGGCGAGAGAGTCGTCAACCGCGAGTCAAACTGCGACTTCGAAAGGTGGTTTCCGACGCGAGAACTGACCGCAGGTAGAAGACGGACTTCGTAGATCGTTCCTGGTAGACGAACATGTTCTTCCTGTTGACGACGCAGAACGAGTTCAGGACGGCGCGCAGGGCCTGCATCGCTGGAACGAGAGCGTAGACAGAACCTGAGCGAGGCTAGCGGGACAAAGCGCTCAAAGGCTGGAGGCAATAAAGACGCCGACTCCACTCCGCCGTCCGTTTCGTCTTTTACCGCCTCCACGAGCTGAACGTTTGAAGTGAAAAACGTAAAAAAAACGACGCGTTCATTTGAAACGTCGCCGTGGAAACATGAACCTTCTCCTGAACAAAGATCTGTTTTCACTTCAAACGCAAAACGTTTAAATGTTAAAAAAAAAACGAAGGTGTAGCCGGCTAACCTCGGGACACGCCCATGTTGGCGGCCATCTTGAGTCGGGGGTGGATGTGGATGGTCGTCGTCCAGACGACGTCGCAGGCGAAGTGCCCCGGGATGAACTGCATGGTGGCGGCGAGGTAATCCCGCGCCGCGTAGCTGTCGTCCGCTACGTAGTCTACATGCAGACCGGAACAGGGTCAGAGCCAGATTCGGGACCGGATCCCGGCCCGGGTCTGGGATCCGGTCCGGGTCTTACCGTCTGACGTATTGAGTCGCTGCCGGTACAGAGACTCGTTCTTCCAGATGTCGTCGTCGCTCTCGGCAACCAGCAGCGTGTTGCACACGTGACTGTCATGGAGGTCCTGCAGGAGCATGCGCTACACACACACACACACACACACACACACAAAGTTTAACGCGACCATGTAACAGAAGAACCTGTTTACCATGTTGTATCCAGAAGGTTCCTCTACTTGGTTGACGACTCGGCAGATTTCTCCGATCCGTCGGACGAACGTCTGGTGAAGATGAAGGTACTCGTCTTCCTCTTCCTCCTTCTTCTCTTCCTCACCTCTCATTTCTTTTTCCACTGACAAACACCTGACGGAAGAACCGGTTTCATGAAACGTTTGAAGTTCAGGAAACAGGAAACAGGAAACAGGGAAAGAGAACAGGAAGTGTTGGTGGAAGGGAACAGGAGGGAACAGAAGGGAACAGGAAGTGTTGGTGGAAGGGAACAGGAGGGAACAGAAGGGAACAGGAAGTGTTGTTGGAAGGGAACAGGAAGTGTTGGTGGAAGGGAACAGGAAGTGTTGGTGGAAGGGAACAGGAGGGAACAGAAGGGAACAGGAAGTGTTGGTGGAAGGGAACAGGAGGGAACAGAAGGGAACAGGAAGTGTTGTTGGAAGGGAACAGGAGGGAACAGAAGGGAACAGGAAGTGTTGGTGGAAGGGAACAGGAGGGAACAGAAGGGAACAGGAAGTGTTGGTGGAAGGGAACAGGAGGGAACAGAAGGGAACAGGAAGTGTTGTTGGAAGGGAACAGGAAGTGTTGGTGGAAGGGAACATGAGGGAACAGGAGGTGTTGGAGGAAGGGAACAGGAAGTGTTGGTGGAAGGGAACAGGAAGTGTTGACCCTCAGAGGTTATTTCACTCCAGAAGCTTCTTGTGGAACCAGCAAACAGAACGATTTCACATTTTTACCTTTTCGTTAACGGAAAGATTCTTGTTTCCACAATGTTTTGAAAATGATGTCTATGTACCCGAGTGTTTTCAAGAAGCTGTGCCAGTACTTCCTGCTTCCTGCGCGGAGGTATTCTCACAGGAATTGGGCGGGACTTCCTGGCCTCACCTGGAGTGGGAGTACACCTTCACTCGGTCTTGGTGAATCTCTACGATCAGCCAGAAGTCGGGCATCAGCGGCGACTGCCACTCCACCTCGTCCGGCGTCGTACTCTCGCACTCCGAGTCGCTGCTGCCACCGTCGTAGCCTAAAAGAGTACCGATATCAGTACGAACCTTTTGCTACCGATACCGAGTACCGATACCAGTACGAACCTTTAGCTACCGATACCGAGTACCGATACCAGTACGAACCATTAGCTACCGATACCGAGTACCGATACCAGTACGAACCTTTAGCTACCGATACCGAGTACTGATACCAGTACGAACCTTTAGCTACCGATACCGAGTACCAATACCAGTACGAACCTTTAGCTACCGATACCGAGTACCGATACCAGTACGAACCTTTAGCTACAGATACCGAGTACCGATACCAGTACGAACCTTTAGCTACCGATACCGAGTACCGATGCCAGTACGAACCTTTAGCTACAGATACCGAGTAGCAATACCAGTATGAACCTTAAGCTACCGATGCCGAGTACCGATACTCACCCTGCATGTCGGAGTCCAGGCTGCCCTGGCTGGAGACGACACTCTGGATGCGACTTGGCCGGAGTTTCACACCTGAAAAGACAGAAAAACGTTTCTCTACGAAGAATCGGGGGTGTATGCTAACTTCAACTATCGCGTAAAATCTACCGCTAACAGGAACAGAGAAGTAACTCAGGCCTGGTTAGAGCAACATTTCCACCAAAGGTCCAGTTACACGATAACGTTAAAACTTTCCTAGCGTTGTGTCGGCTCATGGTCAAACATTTCAAACATTTTGGAGTCTGTTTACATAATAACTTTAAAAATGTCAGTGTTTTAAGTGAAAACATGTCATTAAAATTATTCATCGTTTTTGGCTTTTCCGCCATTTCTGTGGAAGCGAAGACGCAACAGCAACGAGTTCTGACTCACCGTGAGACGCGGTCTGCATCGCCTCGGCGAGACAAGCGCTGGGTGGGGTCTTGGGCAGCGAGCCAGGCTCACCGGTGCTTCCTGTCTGGGTCTGACCGGCGGCGTCTGGGACTCTGGGTTCCGGGTCTTCACCGGGGTTTTCTGGGTTCTGGATTGCAACCTCCTGGGCTTGTGTCTCAAACACGGCGGCCTCTGGAGGGACCATGGGGTACTTCGAGGATTCCGTTGGGTACTTTGAGGATTCCGTTGGGTGCTTTGAGGATTCCGTTGGGTGCTTTGAGGATTCCGTTGGGTGCTTTGAAGATTCCGTTGGGTACTTTGAGGATTCCGTTGGGTGCTTTGAGGATTCCGTTGGGTGCTTTGAGGATTCCGTTGGGTACTTTGAGGATTCCGTTGGGTGCTTTGAGGATTCCGTTGGGTACTTTGAGGATTCCGTTGGGTGCTTTGAGGATTCCGTTGGGCACCTTTGGGGATACTTCAGGTCGTGGATCCTCTGACGATGTAGTCTACTGAGCGACACGTAGTAAAAACCTTCCTGGACGCCGTTCAGCACGTAGCCGGGGAACGACATGCGGCGGAACTCCTGCGGAAGCGACATACAGATTACCGTTGGGATAAAAAAAAAAGTAGCGGTGGACAATGGATTTGGGCGTTCTGACCTCTTTGAACTTCTCCAGCGACCGCTCCGACCCGAACACGAACTGCAGCGGGACGTCCTCGCAGCGGCAGTGCGGCCGGCCGGCGGAGCGCACGACGTGCTCGGCGACTTTGCGCAGTGTGGCGGAGTCGATGACGCGCGCGCAGCGCATTGCAGAGACGATCTCATCCTCCAGCAGCCAGCGGATCTGGAGGAAAAACCAACAAGTAAATAAACAACAGTTAAAAACAACAAGTTCTTCATGTTAAACACAGAAAACTCGCCTCACCTCGTCCATCGTGGCCAGAATTGCGAACTTGTGCGGCAGTGGCAGCTTAGCTAGCGTATCTCCAGAGACCCTGGTGAGAGACCTGAGTCAAAACCTGGTCATGGACCTGGACCTGGACCTGGACCTGGACCTGGACCTGGACCTGGACCAGAACCAGAACCTGGACCTACCCGTCACCCCCGGTTCCTCGTAGACCTTCCAGAACCGCCATGAGCTCCTCGTCAGACCGGTACGACGACGGTTGCCCAGGTGAGCGATTCAACGACACGCTGCTCTCCGACGCGTATCTGCAGCGTAAACAACGTAACAATGGTACAATTAACAAAAATCACATAATAATACAACTTCCTGTTCGCATTCAACTGGAAACTTTTGTGGGAAAACAGAAAAACTTGCTTAGTTTAAAAAAAATTATATTTATTAATTACATATTATTTATAATAGTATATAAACTTTAACCGATTAAACTTTAGGAATTGGTAATAAGTAAATGACAGTTTACTTCAATTAATTATTTACATTTTTCCTAAATTACTTCCAGTGATTTATTACTTTTAGTAATCTATTACGTCAAGGAATCTATTGCTAATGGACAAATGTAAATCCCAACAGTGGGATAACGTTAAAACTTAGCGTCGTCATGGAAACGAGCTCTGATCGCCGCGAGCCTGACAGAGACTCGCCTGTTGTGGTGGAAATCGTTCACGACTTCGATCTCCAGCGGCAGCGTCAAGACGAAGACGTCCAGCGTGACGGACAGTTCGCCCACGTCCGCCGACCGGAACGACTCGGCGTTTTCCAGACAGCCAATCAGCTCGCCTGCAGAGAGGACGCCATTTTGTTAGCACTTATCCGAGAGTGGCGACACGTCATGTTACGACTTATCACAGTGTCGAGGCGAGCAGTGATGCTACTGTGAGGTTAGCAGTGATGTTACTAGCTGTTATGCTACTAGCAGTGATGCTACTGTGAGGTTAGCAGTGATGCTACTGTGAGATTAGCAGTGATGCTACTCGCTGTTATGCTACTAGCAGTGATGCTACTGTGAGGTTAGCAGTGATGCTGCTCGCTGTTATGCTACTAGCAGTGATGCTACTGTGAGGTTAGCAGTGATGCTACTCGCTGTTGTGCTACTAGCAGTGATGCTACTGTGAGGTTAGCAGTGATGCTACGAGCTGTTATGCTACTAGCTGTTATGGTACTAACAGTGATGCTACTTTGAGGTTAGCAGTGATGCTACTCGCTGTTATGCTACTAGCAGTGACGCTACTAGCTGTTATGGTACTAGTAATGATGCTACTGTGAGGTTAGCAGTGATGCTACGAGCTGTTATGCTACTAGCAGTGATGCTAGCTCACCGAGGCAGGTCGGTAGGGTCGTTATCGGCGTGGAGCCGTGGCAGTTCTTGGCGTTGACCGAACAGGTGATGTGGAGGAACATGGGCAGCATGTCCAGCTGAGGTTCCGCCCCCGGCAGAGAATCTGCATCCCCATCCAGGATGCTGAAGGAGTCCTGGTCCTGGTTCACCGTGTTGGAGTCCGATGGGGACTGGGACCGGGACCGGGACCGGGACTGGGACCGGAACTCATCTGAGTGCTGAGGCGACGCCTCCATGTGCTCCTCGTACTCCACCACCAGGTCAGTGTCGCTTTCCGTCAGGACGCAGCAGCCCGACACACTTTCTACGTAAAAAACAATAAAATAGCTCAAAGTTAGTCACAGTATCGGTCCAGGCATCAGTCCTGGTACCAGTCCTATTATCGGCCCTTGATTCTATCCTGGTATCGGCCCAGGTATCAGTCCTGGTACCAGTCCTATTATCGGCCCTTGATTCTATCCTGGTATCGGTCCAGGTATCAGTCCTGGTACCAGTCCTATTATCGGCCCTTGATTCCATCCTAGTATCGGCCCTGGTATCAGTCCTATTATCGGCCCTTGATTCTATCCCGGTATCGGCTCTGGTATCAGTCCTGGTACCAGTCCTATTATCGGCCCTTGATTCTATCCCGGTATCGGTCCAGGTATCAGTCCTGGTACCAGTCGTATTATCGGCCCTGGTATCGGTACTGACCATCCTCGGTGGCCGGCTCGGCCTCAGACAGCAGCTCCTCGCTTGTCCTCCGCTCTCTCTCTCCGTCCTCCGACTCGTCCTGGAAACACAAACATGAGTTGAGTTTTCCGCGGCGACGCAGCAAAAAAAAACAAAAAACGAACCGTCAACAGAATTGCGACCTTCTTGGCGGACGGCGGACAGTAGAAGTGATAGTGGGGGTTGGAGGGAATACTTCGGAAATACTGCGACAAGATGGATGAAAACTTGTCCTGCAGAGAGAATCAGAATCAGCTTGACTGACCAGGAACATTTAAACACGAGGAATCTAAACCAAAAAATAGAAACAAGTTATTACAGACAAATACAAGTACAAGCCTAAATGAGATAATAGTTCAAGGAATAGTGGAAAAGGCAAACACGAGGTCGTTACTTTCAGTATTTACATGATGGAGTGATGGAGAAGATTATTTAAATTAAATAATAGACAAAAGGTCCAGTGACAGTAAGTTCTAGGTCATTCCACCAGTTTTGTTCTAGGTATAGGTTCCAGTGACAGGTGGAGTTGGTGGTCCAGGATGTCCAGGATGTCCAGGATGAGGGTGTCCAACACAGAGTCCACAATCGAGTTGAAGTGTTGCAGGACAGTTGAGTCCCACGTTGACTACACCCTCCACCCACCTGTTTGCCCACTAGGCAAACTGCAGGGGGCCCAGCAGGGGGCTCAGCAGGGGGTCCAGCAGGGGGTCCAGCAGGGACAAAGAACTTGACGACCACAGACCTCAGAGGGACGGGTCTGTCCTGTGTTGGCCGGTGTCTTTGGGACGTGGAGGACGCGGCAGTGTCTGGAACTCGTCAGGCTCCGGTGACGAGGAGGATTTCATTGAAAACGCAAAACTTGCGTAGCGTTTTAGATCGTCCGTTTCCACGACGACGGCGCTCAAGGCTCACCTGGATGATCCGGTGCAGGTCAGGATAAGCTTCGCATCGGGGCGACAGCAGCAACTCGTCCTCCGCCTTGACCGCCTCGCTAACGTCGTCGTCCGCGTCACTGCCGGACCAAATAGTCAAAATACCTTCAACACCATGTATGGTCACGACACCTATGCTAGCAATCTATCCCTGTCTTTCTCTCTCTCTCTCTCTCTCTCTCTCTCTCTCTCTCTCTCTCTCTCTCTCACCTCATCGTCGTTCGTCTGTCGTCTCTGATGTTGAACGTCGCCGCTCCGGCAGCGGCGGCGTCACGGCGGCGGCGGCGCTCCCTGAAGTGTCGTACGTGTCCGCAGAGCGCGTGCAGGAAGTTGGTGATGTCGAGCTCCTGCAGCGACTCCTCGCAGTAGTCTGTGGCCACGAGGACGTCGTGCGACGCCACGGCGAGGCCCCGCTGCAGACTGCGGTACATGCCTGGGGACGTTAGCGTTAGCATGAGCCACTAGCGAGGCCCCGCTGCAGACTGCGGTACATGCCTGGGGACGTTAGCGTTAGCATGAGCCACTAGCGAGGCCCCGCTGCAGACTGCAGTACACGCCTGAGGATGCTAGCATTAGCATGAGCCACTAGCAAGGCCCCGCGGCAGACTGCGGTACACGCCTGGGGACGTTAACGTTAGCATTAACATGAAAGTGTCCCCACATGGGAACCCTTTCGCTTTAGCTGTGTTAGCTAGTGGTGTGGGGACATTTTCACCTTAGCAGGAGGCCACTAGCGGCGCAGGAATGTTTTGACGTTCGCTGTGGTCACATTATCCTTGTTAGCTAGCGGGGCGGGGACGTTTTCACGTTGTCCTTGTTAGCGAGCAGCGCGGGGACGTTTTCACGTTGTCCTTGTTAGCGAGCAGCACGGGGACGTTTTGACGCTCACCTTTGACGTAGCTATGGTGGAAGTGCTCCCGCAGGAGGCGGCAGTGATTGGCCGGTTCTTTGTGTTTGAGGGACGGCGCCAAAAGCTCGGACCACGGCGACGGACCGCCGCGGTCCTGAGACAACGACCTGCAGACAGGAAATACAATCTGAAGCCAAACAAACACCAACAACTAACTGATGCTACGAGTCATGATGCTACGAGCTAGCCAACAACTAACTGATGCTACGAGTCATGATGCTACGAGCTAGCCAACAACTAACTGATGCTATGAGTCGTGATGCTACAAGTCGTGATGCTACAAGTCGTGATGCTACGAGTCGTGATGCTACGCGCTAACCAACAACTAACTGATGCTACGAGCTAACCAACAACTAACTGATGCTACGAGCTAACCAACAACTAACTGATGCTACGAGCTAACCAATAACTAACTCCATTCATTCTTCACTAACTTCCACGACGTTTCTTACATTTTCAACTCTTGTGACGTTTTTAACACTTGTGACAACTTTTTTTCAATATGTTTCTTCATTCATGACTTTTCTGACGTTTCTGGCAAAAAGAACTGGTCGAAACAGACTTTTTTTTTTTTTTTTTTAGAAAGCTTGCTCGCTTGAAGCAGAAATACTTAAGACACATTCAAAATCAGCGCGGACACGTCCGCTACTTCCTGTTCAGTTTTTCCCGCGGCGACGTCATACCTGAAGAAGACGTCGTGTGTCGGGCGGCTAGCGCCGGGCTGAACGAGCTGCTCCTTTACGTGCTCCAGCGAGCAACTGTACACGTAAACCGGAAGCTCCGCCCCCTGCGCGTCCGACGACTGGACGCCGCCAGCGCCAGCGCCTTCCGCCGGCGGAGATCCGTCGCTCGTGTTGTCGGCCTCCTGCGTGTTAGGCTCCGCCTCTGAGCAGGACACCATCAGCCTCGTGACGTCTGCAACACATCGCGACAATCATGTTCACGTTCCGATAATAAAAAACATGAACGACTTCGCGGGAAGAAGTTTACCTGAGAAGCTGGTGGGAAGGAACGTGAGCAGGAGCTGCTGGGAGCTAACCGACTTGGTGTAGCATCGCCACCGCGGCGTCGAGCAGCAGCTAATCTCCTCCTCCGCCAGGTCAGCGTCGCTGAAGCTCTGTCGGAAAGACATACAGCTAGTTAGTAGCCATTTGTTAGCATTAGCACATGGACACACGTTTATCATTAGCTGATGGCTACATTTTAGCAGTAACTAGCTGCTACATGTTAGCATTAGCTGGTAGCTACATGTTTGGCGTGACTTGGCGTTACCTGTAATGTGCTTGTGGATCCTGTCACCTCTTTACTACTTCCTGTCGTGTGAAACGACGTCATGGTGTCCTCTGCGAATGCACCAATCAGACATGAGCATATAGTTTGTACACTTCAGAAGCATTTCCCCCCACGAGTGAAAACTGACGGCCTCCGCGAGTGGGGAGCAAGAAAGATGGCGCGTCATGAAAATGCAAAAGTTTTCGTAAACGGAAACGTAAAAACACAAAAGTTTTCGTGAACGAAAACGTAAAAACACAAAAGTTTCTCTAACAAAAACATAAAAACAGAAGTTTTAGTTAACAGAAACGTAAAAACAAAAGTTTTCTTTCAGGAAAAGGTAAAAACAAAAGTTTTCGTTAACGCAAAAGTTTTCGTAAACGAAAACGTAAAAACACAAAAGTTTTCATAATAAAAGTGTAAAAACACAAAAGTTTCCGTTAACGAAAATGTAAAAACACAAAAATATTCTTTAACAAAAAAGCATGAATGCAAAACTTTATATTTTTCACTCAATGTTGTCATGGAAACACGAAACCCCCCCCCCCCCTCCCCCGGCGAGCAAACACTGACCTCTGATGGCAGGCAGCGAGAACGGCGGCGGCGGCGTGTGGCCGTTGCGTTCGCGCTCCAGGACGTGGCGCGCGAAGGCGGCGTGCTCGCCGTCGGCTAGCGGGACCTCGCGGTCGCTCAGGTCGTTCTCCACGCTGCCGTGGAACAACGCCAGCAGCAGCTCGTTGGGCGGCGACGGCGCGTTCTCCGACGCCAGGCAGAACATTACGAAGAGCAGTTCCACCTGCTGACACCGGGGGAGCAGCTGCAGCAGGTCGAACTGGAACGGAACCGTGTGGATGCTGTCGTCCAGCCGGGGCTCGTCTAGAAACAACACGGAGGTAAAAGACGTTAATGTTCAAAAACAACGTAAAGGTAGACATTAACGGCGAGAAACCACCTAAAGATAAACGATTTGTTAGAAACAATGAAAAGATGACGTCAACCTCTAAAAACAACACGGAGGTAAAAGACGTTAATGTTCAAAAACAACGTAAAGGTAGATTTAGTGTTTTACGTTATTTCTTAAGTAGAATTTTTTATGTTGTACGTTGTTTCTTTGTCTTTATCTTCATGTTGTTTCCCAGGCGATACCCGCTCCGACGTTAACGTTAACGTCTTTGCCTTTACGTTGTTTTTAGAGGTTGAGGTCTATCTTCGCATTGTTTCTAACAAATTTAAATTTAAATCTTCAGGTGTTTTCTCGCCGCTAAAAACAACGTAAAGATAGATTTTAACGGCTAGAAACCACCTGAAGATAAACAATTTGTTAGAAACAATGAAAAGATAGACGTCAACCTCTAAAAACAACGTAAAGGCAAAGACGTTAATGTTAACGTCGGAGCGGGTATCGCCTGGGAAACAACAAAGATAAAGACATAAAAATTTGTTGTTTTTTTTTTTAATTCTACTTAAGAAATAACGTAAAACACAAACGATTTAACGTTAACTTTGGGACCCAGATCGTCTAAAAACAACGAACACCACAAACAATTCAACGTAAGAAACAACGTACAACACAAACCAACGTTTACGTGACTTCAGTAGCGTCCAAGAGGAAAAAAAACAAACTTCACGTTGAACCAAAATGTAAAAGCGTGGAAACGCGGAACCCGTTCCTCTGAAGTCTTAACGCGTTGATGCCGCTACGTGTTTCCCTACCGACCTGTGGGAGCCTTGCCTCGAGGGGGCAGCAGCGAGCCGCTGGGCTCTTTGGACCGACACGTCTGGATCAAACTCTCCAGCGTCATCATGGTGGACAAACAGCTCAGGTCTCTGGGAAACATCTGGAACAAACATCGTGCAAAAGTTCGTACGACTACAATGCGGTGGTCGTTCTTTGCGAGCGCGTCGGGGGAGGGGGTGGGGTGAGGGGTCGTAGAGACGTCGCACAGAAATGGTAGAGAAGCGTTGATATCTGAGCTGCTTAACGCACCGCGTGCGGGATCTGGTGGTAGCGTAGCCCCCCCAGGTAGCTGTGCTGCTCCGCCACGGCGCCGCTCTGCGGCTCCACCCACACCTCCGTCACCAGGCTGAGCTCGCCGTCGCCGTCGGACGCCTCGCCGTCGCCGCCGTCGTCCTCGTCCGTGGAGAAGCTGTCCTTCGTGGACGTGCAGTGCGGCGGGAACAGGACGTACTGGACCGTGCACAGGTGGCGCTCGCGCTCGGAGTCGCCCGGCGCCGCCTGGCGGGACGAGACGTTAGCCGCGGGGTTTCCGCCGAGTGGCGGGGGATCGTTGATGATGTCATTTACCGCCATGGGCAACTCCGTCACCATGTTGATGATTCCCTCAGCGCTGGCGGCGAAGTGGAAGCCCTCCGACAAACGGATCCTGGGACACAACAACCCGCCTTAACGATTTCACTGGCACCGATACCGAGTACCGATACTGTGCCAAGGTTTCTACTGCGGACGTACTGATACTGCGCCAACATTTCTACGGGCACCGATACCGAGAACCAACAACTGATACCGTGTCAACATTTCCACTGGGGGACGTACAGATACCAAGTAGTAATAAGAAGTACCGATACCGAGTGCCGATTACGTATACTGATAACGAGTACAAATACCAAGTACCGATACCACATCAACATTTCTACTGGGGGCATAATGATACCACGTACTGATGCCAGTGATAACCTTTAGCTACTTGCTGATAACGAATACCGATACCAGTACTAACCTTTAGCTACTTGCTGATAACGAATACCGATACCAGTACTAACCTTTAGCTACTTGCTGATACCGTGTATCAATACCAGTACTAACCTTTAGCCACTTGCCGATACCGTGTACCGTTACCAGTACTAACCTTTAGTCACTTGCCGATACCGTGTACCGATACCAGTACTAACCTTTAGCTACTTGCTGATCCCGTGTATCGATACCAGTACTAACATTTAGCTACTTGCTGATAATGAATACGGATACCAGTACTATGACAGACGTTAAAAGTTTAGCGTGACTCACTCGGTCAGCGTGGAGAGGACGTGAGCGATAGCCTGCGTGGTGACGGCCGGCGCCGGGCCGCTCGGCACCGCCCACACCCACCGCCGGTGGAGGAAGTAGAGGGACAGCGAGGCCAGCGTGGACGAGGCCGTGCGACTCGCCGCTGCGCTGAGCGCCGCCGCGCCGCCGGAGGGGGCGGGGAAGTTCTCCATGTTGAAGATAAACGGCGTGCGAAAGTCCAGGGGAAGCTTCTCGTACCTGCAGAGTAAAGAAGAACGATAAAATGATGATTGTGTAGCTAGCATGTGGCCACCAGCTAATGCTAGACATGTAGCCACACGCTAACACTAAACGGCTAGCCACCAGCTAGACATGTAGCCATGTGCTGATGCTTTAGGCGTGACATGCTAACGTTCAGCGACCTGATGAGCAGCTTCTCCAGCGGCTTGTTGAGCGCCACGACACACGGCCGGTCCGACAGCGCCGGCTTGGCGGCGGTGATGGTCGGCGACTTGGACGGCGACGGTTGGCCGCTAGCCTTCCTCTTCGTCTTCGGAGTCGCTTCTTTACTCTGAACCCGGTGAGGGAAGCGAAGTTTGAGGATCTGCTCACGGAGTTCGTCCACGATCTGACGGAGGAAACAGAGACTTAAAAAAAAACCTAAAGTTTCACATCTCGTTTTGACGTTAAAGAAAAGTTTCAAGTGAAAATTGTGCAAAACAGTGTGAATTATGTAACAGCGTTTTAACAAGCATCGGTTGATGACATCATCCAGAGCAGTGGTTCCCAACCGCCAGGCAGACCGGTAACAGTCAGTCGGTTCCAGTCAGTCGTTCCAGAAAGTCGGTACCAGTCAGTTGGTTCCCGTCAGTCGGATCCAGTCAGTTGTACCAGTCAGTCGGTACCGGTCGGTCGGTTTTGGTCAGTCGGTTCCGGTCAGTCAGTACCGGTCAGTCGGTTTCGGTCAGTCGGTTCCCGTCAGTCGTTCCAGAAAGTCGGTTCCAGTCAGTCGTTCCAGTCAGTCGGTACCGGTCAGTCAGTTCCAGTCTGTCGGTTCCAGTCAGTCGGTACCGGTCCGTGACTCAGTCAGTACAGTTGCAGGACCTGATTGCAATGAGGGGCTCGTTATTGGGCTTTTTCACAACCTTGATGATGACATCATCACCGTTAGAGACTAAAACATCAGCGAGAGACTAAAACATGTCATGGCTGTTGAAGAGTTTCTAGGTGGTGCTAGAGAGCACATTCTGGCAGTCTGGGGGTTCAACTCTGGGGGTTAAACTCTGGGGGCTAAACTCATAGGACACACCCCACAGGGTGCAGCAGGTCGGTACCACTCAGTCGGTTCCAGTCAGTCGGTTCCAGTCAGAGGGACCATCATGCCACGGGGCTCTGGACAGGAACTGGGGTTTTGCTCGTACCTTGTTCCGGACGTGTGCTGGCGTGCCGATGGGGAAGCCGAGGCGCAGCACCATGCAGGGCGTCTTGGAGATGAGGCGGATGAGGTAGAAGGAGCTCGGCGGCTGGTCCGACGAACTGCGGGCCAAACCCAAACCGTCAGCTCAACGCCGGAACGTCGGCGAACGCATAGCGGCGAGCGCGGGGGTTACTCCACCTGGAGATGAGTTTGACGTAGGAGTAGCCCTCCACCAGCACGAAGCTGCTGCAGTCCCGCAGCAGCGACGTCAGCGCAGAGTGCGAGATCCGGCACTGGATGGTGCTGTAGCGCCCGTTGTTCCCCGCCGTGTGCAGGTGCTTCGGAACCGGCCTGAAAACACGGGCACGCTAAACGTTGTCATGGAATCGCGAAACTTTTCATTGACGAAATCGTTCAAAATGATGCATTTGCACTTGATTCGTTGTCGTGGAAACGAACCCCTAAACGCCCGCTGAAGTTTCGGGTATCGTACGAGAACCCTGTTCGAGGATAGTGGCGACCCGGTGCTAAGGTAAAGTTTGCTTACATGTCGTGTTCGAGGATAGTGGCGACCCGGTGCTAAGGTAAAGTTTGCTTACATGTCGTGTTCGAGGATAGTGGCGACCAGGTGCTAAGGTAAAGTTTGCTTACATGTCGTGTTCGAGGATAGTGGCGACCCGGTGCTAAGGTAAAGTTTGCTTACATGTCGTGTTCGAGGATAGTGGCGACCCGGTGCTAAGGTAAAGTTTGCTTACGTGTCGTGTTCGAGGATAGTGGCGACCCGGTGCCAAGGTAAAGTTTGCTTACGTGTCGTGTTCGAGGATAGTGGCGACCCGGTGCCAAGGTAAAGTTTGCTTACGTGTCGTGTTCGAGGATAGTGGCGATCCGGTGCCAAGGTGAAGTTTGCTTACATGTCGTGTTCCAGGATGATGGCGATCCGGTGCATGTGCAGCCATCTTTGCCAGAAGGTGGCGTCCATGGAGAGAATCGGCTTCCAGTAGGCGGCAAACTGCGACTGCGACGAGTCTTTGGCGCCGCTGTGCTGCAACGATAAGACCTGGGGGGGGGCGCTGGTGTCAAACTTTTGCTTCATGAAAACACAAAAAATGCGACACTTGGTCAACAGAAGTGCAAAGATGTTCCTATTTTTCGTTAATGAAAACGCAAAAAAATGTAAACTTGGTCAAAAAACAAAAAAAACAAACAAAACTTCAGTAATGAAAATGTAAAAACGTGAAACTTTCGATTGACGCAAACGTTGAAAACGAAGTGTTTCCGCTTGAAAAAAAAAACTTTTCTTTTATGGAAACAAAAAGACGCTAAAGACGTTCTTCAAAGAAAAGTGGAAAAAAAGATGAAAGCGGTAAACTTTGATCTGTAGCGCGGAGGTTGACGGAGGTACTGACGGGGGTGGAGGAGCCGGGGGGGATGTAGAAGAGCGGGACTCCGTTCTTGGTGCTCTCTGGGATCTGGTAGTTCTCCGGGGCCGAGTTGAAGGACTGGAGGTGGACCAGCATCTGGTCCGTCTGGTTGATACTGGGGGGGGGGGAGGGGGGGGTTTTATATTATCATTATATAACAGGGTGGGCAGGTGGTGGGGGAGGGGCGGGGTTTACCTTTGCAGGGTGTTCCAGAAGCGGCGGATGACGGCGGTGCGGTACGGACTGGTGATGGGCTTCCTCTGCGTGCAGCTGATGTCGTGCAGGATGTCGTAGCTCCCCTCCATCGTCACCTCCACCCGCGTGCAGCGCGCCGCCGCGTCCAGCGGCCACGGCGCCGCCGCCACGTACTCGATGTGCATGTTGTGTTTCCATAGCAACACCAGCTTCACCTCCAGCTGGGTCCCGCCTGGAGAGGAGGGGGGGGAGACAAGACTTTACCACACCGGACGGTGAAAAACGCCGTGTGGCGTCGGCGTCGTTAGCCGTGACAGCGCTACCTTTGGTGAACCCGATCTCGCGGATGGTGTAGCCCTCGCGCAGGCGCACCGACACCACGCTGACCAGGTGGGCGTGCACCTCCTTCTCCGTGTGCTTCTTCCTCCGCACCACCAGGGCGGGGTTCCCGCTCGCCGACACCAGGTGCTCGTTGAACAGCTTGTGCTGCGGAACTGACCGACAAACACGGCGAGGTTAGCAAGCTCGTCGCAACACCCAAAGAATCGTGTGTCATCACTGCGACAGGTCGTGTGGTCACGGCGTCACGCCACGTGGTACATATAGCTAGCCTCACCGGCGTTCAGGCACTCGGGCGTCTTGAGGAAGGAGTACGTGAGGAACGCCTTGTGATACGTGTTCATCTCCCCGCCGGCGGCGACGGCGACGTCCGGGCAGCTCGGCAGGTACGAGCCGAACGTCGCCAAGGACACGAACTTCATCAGCTCCACGTTGGGCACGTAGCCAAAGCTGCAGTCGTACGAGTAAGCTCCGCCCACCTGGACGAAGGAGCAGGCGACGGTTCCGCTGCGGAGCTGGTTGAGCAGCGTCTCGCACACGGCGACGTCCGGGACGCTCGTCACGCCGTCCGTGATGATGATGACGCCTGGGAAAGAAAACACAGGCTTACGTAGCCTTGTGCTAATGCTAAACATGTAGCCAGGTGCTAATGCTAAACATGTAGCTAGGTGCTAATGATAAACATGTAGCCAGCTGCTAATGCTAAACATGTAGCTATGTGCTAATGCTAAACATGTAGCCAGGTGCTATCAATAATCATATAACCACCACGTGTACCTGCGCTGGAGTTGGGCGGCAGCAGCTGGAGGGCGAGGATCCCCTGGCGGACCATGCTGACCAGCCCCATGTCGGCGGTCACCATGGAGACGCCGGGCTTCCTGTGCGGCGGCTGGTCGGGGTTGCGTGCGCTGGCGGCCTGCTGCTCGTGCTGCTGGTGCAGGACGTCGGCGATGTTGCTCTCCAGCGCCTTGAGCTGCTGGTAGATGTGGAGCAGGAAGTCGTCCAAGTCAATCTGGTCCAGCTGGCAGCCCTGGACCAGGACCTGACTCAGCAAAAAAAACACACAACCAGGACTTGACTCAGCAAAAACCACAACCAGGACACGACAGCATAAAATCACAACCAGGGCCTGACTCAGCAAAAAAAACAACCAAGACATGACTCAGCAAAAAACACAACCAGGACATGACTCAGCAAAAAAACACAACCAGGACTTGACTCAGCAAAAAACACAACCAGGACATGACTCAGCAAAAAAACACAACCAGGACTTGACTCAGCAAAAAACACAACCAGGACACGACTCCGCAAAAAAACACAACCAGGACTTGACTCAGCAAAAAACACAACCAGGACACGACTCAGCAAAAAAACACAACCAGGGCCTGACTCAGCAAAAAAAAACCAACCAAGACATGACTCAGCAAAAAACACAACCAAGACCCGACTCAGCAAAAAAAAAAAAAAAAAAGGACACCTGGTGCGCGGCGAGGCCGATGATGGAGGAGTACGCCAGGATGGTGATGAAGATCTTGGGCTTGAACAGCTGGTCGGTTCCGGTCCCGGGGACCCTGAACGGCTGGGCGAGGCCGGCGAGGCAGCGCGACAGGGCGTGGAACACCTCGTCGAAGATCATCTCCCCCGTGCCGTCGTCCTGCGGGGCGTTAGCGTAGCGTTAGCAGTTGGCGGGCGACTCGGTCGGAACCCTCTGGACCCGCTGCCGCGGCGTCGACTCACCACGATGCCGGTGGACGGGCTCAGGTCCAGCTCGATGACGAAGCGGTAGCGCCGCGCCAAGAAGGTGGCCCGCGTGGACGCCACCAGCCTGCAGGGCGGCGCCGGCGAGGGGACGTCCGACCGCCATCCTTTCGGGAGGACGCTCAGCAGGTCCAGCTCGTTCTCTGAGCTCAGCTAGAACACGGGCGATGACGTCATCAACTTGTGACCCGTTTCCACGGCAACATGGTCTCAGAGCTCAACAAGGAGACGGACAATATCGTCCCACATCTTACAACCCGTTTCCATGGCAACATTCTCTTACGCAGCATTATGGGAGTCCATTTCCACGACATTTATAGCGACTGACTGGTTTTATGCTCCTTTTTTTTGCATTTTATTTTGTATTGTGTTTTTAAATTAATTTTGTTATTGTGGGATTGTTGTTTCTTAAGGGAGGGTTGTTGTGTTTATTGTTGATTTGTTTAGTTTTTTTACCACAATATATATATATATATTTTTTTTTTTTTAAGTTTTCTTTTTTTGCAGTCGATGTATAGAGTAATATCAATAGATGTATAGAGTAATATCAGTAGATGTATAGAGTAATATCAGAAGATGTATAGAGTAATATCAGTAGATTTATAGAGTAATATCAGTAGACGTATAGACATATATCAGTAGATGTATAGACATATATCAGTAGATGTCGCTGGCGGTTGAGACTCACCAGTTGTGGTTTGGGGGCGGGGCAGACGACCTGGTTGAGTCGACTGAGGAACCAGGCCAGACGAACGTTCCTGGAGATCCGGTAGTCCTCCTTCATCAGCAGGTAGATGTGGTCGGCCTCCTCCACCTGGGGGGGGGGGGGGCGGGGGGGGTCTGATCAATAATGGCCATAATATACTGTAATATCCACACACACACATTATATGTCTATGTATTGCATCATTCTGTGTTGAAAATCCCCCAAAATCACAAAATGAAAACGCAGTGTTCCCTGCGGAATGAGACAAAGCGAACTTCCTGTTACATCACTTCCTCAAAGCCTCCGAAGGGGAAAATGATTAGATTAACATGCGATATGGTGTCATAAGGCACTTTAAGCAGGATGAATCCACCCTGAGCTTCTCAGAGGAACTTTGTGTCTTTATGTGTAAAAACTTAACTTTTCATCCTGGGTTCACTGACATTTTACAAGTAATTTTACAAATAATAAACCTATAAGGTGTCTATCTGGGATGGCACCTGGAAGTCTAATTTTCTCCACAATAAAGGAAATACCTTAGTTTGTTCTGTTCCACTCCCCCCTTCCTGGTTCCCCCCCAGGAGGACGAGGAAAGGGAGAGTTTGATTTGTTTTGGTTTCACACGAGGCCTGTTGGCGGCGCAGTTTCAAAACAGAGGTTTTTTAAACTTTTCTGTCAAACTATTGTAGTTCACGCGTAATGCGGATGTCTTTTTACGTCACAAGGTTCAAACGTGTGTTATTGTATGTGTTTATGTTGACTGTCACTTCACTGCACACAAACAAAAATGTACCCCCGCACACACACACCTCGTGGTCCTGTCGCTGCTCCGCCATGATACCGCCACCAGGTGTGCGGCGGTGCGGGGGGGTCGGTCACAGGACCACCGGGAGGAGGGGGGGGAGGGAGGGGGTCCAAAGGGAAGAAACAGAACCAGCAGTTTCACTCTTCTCCTCCTCACGAACACAATTGAAGCTCAAGCGCGGACACGCTTCCGCTTCCGGTTCTCAAAACAAGAGCCTGGCGGTCACTTCCGGTGAAGGAAAACACTCACTTCCGGGGCGAAAACGCCCGCCTCACCCGGAGCTTCCACGTAGATTATATCCAGATGTGGAAAACACTAAGTACTTTGAATATCAATACTTTAGTTGCGTTTTTTTTTATGGAGCAAAATATTGAGTTCCCCTTGTTTTGAAGAGCGTTCGTGCGGAGGAACCGGAAGTGTGTCCCCCACTCATTGTAGTCCGGAAAAAAATATAAAAAGTTTGCGTGTGTGTAGTTTTATGCACAGTTTCATTTTCAAGTGACACCGAGCGGTGGAAACAACTGATTGATTATCAATTGTGACAAAGTGTTAAACAATTGATGATTTGTAATTAAAATAACTAAAAATAATTGGTAATTTCAGAGTAAACACATAAATAGATAGATAGATAGATAGATAGATAATTACTTTATTCATCCCCGAAGGGAAATTGTTTTGTTGCAGTAATCTGGTACCTAGGAATATTATGAAATACAACAGAATAGAAATAAAAGTAAAAAATAAAAAAATAAAAATATCTGGGTATAAGACATAAAGTAAAACACGGAACGGAACATGGGTACTTAGAAATAAGCAGGAGATAACAGCAAGATAAATAAATAGTAAGGTGCAGTGGCAGAGCCATTAGAAGTAGGTATTATATAATAATAATAACAATAAAATAACAAACAATAACAATATATATATGTATCAGTAATAATAATAATAATAATAATAATAATAATAATAATAATAGTATACTTATAATAATAATAATACAATGGCATTAGTGTATTTGCACATGTATAAATATATGTATATGTACATGCAACATGAAATATATGATCTAATATAAGTATCAATGTAATTTAGTCCAGGTGGTGATGGAGGCTCTGACGGAGGTAGAAGAGTTAGAAAGTAAATATCTGTGACAGTCAGTGTAAAGTGCAGCGTTATGAGCAACACTGACTGTCTGTCTGTGGTCTCTGGGGACGTCTGTTCTGTTCCAGCTGCTATTATAAGGATTTACAGCTATAAAGGTACAAATATACTAAAACTGTATGAATACGGAAACAAAGTGAGTCTCTGGGAAAGTCTCATGTAAAAAAAAAAAAAACTGCAATTGAGGGAAACTTTATACAATTAGTTTTCTTCAACTTGAAAAAATTGGTTTACATGAAATTAGATATTTCAAGTCAAACAGAAATTAATTGTTCATGTTGGGACTTTTTATCAGTGAGGGGACGGAGTGTTTTCCTCCGTTTCCATGGAGACGGGGTGGCGACTCTCCTCCGTCCAGCATCCAAATTGACCTTTTTTTTAAAAAAAAGAAGCGCGTGCACGGCTGAAGGTCACTTAAAAAATCCCCAAAACGTCATTCAATGCGCATGTGCGCAGCTGGAAGATGGAGCGCTGGAGCCGGGCAGCATGAGGAAGGAGGACCGGGACCGGGACCGGGACCCGGACCGGGACCGGGACCGGCTCAGTGAGAACACCCGGCTCGCCACCCGGTACGCGGTCCGGATCTTCCGGGAATACCTGACCGAGCAGGACCACGACCCGGACTTCGAGACCCTGGACAAGGACGCGCTGTGCGCCCGGCTGCGCTCCTTCTACCTGGACGCGCGCGCGCGCAGCGGCCGGCTGTACAGCCGCTCGTCGCTCGTGAGCATCCGGAGCTCGCTGAACCGCCACCCTGAACGAGCCGCCGCACTGCCGCGACCTGGACCTCAGCCGCGACCCGGAGCTGCGCGCCGCCAACCGGACGCTGGCGGCGGTGCTGCGCCGCCTGGAGGCGCGCGGCGCCGGGCGCGCCGTGCAGAAGCAGGCGGTCACGCGCTCCGACCTGCGCAGGCTGTACGCGTCCCCGGCGTTCGGCACCGACACGCCGCTCGGGCTCCTCAACAAGGTCTGGTTCGAGACCTGCATGTACTTCTGCGCGCGCGGGCGCGAGAAGCAGCGCGAGCTGCGCGCCGACTCGTTCGGCCTGGCGGCGGACGGCGACACCGGCAGGCGCTACGTGTACCTCAGGGCGGCGGCGCGCCGCGGCGGGGACGGGCGCGCGCCGCCGCCTCGAATGTACGAGACGCGCACGGCGCGCTGCCCGTACGCGAGCTTCGTGCGCTACGCGGCGAAGCGCAGCGGCCAGTGCGCGGCGTTCTTCAGCGGCCGCGCGAGCGCTGCGGCGCGCGCGACCCGACGTGGTACGAGAGCAAGGCGGTGGGGGAAGAACCTGCTGGGCACGCGCATGCAGGTGCTGTCGCGCGCCGCCAAGCTCAGCAGGACGTACACCAACCACTTGCATCGGCGCCGTCTCCATAGCAACGCTCGAAGGCGTGGTGGGAGGAGGAGGAGACGTCTCCATAGCAACGCAGCCACGCGTGCCTCAGGTGTGCACGGAGGAAGAGGAGGAGGAGGAGGAAGAGGAAGAGCCTGAAGTCCCGCAGTCCTGGTGTCTGGTGTCTGGTCCAGAACAGGTAGACCTGAGAGAGAGAGAGAGAGAGAGAGAGAGAGAGAGAGAGAGAGAGAGAGAGAGAGAGAGAGAGAGAGAGAGAGAGGAGAGAGAGAGAGAGAGAGAGAGAGAGAGAGAGAGAGAGAGAGAGAGAGAGAGAGAGAGAGAGAGAGAGAGAGAGAGAGAGAGAGAGCAGGAGCTCTAAGCCCCGCCTACTTTTTAACCTACTTTCTGGAGGAAACGCTCCAGATTTGTTCTGGGGAGCCTTACCTTACTGCTCCATCCCACCTTACCTTACTGCTCCATCCCACCTTACCTTACTGCTCTGTACCACCTTACCTTACTGCTCCACTCCTCCCCCTGACCTTTCTGTGCTGGAAACGGGGCTAATGTCTAACTTTAGTCTGACTGTGTGTGTGTGTGTGTGTGTGTGTGTGTGTGTGTGTGTGTGTGTGTGTGTGTGTGTGTGTGTGTGTGTGTGTGTGTCAGCAGGTCCCCCCCGGTGTCCCGGCCCCGGCCCGGCCCACCACGGCCAGCGCCCCCGTTCACCTGGACGTCGGTGGAACGGCTTATACGAGTAGCCTAGCGACGCTAACCAAGTACCCCGAGTCCAGGTGGAAACCAGTCACACAGAACGACGTCGTCCTGTCAAACGTTCCGCGCTGTTACGTCACCGCACTTCCTCCTTTAAAACCCCCCCCCCCCCACAGGTCACGACACCCCCACCCCCCACCCCCCCCCTCACAAGTGTTCATCTTCCGCGTTCCGTTAACACGCTAACGTTAAAACCTTTGTAACGTCCGTCGACAAGAGTTGTGGTTGAAACGCGAATCTTGTTGTCTGTCGCCGTCACAGACTGGGACGTCTGTTTGACGGGACGGAGCCGGTGGTGCTGGACGCCCTGACGCGGCGCTACTTCCTCAACCGGGACGGCGCCACGTTCCGCCACGTGCTCAACTTCCTGCGTACGAACAAGCTGCTGATCCCCGACGACTTCAGAGTGAGTGAGCGCCGAGTTCAGGCTCCGCCTCCCACCTGAGCGTTGCCGCTCAGGCTCCGCCTCCCACCTGAGCGGCGCCGCTCAGGCTCCGCCTCCGTCCGACAGGAACGACACACTATCCCATCTGTGCCTTGCAGGAATTCTCGCTTCTGTACGAAGAGGCCCGGTTCTTCCAGCTAGCGCCGCTGCAGGCCGAGCTGGAGCGCTGGAGGACCGCCCGGGACCTGGACCTGGACCGAGACCTGGACCGGGACCGGGACCTGGGGGACCCGGGGAGTGAGTGTGCGGTGGTCCACATCGCACCGGGGCTCGGCGAGACGCTCGGCGAGACGATCAGCGTGAGCGGCCGGCGAGCGCTGGTGAAGGAAGTGTTCTCCGAAGTGAGAGGCGTCGCTAGCAAAGCCAGGAACCAGGACGCCGCGTACGCGGTCCGCCTCCCGCTGGGCGGAGACCTGAGCTCGGTCCAGGTACGGACCGTCGCCGAACCTCGTCGTTTTCCTCTGTTTCCATGGAGACGCAGTGTTTTTCAGAAGGTTTTTTTCCCCGTGTTTCCGCGGAGCCGATGAGCTACAAGCTAGCTCGCGGTTGCGCGTAAACTGCCCGTGGGTCCCTGTTCCCACAGGTGTTGCAGCGTTTCCAGCAGCGAGGCTTCCAGATCGCCGCTTCCTGTGGAGGCGGAGTCGACTCGTCGCAGTTCCGCCAGTACGTTCTGCGGAGGGACGCCGGCGCTAGCCGACGACTTACGCCACTCGTCAAGCACAAGCTGCCGGACTGATGACGACGTCGCCGCGGAGACGCCGCCGCGGTCCGGACTCACGACAAACGTCTTCAGTGACCAGTTTTTATAAAAGCGGACCGAAATGTTCAGCGAGCCTCGACAACAAGACCGTTTCCACGACGACATTTCAAGTGAAAATGTGTCATTTTTATCTTTTCGTTAACGAAAACTTTTCGCATTTCCACAGCGACATTTTGAAAACTTAAAGAACGATCTCGTTGGAATGTTGGTCCACTAGTTGCCGCACTTATAAGACATTTATATGTTTATATTTATATATATATAATTTTTTTGGCACTTTAACATGGAGGCGTTGCCGTGGAAACGAGGTCTAAATAGAGGTCGACGTGCTCCAGCAGGGCTGCGACGCCGTCAGCATCTGAGCGACTTATAAAATGTGACCGAGTCAAAAACATCCACCGACTTCAGAAAATGCAAAACTTATATTTATTGATAAATATATTGAGAATTCCTTGTACGTACAGTGACGCTGATGTACACCCCCCCCCCTCCCCGTCACATGACGTCATTGATGATGGTCAAACGTTTGACATAATGTGAGGAACTGTTTTCATACATTAAATCTGTACAAAGAAATACATTAAAGGACATTTAAAAAAATACATGAACCTTTTAATTGAAGAACCAGTTGTTTTTCTCAGCTTGTCCTGAGGTTCCAGTGTTCGTCCCTTCGCTGCCCCCTGGTGGACAGACGAGTGATGACAATCACCTCATGGTGAAAGCAACGTGTTCGTCTCTGTGTTTATTCATTTATTTATTGGTTTGTATGTGTGTATTTTACCAACCTTTCCTAAAAATCTACTCCCCCGAGGTGCATGAGGAGGATTTGTCATCATCAAGGTTCAATCTACTGGATTTTTAGATGCTAGCGACTAAATGTTTCCTCATAAATCCCCAAAAAACGATGAAGAACTGGAAGAACTGGAAGAAAGACTCAGAGATCAGCTGACAGGAGGGAGGGAGGGAATTAAATTATCGATGTGATGAGGAGGAGGAGGAGAATGTGATGATGAGGAGAATGTGATGATGAGGAGGAAATGTGATGAGGAGGAGGAGGAGGAGGATAATGTGATGAGGAGGAGGAGGAGAATGTGATGATGATGAGGAGGAGGAGGAGGAGGAAGAGAAGGAGGAGGAGATATGCTGATGATGATGATGAAGAGGAGGAGGAGAATGTGATGATGATGAGGAGGAGAATGTGATGATGATGAGGAGGAGAATGTGATGATAAGGATGATGATGACAATGTGATGATGATGATGAGGAGGAGAATGTGTTGATGATGATGATGATGAGGAGGAGGAGGAGGAGGAGAATGTGATGCTGATGAGGAGGATAATTCGAGGATGATGATGAGGAGGAGGAGAATGTGATGATGATCAAGAGGATAATGTGATGAGGAGGAGGAGGAGAAGGTGATGATGATGAAGATGATAATGCGACGATGATGATGTAAAATGTCCAATTAGAAATTAATACAAAGAATAAACCGACTCGTGTTTCTTCGCTCGCTCTTCATCAATGGATCAATAAACTGCCGGTACAGTTACCCGGTGTGTCCGGCGGGGGGCGCCAGAGAGCCAGCGGCGATCCCGGAGCGAGGCAGGCGGCAGAGCGCGCTCACTGAGCCGCACGGAGCCCAGCGACACACCGCGGGAGGAGCCGCCGCAGCTCCGGGAGCGATGCGGGGCTTTTAATCCGCCAGCGGAAGCCACGAAGAAGCGAGAAGAAGCGCCGCGATGCTGCTGCTGCTCGTGCTGCTGCTCCCCGGGCTGCTCGCGCTGGCGGCGGGCCCGCAGGTCAGAGTCTCCCGCGGCGGGAGGATGGAGGACGGCGCTGCGGCTCCGCGACGCTCCTCCGGCGGCCCGGAGCCTCCCCGCCGCTCATCCTCCCGCATCCCGCATCCCGCACCCCGCATCCCGCATCCCGGCGGGGCTCGAGACGCGACCGAGCCTCCGTTAGCGCGTCAAGAAAACGAGTCGGCGCGCGTCCGTTTTTTTACGTCCGTTTTCGTGAATTTCGAGCGGACTGGCGTGACTGCAGCCTCCGTGGTGCGTTCAGGGACACAGCGCAGGGTTTTTTTTTTTTTTTTTTTGAATTGTCACTGTTAACGCGATGAGTTGGAACCAGTTCCCGATCTCATTAAAATGACACAAATCGTATCGTTTTCTTTATGAAGATCGTTTGCGTTGTTTCGCATTTTCCACAAGGTGGTAGTGCGTCGTTTTTTAAACGATTTCGTTAAACAAAAAGTTTTGCGTTTACCCACGTCCGCGTCCTGCGTTTAGTGAGTTTAGCCTCCGTGATGCGTTCAGGGACATAACGGACATTCCATTACCATGGAAACGGCGGGTGTAGTTATCATGTGGCGCCACTAGTTGGTGCTGTTGTTGGCATGGCGAGGGGAGCGTTTTAAAAACATTGTTTTCCTCCGTTTCCACGGAGATGGAATGTTTTCAAAAACTGGGTCTGAGCACCGTTGTCGCGGAAACCAACCCCCAAAACGAAACGGTTGCCGTGGAAACGGGGCAGCGCGATAACTAGGTCAATGAATTGTGATGCTAATGAGCGTCTAGACGTGGTCACTGCACACACACACACACACACACACACACACACACACACACACACACACACACGAAAGGATTGATCAAAAATGGGCGGAGCCAGTGAGGTCACTTCGGAGCAAGATGACTCGACCAATCAGGAGCGAGCTCATTTCAACAGAACAAATCAACTTTGTACAAACCTGAACGATCTCACAGGCTTACCAAAGTAAAAGCACAAGATGTTGGGTTCGTCACCATGACAACGATGCTCAGCGCCGCAACAACGTAACATTTTGAAAACACATGATGCGTAAACGGAGTTAAAACGCAAAAATGTTTCACTCGCGTCGTCATGGAAACGCAAATCTTTGTAAACGAAAACATAAAAAAAAAAAAAAACCCCAGCAAAACTTTTCTTTAACAAAAGCATAAAAAACGTGAAACGTGTTCCTCAACTACTTAAAACGTTGCTTAACTTTTGTCGGGGCTTTCAGGCGCTAGCCGCGGAAGGCGGAGCCGGACGGGCGTCTCCGTGTGTCAGAGGCTTTACGCAGGACGAGTACGTCGTCCAGACGGACGCGGAGCTGGAGGAGGGACAGACAGTCTTCAACGGTCAGTACAGACACACACACACACACACACACACACACGTAATCTGGGTGGGGGTTAAGCGTCTGGATTAGACTAGACGCTCCTTCTGTCGCACTCTGATCTGATTATGTGTGTGTGTGTGTGGGGGGGGGGGGGGGTAGGCCACACACACACACACACACACACACACACACACACACACACACACACACACACACACACACACTTGTGTCTCGTCATGCGGTGGTTCTGTCCTGCTTTACTGGAAGACACCGTTTGGAGCATGTAGAGCGGAGTCGCACATCACTTCCTGTTTCATGGCGAATCATCAGCTCGTCATGATCTGGCCACGCCCATTTTTTGAGTAACATTTTGACGCCTTGTCACGGGTCGGGCCGTCCAGTGAGCCCGTCTGTCGCAGCTCGTGTCGGCGTGTGGATGGCGCCTCGCCGTCGAGGACTTGCGGCCCCGCGTTTCTTCTTCTTTGGCCTTTTCTGGACAAAACGTATGAAGAGCGAGTCGAAACAACAACAAGAAGTAAAGCTGGGATTACGACGGATTAGGGATTAAAAGTCCAGACACGATTTCAAACGTTAAAAAAAAACCCACAAACGAATAAAAGGGTCCAAACTGATTCAGTTTCCATTTCGGGCCACTAGGGGGAGCTGTGGTTGGTTTTGACAGTGAAGGAAACCAACACTTTGATTAGTGTTTCTGTCTGGGGGGGGGGGGAGGGGCGACGTAACACGTCTTCTGACTCCCTCCACGTATTTTTTTTCCCGCCTCAGTGACGTTTCTGCGCTGCGCCGGCCAGTCGGTGGAGCTTCAGCTCGGAGACTCCGCCCACTTCGCCATCGGCGGCGACGGCGCAATCCGCGCCCGGCAGCGCCGGAGCCTGGCGGCGACGGCAACCGTCGCCGTGGCAGTTTACGCTCGAGACCCGCGGTCGGAAGAGTCGTGGAGAACCGATGTCGTTCTGGATCCACGGGGGTCCGGACTGAACCAGGTAGGGACCCCCCCCCCCCCCCCCCCAACTGTCTCCATGGAAACGGGGGGGAGGAAATGCTCCGTCGACATGGAAACGGAGGAAAACGCGACTCTGTGTGTGTGTGCGTGTGTGACTCAGCGTGGCGTGAACGTACTGTTTCCGTGGCGGCGCGGCGCGGCGGAGGGTGATGGCGGCGTCGTGCGGCGGGTGAAGAGGGACTGGGTCATCCCGCCGATCAACGTCCCCGAGAACTCGCGGGGACAGTTCCCCGAGGACCTGGTCCGGGTAGGACACACACACACACACACACACACACACACACACACACACACACACACACACACAAAATCCTCAAGAACCTACAAAGTGTAGGTCCAAACGCAGAACCCTGAGGAACTCCCATGTTAAAAACGAAGTTCCGATTCCTGGTCGTTTAGATCCGATCGGACCGCGACAAGAACCGGATGATGCGTTACAGCGTGACGGGACCCGGCGCCGACCAGCCGCCGACCGGAGTCTTCATCATCAGCCCCGTCTCTGGACAGCTGGCGGTCACCAAGCCGCTGGACCGCGAGCACATCGCCAACTTCCACGTAAGAACTGACGGAACATCGCGAGGCTCAACGGCGGAAATGAAAACCTTTGTCTGAGAAAAAACGTTCAAACTTTTCCTCAAGGGTAACCCCAAAAAAGACAAAAAAAAAAACCCCCGATGTGTTTTCACTTGAAACGTCTCCATGGCGACGTGAACCCGCCGGTTACCAAAAGCGTTTTTGTGCGTGAACAGCTGCGGGCGCACGCCGTGGACCTGAACGGGAACCAGGTGGAGAACCCCATCGACATCGTGATCAACGTCATCGACCAGAACGACAACCGGCCGGAGTTCACGCACACCGTGTTCAACGGAACCATTCCGGAGGGCTCCAGACCCGGTACACACACACGCACACGCACACACACACACACACACACACACACACTAACGCACACGGTCGTCCAGGCTCCTTCGTCATGACCGTCACGGCGGTGGACAGAGACGATCCTCAGACGGCCAACGGGATGCTGCGCTACCGGATCGTTTCCCAGAATCCTCAGAGTCCGTCCAGCAACATGTTCACCATCAACAACAGGACGGGCGACATCGTCACCGTGGCAACCGGGCTGGACCGCGAGGTACGTGTGTGTGTGTTTGTGGGATAGTGATAGCACAGTGATAGCATAGCGATAGCATAGTGATAACGTAGCCATAGCATTGTGATAACTTAGCGATAGCACAGTGATAAGTAGCCATACCATTGTGATAACTTAGTGATAGCATAGTGATAGCATAGCGATAGCATACTGATAACGTAGCCATAGCATTATGATAACTTAGCGGTAGCACAGCGATAGCATAGTGATAATGTAGCCATACCATTGTGATAACTTAGTGATAGCACAGCGATAGCACAGCGATAGCATAGCAACAACGCAGCAATAGCACATTGATAACAGTGATAATATAGCTATAGCACAGTGATATCACAGTAATAACATAGCTATAGCAATAGCATAGCCATGATGATAGCATAGCTAAATCATAGCGAAACGTTTCGAGAACGAAAACGGAGACGATGTTTACATAGACGCCATAAAAACACAAGACATGGTATCGTGTTCGCTAATATCTTCAGACGCTGGACTGTGAATTTGTACAAATTCTTCAAAATTGTTTATATTTATGTTTTGTGGGATTTTTTTTTAGTCGTAGAAAGTCGTGCAGTACGCGCTGAAACGTAAACGTAAAAACATTACACATTTTTACTTAAAACGCAAAAATGTTAAACCTTTCGTTCACGAAAATGTAAAAACGTTGCGTTTTCACTTCGAACCTTGTTGCAGAAATGTAACAAAAACGTAAAAATACATACATTTTTAAGGAAAACGTAAAAACACGAACTTTAAGCAAGAATGTATGAACACAAAACTGTGAAACTTCCTTAACGAATACGTAAAAAAACAAACGTTTTCGTTAACAAAGATGTTAAAAACATGAGACCTTTAATTAACGAAAAGTTAAAAACGACTCACCGGGGCTCCGTTAGCTAACATCTTCGTTCCGCCCGTTTGTAGCTCTTATTGAAAGACTTGGTTGTGTTTCCTCGGCAGAAAGTGACGCAGTACACGCTGATCATCCAGGCCACCGACATGGAGGGAAACCCCACGTACGGCTTGTCCAACACGGCAACGGCGGTCGTCAGGACGACCGACGTCAACGACAATCCTCCGGAGTTCACAACCGACAGCGTGAGTACCACCTCGCAGAACCAGGACCCCCCCCCCCTCTCCCCCGCAGAACCAGGAACCCGTGTCGTTTCTTTCCCCGCAGTTCTTCGGAGAAGTTCACGAGAACCGCGTCAACGCCATCGTGGCCAACCTCACGGTGACGGACAAAGACCAGCCGCACACGGCGGCGTGGGGCGCCGTGTACCGCGTCGTCGCCGGCGACCCGTCGGGACACTTCTCCGTCCCCACCGACCCGTCCACCAACGAGGGCCTGGTCACCGTCGTCAAGGTAACCACAATAAACAAGCTTCCGGGCCGGGTGCGCGGCGGGTGGCGAGCTTTCGTGTCGGCGTCGGCTTGAGCCTCGGCTCCCGTTTCCACGGCAACCTTTCAAGTCGTTTAACAAAATGTTTTGAGTTCCCAAGACATTTCAGGCATCGTTTAGAACTTTTTCGTTCAAGAAACGTTTTGCGTTTCCATGACAAATATTTACAATCGTTTTTATGTTTAAAAGTTTTCATTTGTACATTTTTGTTAAAAAATGTCAGGTTTTTTATGTTTTGGTTAAAGGAATAGTTTACGTTTCCACGACAACGCTTCGAGTAAAACGTGTTTTTACTTGTCCGTTAAAGAAACGATGACCTTTCATTTAAAAACACATAATTTTTGCGTTTCGCTGACATGTTAGCTTATTAGCTTTCTTGTTAGCATCGCGGTATCGCAGATCACGTTGCGTCGCTACGTTTAAGAATGTTTAAAAACAAATATAGAGATTTGTTTTTTTGTTTTTTTTTCTTTTTAAATTTTAACAGTTGCTAACTTAAAATTGAAAAAAACAAACAAAACAAATGGTGGTTTGTTTCGCGCGACCTGCATTTTTAGCTAGTTTCAATATTTTTATCTACTTGTTTCATCATAGCCGTTAAGTTCTGAATTTCTCTCCCCATAATAAAATTTAATTCCGTAGTGATCACAGCCAGCAGTCTGTTTCTATTTTGTTGTTTTTTAACTGTTGTTGTTGTTGTTCTCCAGCCAGTGGACTTCGAGCTAACGCGCTCCTTCATGCTAACCGTGGAGGCGGAGAACGAGGTCCCTCTGGCGCGCGGCGTGTCCCTCCACCGCCAGTCCACCTGCACCGTCTCCGTACGAGTCCTGGACGTCAACGAGAGCCCCGAGTTCAACCCCAACCCGAAGTCCGTCAAGCTGGAGGAGGGGCTTCCCGCCGGCTCCATGCTAACCATGTTCACCGCGCAGGATCCCGACCGCAACATGAGGCAAAGCATCCGGTGAGAAACCGTCCGAACGTCTGGCGAGGAAGCTAGGTGGCGCTAGCTAACGGTCACCGCTACATGAGGCCAAATGTCTCTCTCTCTCTCTGTCTCTCTCTCTCTCTGTCTCTCTTTGTCGCTCTCTCTCTCTCTCTCTCTCTCTCTGTCTCTCTCTCTCTGTGTCTCTCTCTCTCTCTCTGTCTCTCTCTCTGTGTCTCTCTGTCTCTCTCGCTGTCTCTCTCTCTCTCTCTGTCTCTCTCTCTCTCTGTCTCTCTCTCTCTGTGTCTCTCTGTCTCTCTCGCTGTCTCTCTCTCTCTCTCACTGTCTCTCTCTCTCTCTCTCTGTCTCTCTCTCTCTGTCTCTCTCTTTGTCGCTCTCTCTCTCTCTCTGTGTCTCTCTGTCTCTCGCCCCTTCTCTCTGTCTCTCTCTCTCTCTCTCTCTCTCTGTCTCTCTCTCTGTCTCTCTTTGTCGCTCTCTCTCTCTCTCTCTGTCTCTCTCTCTGTCTCTCTTTGTCGCTCTCTCTCTCTCTCTCTGTGTCTCTCTGTCTCTCGCCCCTTCTCTCTGTCTCTCTCTCTCTCTGTCTCTCTCTCTCTGTCTCTCGCCCCTTCTCTCTGTCTCTCTCTCTCTCTGTCTCTTTCTTTCTCTCTCTGCCCGTCTCTCTCTCCCCGTCTCTGGCTGTCTCTCTCTCTGTCTCTCCCTCTCCCCCTCTCTCTATGTGTGTCTCTCTCTCTCCCCCTCTCTCTCTCTCTCTCTCTCTCTCTCTCTATCTCTCTCTCCCCCCCTCTCTCTCTCTGTCTCTATCTCTGTGTCTCTCTCTCTCTCTCCCCCGTCTCTCTCTTTCTCTTTCTTTCTCTCTCTCTCTGTCTCTGGCTGTCTCTCTCTCTGTGTCTCTCCCCCCCCCCCCCCCCCTCTCTCTCTCTCTCTCTCTCTCTCTCTCTCTCTCTCTCTCTCTCTCCCCCACACAGATACTCTATGTTGCTCGACCCGGCCGGTTGGCTCTCCATCGACTCGTCCAGCGGCAGGATTTCCACGGTGGCGGTCCTCGACCGCGAGTCTCCGTACGTCAGGAACAACATCTACAACGTGAGCGTCGTGGCGTCGGACAACGGAATCCCGCCGGCTAGCGGCACGGGGACGCTGCAGATGTTCCTGCTGGACATCAACGACAACGCCCCCTCCGTGTCGCCCCAAGAGGTGGAGGTGTGCGAGAAGCCCCGCCCCCACGCCGCCGCCATCGACATCACGGCCAGCGACCCCGACCTGGCGCCCAACGCCGGCCCCTTCGCCTTCGAGCTGGCTAGCCGTCCCGCCGACGTGCGCCGCAACTGGACGCTGCACCGCGTCAACGGTTAGCATGATGTTAGCCCTTCAAGATAAAACGCCTCCTTTTGTTTTCGCTAATGAAAAGTTTCTCTTTTCAAATTGGAAACGTATGGAAGTAAAACTGTGCCGTCAGATTCTGAATTCGAATTTCTAACTCTGAATTTTTTTACCATCGAAATCAGACTTTGAATTTTAAAAGCTGTCTAATTTCAAGGACGTATTTTTTTTTAACATCTCAAAATATTCAGTGGGTAAAAATTCAATGTGTCTAAAAATTGAGCCGCAAAAAAAATTCAGCTGTAAAAAAATTCAGCCGCAAAAAAAATTCAGTTGCGAAAAATTCAGCTGCAAAAAAAATTCAGCCGTTAAAAATTTTTTGCAGCTGAATTTTTCGCAACTGAATTTTTTTTGCGGCTGAATTTTTTTACAGCTGAATTTTTTTTGCGGCTCAATTTTTTTTGCAGTTGAATTTGTTTTGAAGCTGAATTTTTTTTAGTGGCTCTATTTTTTTTGCAGTTTAATTTTTTTTGAAGCTGAATTTTTTTGCAGCTGAATTTTTAGACACATTGAATTTTTACACTGAATATTTTGAGATGTTGAAAAAAAAAATCAGAAGCAAAAAAAAGATACGTATTTGAAATTCGACAGCTTTTAAAATTCAAAGTCTGATTTCGATGGTAAAAAAATTTGAAATTGGAATTCAGAATCGGACGGCAGTTTTACTTCCATAGAAACGCCTCTTTTTTACGTCTTTGTTCAAACGTTTTTTACATTTTCATTAAAAAAAAAAAAAAGAAAAGTGTGTCACGTTAGCGACGCGTGTTTGGCGCTAGCCTCAGCTACGACTTCTCGCTACGCTTCCTCCCGCAGGCGACTTCGCTCAGCTGCGCCTGCGGCTCAGCTCGCTGGCGAGCGGCGTGTACGAAGTTCCCGTGACGATCACGGACTCGGGAAACGTCCCGATGTCCGACACGTCGCTCCTGCTGGTCAGAGTGTGTCGCTGCGATCGCCACGGCGACTGCGTGGACGTGGAGCGCGTCGTCGCCGCGGGGCTCGGCGCCGGCGCCGTCGTCGCCGTCCTCGTCTGCATCGTCTTCCTGCTGGGTGAGTCTCTGTCGCCACGGAAACGTAACGAATTAAATATATAGATAAAATGAAAATAAGGAAATTATAACTTAAATAAATGTAAATACATTTGATAACTAATTCAATATTTTCTATTTTAATGGTGAAATAATAAATACTTTGAGGAATTGTGTGATTTAATTTCATTATTTGAATTAATAGTTCAAATTATTAAAATAAAAACCAAAAATTTTTAATTAAATAAAAAAGTAAATAAAAATTATTATTGGTTTTTGTTAACGTTTTTGTCTCAGTATAATTAATTTAAATAATTCCAGTTATTTTAAATAAAGAATATAATATACATCATGATTTTAATTAATTATTGTTTTTGAGTAATATATTAAATTAAATTGTAATTTTTAAGTGAAGTAAATAATTAAAACTGTACTTTTAATTTAAATTTTTTAATTATTTACTGAATTAAAAAAAAACTTTTCTCGTGTATTTATGATTTAATTCTAAACTACGTAAGTACAACTGAAGTAATGAAGTATTGAAGTAATGAAGTATTGAAGTAATGAAGTAATGAAGTACTGGTCCAACCGGCTCCTCAGTTCTCGTCCTGACGTTCGTCATGTGGATGAGACGTCGTCACGGCGACCGTCACAACAAGCAGCTGCTGATCGACGCCGACGACGACGTGAGAGACAATATCCTGAAGTACGACGAGGAGGGGGGGAGGGGAGGAGGACCAGGTACTGCACTACACGCTGTACTACACACCAGCTACACGTTAATACACACTAAACCATGGTGTGTGTGTGTGTGTGTGTGTGTGTGTGTGTGTGTGTGTGTGTGTGTGTGTGTGTGTGGAGTGTAGGACTACGACCTCAGCCAGCTCCAGCAGCCGGACGCCATCGACTCCGAGGTGTTGAAGGTCGGCGTGCGTCGTCTGGACGAGCGTCCGATGCACCACGACCACACGTACCCGCCGCCGCCGCCACACACCGGGGACATCGGAGACTTCATCCACGAGGTGGGCGCACACACACACACACACACACACACACACACACACTCCGTCTCCATGGAAACGCTCCATTAGAAACACAACCAACAGCCCCAACTCGTGGATCGACGTGCTGGATAGGTAATTTTCAAGGGTTTCAGCCGTCGTCATGGAAACACAAAAATGCTCTCTCACAAATTTAAAATCGTGAAATTTCACGATCCGTACTCGGTATCGGTAGTTAAAGATTAGCCCTCGGTATTAGTAGCTAAAGGTTAGTACTCGGTATCGGTACTTGGTATTAGTAGTTAAAGATTAGTGCTCGGTATCGGTACTCAGTATCAGCAGCTGAAGGTTAGTACTCGGGAACGGTACTCGGTATCAGTAGCTGAAGGTTAGTACTCGGTATCAGTACTCGGTATCAGTAGTTAAAGATTAGTACTCGGTATCGGTACTCGCCATCGGTACTCAGCATCAGTAGTTAAAGATTAGTCCTCGGTATCGGTACTCGCCATCGGTACTCGGTATCAGTAGTTAAAGATTAGTACTCGGTATCGGTACTCGCCATCGGTACTCGGCATCGGTAGTTAAAGATTAGTCCTCGGTATCGGTACTCGCCATCGGTAGTTAAAGATTAGTGCTCGGTATCAGCACTCGGTATCGGTACTCGGCATCAGTAGTTAAAAATTAGTACTCAGTATCGGTACTCTGTACCAGTAGTGAAAGATTAGTCCTCGGTATCGGTACTCCTATAACATGTCTCTTCCTGGGTTTCAGGGTCTGGCGGCGGCCGATAACGACCCGGCGGCGCCTCCCTACGACTCGCTGCTGGTGTTTGACTACGAGGGCGGCGGCTCCACAGCCGGCACACTCAGCTCGCTGCACTCCGCCGCCTCTAGTGGCGGCGAGCAGGACTACGACTACCTCGCCGACTGGGGGCCGCGCTTTCGCAAGCTAGCCGACCTGTACGGCGGCGGCCACGACGACTAGCCCCGCCCCCAGCCGCAACAGGAGCAAACATTCGGATGTAATTTTGGGGGGTGCGCGGCGACAGACACGGAACGCTAGCAGCTCCGACGGATTTCGCACACGCTCGTCTACGCTTGAATCTCGCGGGATGGCGGCGCTAAGGCGCAAATGTGCCTTTTTGTACTTGATTTTTTTTTTTTTTTCTTTGGGATTGATTGTTACGTCTTGATCCTGTAATGGTTACATAATGATGTTTCCAAGTGAAGAAGCAAAACTTTGGTAGCATTTTGTTTTGGAAACGTTTCACATTAATGCAAAACTTTCCAATTAAAATCGTTATTCAGTTTTTTGAGGGAAAAGTATCGCGTTTCAAGTGAAAACACTATTTTTGCATTTGTTTTGGAAGTTTTCCATTTCCACGACTTTTCTTGAGATAACGTATAATTTGTATGTTTTTGTACCGCGTTTCCTCGACGTCACATGTAAAAACACATTGTTTTTGTGTTTTGGTTTAACGAAAAGTTTCGCATTCCCACGACAACGTTTGAAGCAAAAAAAAAAAAAGCAAGATATTTATGTTTTTTTGTTTCGGAAAAATTTCTTGTTTCCACAACATTTTGAAAACCGGGTCCATTTCCATGCAAATGGCAGAAATGCTGAAAATGATGCTGTTAACATGAAGGACTTTTTTTTCAGAAAGTTGCTTTATCCCGTAAACGGACCTAAAAACAAATGCTATGTTAGTTTTACGGGGCGTCGCCGGTCGTCGTTTCGTTGCAATGCTAACTCGTCGACACTCTGCTGTGGTGGATTTTGAAGAAAAAAGAACTGTGAAGTTTTCTTGCTGACCATCTACGTTCTCAAACTGTAAACTTTAACGTGTACAGATTGTAACTTTTCTCTCGTTGTGGTCTGAACATGCTAACACGTCGATCCTTGTATACATGTCTTTTGATTACAAATTAAAAGGTTTTTGCATGTTTTTATCTTTCTATTCTCGAAAAACTTTAGTTTTTAAAAACTTTGTCCAACACGCACACGAAACCTTTGAACTTCAAAGGAGTCACCACCCTAAAGGCTAACCGCTAATGGCTAAGCGCATGGGTTCACAATTTATTCATGTCCCATTAGCGAATAACTGTTAACCACTAGCTGCTAATCACTAAGGACCAATGGCCAACCAGTAACGGCTAACTGCTAGAGGCTCGCCGCTAAAGGCTTACCGTCAGTGTCGTGGCACTACTGGCTAACCTATAGTGGCTAAATGACGCAGGCTTCAAAGTTCAAACTAGTGTCCTTAGCGGTTAATTGCTTGACGTAGAAGGCTAACCACGAGTTGCTAGTGGCTAATTGCTAAAGACTGACTGCTGGCAGCTGACTGATAATGGTTAAATTACATTGGGCTCAAAGTTTATACTAATCTCATTCGACTGCTACAAGGCTGAAATTTCAAAAATCATTGAAACACAAAAATCTCCAAAATTGTTCAGGTGACTTTGACATTGCAATGTATGTTTTGTTTTTTTTCAAATGGAATTTTAATCCCTTTGATTTCCGCCGGCCGCACCGTGCTCCCGGGAGGCACCACGGCACCGGAAGCGTTTTGGCGGGTTGCTGCGGGTGTCGGCCATCTTTGATGAGGTTTCTCATCCATTCATCAAGAGGCAGAGACTCTTTTCTCCCGCTCCGCGGAATTCAATCACTCCCACCCCGGGCTCAGAGTCGCTT
>NC_137661.1:27495798-27590798 GCF_963422515.1 Blennius ocellaris | reverse complement strand
AGGAGGCGGAGCTTAAAGAGCTGCGCAGCAAGATGGACGCCCACATCAGCGAGTACCAGGAGCTGCTGGACGTCAAGCTGGCGCTGGACATGGAGATCAACGCCTACCG
The DNA here is from genome assembly GCF_963422515.1 of Blennius ocellaris. Taxonomy (NCBI): domain Eukaryota; kingdom Metazoa; phylum Chordata; class Actinopteri; order Blenniiformes; family Blenniidae; genus Blennius; species Blennius ocellaris. The sequence continues at coordinate 27,590,689 of NC_137661.1, read as the reverse complement.
CAAGCTGCTGGAGGGCGAAGAGACCCGGTAGGCCCCGCCCCCCCCTCACCTGAAGCCCCGCCCCCTCACCTTGTCCTCCTCCAGGTCCCAGGGTTCCATCCTCTCCTCTTCTCTTCCAGGCTCAACCTGTCTCCCAGTCCTCCGGCCCGGGGGGGCGTGTCCAGGCTGGTCAGCTCCGCCCACTCAGCCAAGCGGCGGTGTGTGGAGGCGGGGCTTCAGGGGGCGGAGTCCAGCAGCTGGGGGAGTGGGGGGGTCAGCATCGCCCCCACCGACCTGGAGGGGAACTATGTGACGCTGGTCAACGAGTCAGACCAGGTGTGTGTGTGTGTGTGTGTGTGTGTGTGTGTGTGTGTGCGCGCGCCTGCCCCCCCCACCCCCTCACTATGTTGTTACCCCCCCCCCCCACAGGCCTGTCCTCTGGGGAACTGGAGGCTGAACCGGCAGGTGGACCAGGAGGACCAGATCTCCTACAAGTTCTCCCCCCGGTTCGTCCTGGGGGGGGGCAGCTCCGTCACGGTGAGGAACTCCACCCTCCAACCCCCCCGCCCCCCACCCTCCAACCCCAGTTCTAATTACCCCCCCATGACGACACAGGTTTGGTCAGCTGACTCTGGCTCCGCCCACCGACCCCCCACTGACCTGCTGTGGAAAAGCCAGAGCTCCTGGGGGACAGGAAGTGACATCATCACCTCACTGGTGGACGCCGATGGACAGGTACCCCCCCCCCCCTCACCTCCTATGACTCCCCCTCCTCTGTGACTCCACCCAATCCCCCTGTGACTCCGCCCCCTCCAGGAAGTGTCCAGGAGCACGGTGAGCCAGTCGGAGGACGAGGTGAACGGAGACGAGGAGCAGCAGGAGGCGCAGACGGTACCTCCTCTTGTTCTCTGCTCCTTATTCTCTAACCTTCCTCCTCTAACGTGGAACTTCTCCTGCAGGAGGCGACGGCGTCCCGAGAGTGTGTCGTCATGTGAACGTCCGCCTCTCCTTTTCTACTCAATAAAACTACTTTTACAACAACTACCTTGTTTGTGTGTGTGTGTGAGAATAAAGAGGAATATAAAGACCTGGACTGGAGCGAAAGGAGGCCTGGACTGGAGCCTTGAGGACCTGGACTGGAACATAAAGAAGACCTGGACTGGAGCCTTGAGGACTTGGACTGGAACATAAAGAAGACCTGGACTTGGACAAAAGGAGGCATGGACTGGAGTGGAAAGAAGACCTGGACTGGAATCCTGAAGACCTGGACTGGAGCCCTGAGAACTTGGCTGGAACCCTGTGGACCTGGACTGGAACATTAAGAAGACCTGCAGTGGAACAAAAGGAGGCCTGGACTGGAGCCCTGAGGAACGCCACATCTGTTTGAGTTCCATCAATAAAATAAAAATAAAAAGGCATCATTTTTAAAGTCTCGTTAACGAAAAGCTCCACTTTTCCACGACAACTTTCACACTTTAATTCCAGAAAACGTTGCATTTCCACGACTCTTCAGGTGAAAATGCCATTTTTACATTTTGTTTAAAAGTTTCACATTTCCATGGCGACGTTTCAGTTGAAATATTGTCATTTTAAAATTTTTTCAACAAAGTGTTTGCGTGGAAATGAAAAACCTCTCATTAATGACGAGGTTTAAGCGATAACGGTGTTTTAACATGTTTTAATGGCGTTATCTCATCGTGGTATCGGTGTCACGTCAGTCTGATATCGGTCCAGTATCGGTACCGTCTCATCGCGCCGAGCCTCTGAAGCCGCCGCGTGCCGCCGCTGTTTCTCCCGGAGTCTCCGGCGATCTGCCCCCCCCCCCCCCCGCCCCCGCCCCCCCCGTCCTGCGGGACCTGGAGGACCTGGACACCGGGGGCACCTGGCACGCAGGCTTGCAGCGGCCGAGCGGAGCTCCGGATGCGGGCATCGAGCAGGGGAAGGCGGCGCTGCGGAGGAACAAAGCCCGGGGAAGGACGCCGCGGTGCGGGGCGGGAGCTAGCTTCTCCTTCCTCCTCCTCCTCCTCCAGGTAGAGCCGCACTCACCGGGTCCTCTCGCGGGGCGGAGCGCCTCCAGGCCGGCAGGCTGCGGCGGGTCGGGTCGGTGACGGGAGCTCCGCGTAGACACCGACTCTTCACGCGCAGTGCGGCCGGGGCTGAGAGGCTCCGGGCCGGCGAAGAGCAAGCGGGTCGAGTCGGTGATGGAGACTCCGCGCGGCCTGGAGAGCCCGTTAAATACCGACATGAAATATCCTAAATATTATGATTAGAACGTTGACGAGTGTTTGTGTAGACGCACATATTTGAATTTACGTGTTTTATGATGTAATATTTAGGCTCATTTACTCGTATTGATATATAATTCTATATTCAGTGAGACGTAGTTGTGCATAAATATACTACATATGCTAATTGATTTATGATATGTACATATAATATATTATGAAAATATATGTAATATGTTTGAGTATTTGTATTGGAATATATTTGTCTTGTTGTGATGATTTGTATATCAATTTACAACGTGTTCATTTATTATTATATTTAATGTCTATGTTGAGTTGTGTATTTACAGTGTGTTATATATACATACATACATAAATACACACACACACACATATATATGTGTGTGTGTGTGTGTATTTATGTATGTGCGTATATATAGATATTATACATACATATACACACATACATATACAAATATATATATATATATATATACACACACATATATGTACATATACACACACACACACATATATACGTATGTATTATGTGTTTTCAGGTTTGTCTGAGAAACGATGCTCGTCACCCCGATGCTCTTGTTGCCCCTCCTGCCCCTCCTGCCCCTGGTGGGCGGGGCTTCCTGCCCAGGTGGGTGTCGCTGCTACAGTCTGACTGTGGAGTGCGGCTCCACCGGGCTGAGGGGGATCCCCCGGGGGGCGCTCACCTGCACGCAGGTAACACAACTTCATTTCTTCATTCATCTAATTATTTATATATATATAGATCTATAGCATCATTTATTTCCTGTAAATTACACACAACGTATTGTATTGTTCTCAGGACTGGACTGTGCACCTTACCTCCTTTACACCCCCGCCCTCCTTGCACTATTGTCCTTACTATGTTTTTTTTATATATTCTGCACTTTTTTATTTTTCTGAATATGTTTCTCACATATTCTGTACACTGTTGTACTGTTACTGGAGTTGTTTTTAATCTAATTGTACCTGGTATAGTGACAATAAAAGGCATTCTAATTGTATTTATATATATACTTATGTGTTCATTTCTATATTAATTAATAAAATAATTAAATTGATCATAAAGGTGTTTAGGCTCCTCCCACCAGGATTTAATTCACACTGGTTGTGTTTCAGACTTTGTTTCTTCAGGACAATCTGATTGCTCAGATTGGAACCGACGACCTCGTTCTGCTCACACACCTCAACTACCTGTACCTGCAGGTAACACACACACACACACACACACACACACACACACACACACACACACACACACACACACACACCCCTCACCTGAACAGGGATAGCTACATTTTTTTAGCATTGTTAGCAGTTAGCACTGTGAAATCTCCTAACACATTAGCCACATTAGCATTGTTCGCACTATCAACACTGTTAGCTGCTCCCTCCCTCCTGCAGAACAACACCCTCTCCTCCGTAGAACCCGGATCGTTCCGGAACCAGAAGCGCCTCGTGGAGCTAGCACTGAATGCTAACCGCCTCCGCCAGCTGAGCGCAGACGTTTTCCGCGGCCTGGAGCAGCTGCGCATCCTGTACCTAGCAGCTAACCGCATCTCGCGGCTGCAGGACCACACCTTCCGCGGTCTGCAGGTACGTCAACATTGGCGTGTTGACACGCTAGCTCAGATGAGTCATCTGCGTGTGTGTGTGTGTGTGTGTATTAGCGTCTGCAGGAGCTGCACTTGCAGCACAACATCCTGGAGTCAGTGTCGGAGCGTGCCATGCTAGGCCTCGGCTCGCTAGCACTTCTCGACCTGAGCGCTAACAACCTGCACACGATTGGAGCGGCCGCGCTGAAGCCGCTAGTCAGCCTGCAGGTGCTGCGCGTCACAGGTAAGGTGCTAGTGCTGTTAGCATCTAATACCGTTAGCATCACAGGAGGAGATAGTAACGCTGTTAGCACCACGTGTTTTAGCTATGTTAGGACAGTTAGCTCTTTTAGCACTATCAGCTCCGTGACCAATAACGCTGCTCCCTTACCCCCCCAGACAACCCGTGGCGCTGCGACTGCGCCCTCCAGTGGCTGCGCTGCTGGATGGACGAGGCGGGCCGCCGCCTATTGAGCTGGTCGGAGCGCCGGCTGCTATGCGCCGAGCCGCCGCGGCTCCGCGGCCGCAGTCTGCTGGAGGTTCCCGCCAACAGCCTGGTGTGCATCCCCCCCCTGCTGCAGCTGGAGCCCCGCCGCCTGGCCCTGCGCCTGGGGGAGAGCCTGCGGGTGTCCTGCACCGCGTCAGGGTACCCTCGGCCTCAGGTTAGCATGTAGCATGGTAGCCTCGCCTTAGGTTAGCATGTAGCATGGTAGCCCCGGTCACAGGTTAGCATGGTAGTGCGGCGGTCCCTGCCACTAGTTAGCACACCAATAAGGAGTTTAGTTGGATTAGCCATATTTGCAGTGTTAGCCATGTTAGCTGTGTTAGCATTAGCATATTAGCATGTGTTCTGGTTCCAGGTGACGTGGAGAAAAGCGTCCCAGGGGAAAGTCGTCCTCTCTCCACGTGGCCTGGTGCAGGAGGTGCTGGTGGGCGGAGCGTCGGTGGGCGGAGCTTCGGCGCCCCAGGAAGCGGCAGTGGGCGGGGCCTCGGAGGACGGCGGCAGCAGCGGCCGCTTCGACCCCGACACGGGCAGCGGCATGCTCTTCCTCAGCAACGTGACGGTGGCGCACGCCGGCTTCTACGAGTGCGAGGCGTGGAACGCCGGGGGCGTGGCCAGAGTGACCTTCCAGCTCGCCATTAACTCCTCCTCCTCCTCCTCCTCCTCCTCGGTGTGGGCCTCGTGGCCGCCGCAGCACGCCGCCGTGCGGCCGCGGGCGCCGGACGTGAGCCGCGAGCCGCTGCACGCGCTCGGCAGCATGGCGTTCGGCGCACTCGGCGCCGCCACGCAGACGGCCATCGCCGCTGGCATCTCGCTGCTCACGCTGACAGCGCTGCTGCTGCTCGCCATGATCTACAGCCGCCGCCATCGCCACGGCGACAAGGAGGCGGGCCACGACCACAAGGTGCGCAAGGAAACGCTAAAATAGCAGAAAAGGTTTTAGCGACTTCGGCGTTTCACGTGACGAAACATGACGCAACGTGATGTGTCGTTACGTATTTTAACATAACGTAACAACGCAATACAAGGTTGTGAAGTGGGCGGGGCTTGTCAGGCTGACGTGTGCTGTGATTGGCCGCAGGAGGAAAGCATCCTGTACGTGAACGACTACTCGGACGGGCCGACCACCTTCGCCCAGCTGGAGGAGTTCCGCGACGAGCGCGGCCACGAGATGTTCGTCTTGAACCGCGCCGGCCCCGCCCATTCACCGCCGCCGGACGACGAAGAGGAGGATGAGGAGGAGGATGAGGAGGAGGAGGAGGAGGAGGAGGGGCGGGTGACGGGGGAAGGGGGGGAGGCACTGCCTGTCGTGACGGCGGAGTCGGAGGCTGTGCGACTGTTCGTGGACTCGCCGATCGCCTACGAGATCCACTGCTGAGACTTTAGACTAAAGCCCGCCCCCGCAATGTCATTGCCCCGCCCCCTACAGGACCGGCCCCGCCCCCTCATGCAAACCAACCGCAAACCATTACCTAAGTTTCACTGTTAGGAAAGTTTTAACGTTACGGAATTTTTTTGGGCCATGTAAACAGACCCTCCCCCCCCCCCCCCCCCAAAAAAAACATCCCAAAAGTTTTAACGTTACAAAAGTTTGAACATCGTCCATCAGAACCTGCCCCGCCCCCTTCACAACATGCCCCGCCCCCAGGCCATCTGAAGCACAACCGACGATTACATCTCCCCCAGACAAATAAAAGACCCTTGGATCAACTTCCTGTCACGTCATTTTTAAAACACTTCGCTGTTAGCGGGTTAGCTGTTTGCGATAATTCAGCTGCTGAAATAAATTAAATAAACTTTTACTTTGAAGTGGAAGGGGGAAGAAAGTGGGCGGAGCTCCAGCGCTGAAGGAAAAACTAAACTTTTAATCACTATTTAAAATTGAGGGTGGGTTGAGTGTTTGAGTGTTGATGCGTCCCGCCTGTCGCTCCTTGAAAATATATCAGAAAATATAAGCTTTTTAAAGAAAAACTTTTATTTTGTTGTCGTGGAAGAGGAAGAAAGTGGGCGGAGCTCCAGCAGCGAAAGAAAAACTTTTAATCAACATTTATATATTTCACATTTCAGAATCCGCTGACGCTAGGCTACAAACATGTTAGCATAGCAACATGTTAGCATAGAAACATATCTTTGTATGCTAGCTTTTAGCATATAACATGTTCGCGTAAAAACGTGCCTTGGGATTTATTTGAACGCTAACGTACGAAATCGTAGAAATGAGCTGAAAGTTTGCATGCGTCCGTACAAAAACTGGGTATGAGTTTCGAGGCGGGGGAGGGGTGGGTCAAACCTGAGGCTCAATGAGATAACAGCAGCTCAAATAGCTACAAATGCTAAAGTAGCTAGGACTAAAGTGGCTAAAAACTGCTAAAGTTGCTAATTGTTACAGATTTAGCAATTTTACCTATTGTAGCAAATTTAGGTGACTTAGGTATTGTAGCTAGTTTTCCTAATATAGCGGTTTTTGCTTTTTTTTGGCCATTTTTGCCACATTAGCTATCATAGCTACGTTGAAAAAGCTACAATAGCTACAATAACTGAAATAGCTATGATAGCTAAAAATGCTACAATAGCAAAAAGCAACAACAGCAAAAAATGTTACAATAGCAAAAAGAGTTTAAACTGCTACAATAACTAAAATCACTGCAATAGCAAAAGAGCTACAATAACTAAAACTGCTACAATTGCAAAAATCGCTATGATAGCAAAAAAACAGCTAAAACGGGTACAATATCGGAGCTTTATTTTGCTATTGTAGCAATTTTAGCTATTATAATCGCATTAGCATTCCCCCGGCAGGCCCTTCCGAGCCTCAGGGCCCCGCCTCCCCAGATGTGTTTAGCCGCTACCCTAATGCTAATGTGGAGCAAAGTCCGCAACATGCAGCATTTTTTTTCCTTTCGTATTTTATTATCGTAAAAAGTCAAAAAGTTTCGAAACTTAAAGGCACAAACGTGTTGCCATGGAAACATCGTGCAAAAGAAGCAGGAGGGGCAAAAAGGAGGAAGTTGGCGAGTCATCGTTCCATGTTTGAAGTTTCTCATGCGGTCGTTAGCGTAGCAGCAACATGCGGGTTAGCTAACAAGCTAACGGGGATCTGCAGTGCGCACACGGTAATATACAGTTGGCATAGCGTCGATAGCGTCATCTAGCCATGGTAGGATGGCTGTTCTACACTCTTACTGAAACATTTTAGCCGTTTGACACTAATTGTCAGCTCGTTCTATTATTTTTCGTCAATTCGAACACTTTTAGCATTCGGAGCTATTATTATAGCCTTGATAGCTTCAGTTAGCGGCTGTAGAATGACTGTTCTATGCGATTTCAGAAACATTTTAACCATTTTATTTTAAATGTTGGCTGCTTTTAGCTAGTGTAAATATTTGTATCCCATTTTCAGCACTTTTCCTCGCTTTGATAGCTTCAGCTCGGCGCACCACAGACCCCCGAAACATTCCACCAGATAGCTAGCACATCGGATACACATCGTTTACATGAAGTTTATTTTAAAAATACAAACAAACAAAAAAAAGTTGGCTCGCAAAACCCGACCGATTAGACGTGAGCTTGATTGTTCATAAAATCAGAAGACGGTCGGGAAAAGCTCGCTAAGCGGTGACCGATTTTATTGCGAGAATACAGCGCTAGCTTATTAGCGCCTGGAGAAGAATGACATTGCATATATTAGAAGCACCTGCGGGGGAGGGGGGCTGGGCGGGGGGGCAATGGGAAGTAATAGGAGGGGGGGGGGGTTAAAAGGCTTTGACATCCATCCCAGAGTTCTTTGTGCTCGTCTTTAGTTCAACTCGATGGCTTCGTCCTCCATGCTATAGGCTAGGACTGATGCTAAGCTAATTGTCGCTAATCGTCCGTCTTCTTCTTCTGTGTTCGGATGTCCGTCAATTGCCGACATACCAAGACTGCAACACACACATACACAAATAGTAACGTAGCTAACAAGCTAAAATAGCTCACATGATAATATGCTTAATATAGCCAATATAGCTACTATAACTGTTATGCTAATATAGCTATTATAACCATTTTAGCTAATATGAGTAATTCAGCTAACATAGCCAACATGGCTAACCCAGCTAACGTGGCTGACGGCTAACCTGAGCTTGATAGAGTCCGCCGGGATCTCGCGGAGCGACTCCGACAAACGTGGCACGGCTAGCCGGGGGCGGGGTCCCGGGCGTCCCGGGGGTTCCGGGTGCCGAGTACGCTGCCAAACATTTTAACGAAAAAAAAACAAAAACAAAAAAAACAAAAGAAAATACTCGTTAAAATGAGAGAGAAAGAAATGACTTGGTGAAGGTGGATTGATCCTCCGGAAGAAGAAGAAGAAGAAGAGTTCCAGCGTCTCACTGGAGGAACTTGTTCAGAATGCTAACCACTGGAGCGCTCTGCTTTTCATCACAGTTAGCATGTAGCCTCGCTACCGTGTGAGCCGCTTGTTAGCATGTAGCCTTGCTACTGTGTGAGCCCTGCAGCTCGGTAGCATGTAGCCTCGCTACTGTGTGAGCCGCTTGTTAGCATGTAGCCTCGCTACTGTGTGAGCCCCACAGCTCATTAGCATGTAGCCTTGCTACATCTGAAGTGAGAAAAAACCTGCAGTGGAAAAGTTAAAACGCTGCTTCACAGATGTGTGGCTGCTGTGAGGGGGCATGGCCTGCAGTGAGGGGGCGTGGCCTGTTGTGAGGGGGCGTGGCCCGTGAGTTGGACAGCTTCTCTTCTTGATCTTATGGGGGCTGCAGCGCCGTTAGCTCCGGTGGAGGCGAGCACTTACTGGACGACGTCGGCGAGTTGGCTCCGCCCTCCGAGGTTGTGGTGGTGGCGACCTTTGATCCGGTGAGGAGCGATGGCGCTAGCATCGGAGACGAGATGTAGTGAGTCGGCACTTTCAGCTGGCCGCTCCCGTTTAGCTAGCGAGTTAAAAACAATAAAAATAGAGGTAATAGAGCTGATGATGCTAAAAAGTAGAATTAAATACATTTGAAATAATATGATAAAATACGATTTAAAATTAAACCTATAAATAATAAATTAGGCCTATTAGCATTAGTTGCTAGCTGCTACTCACTGATCGCGGGGTCTGGTTAGCCGGGTCGCAAGCTAACGACACCAGGTCCTTCAGCGGGTTCTGGTCCTGGTCTTGGTTCAGGTTCTGGTTGGGGGAGGGGTCCAGGTGGGGGGGGTACCGGATGGTTCCGTGGGGGAAGAAGGAGGAAGAGGAGGGGGGAGGGAGGGGGAAGTGGAGGGGGGAAGGGGGGAGGGCTGTCCGAGACAGACCTGAAGGGAGGGGGAGGGGTCAGTGTTTATGTGTGTGTGTGTGTGTGTGTGTGTGTGTGTGTGTGTGTGTGTGTGTCTCACTGTGTATAACAGGTCGGTGATGTTGTGTGAAGGAGACTCTGGGGGCGTCGTCCTGTGGGGAGGGGGCGGGACTATCGCTCTTCTTCACCCCCGGAGACATACCTGTTAGTATTAGCAACAATGCTAACCTTATTGTATACTGAACATTAGCTTTCCTTAGCAAGAATGCTATTAGCAACAATGCTAACTGTATATCACTTACATTAGAAACAATGCTAAACTTATCGAATAGCTTACGTAAGCCATATTGCTAACTTTATCATATTAGCTTTCATTAGCAACAATGCTATCATTATCATATACCTGAACGTTCGCTTTCATTAGCAACAATGCCAGCCTCATTGTATACTGGAATGTTAAGCGTTTATTAGCAACAGTGCTAGTAGGCGTACCTCCATCCAGCTCATCGGTCCAGTTGCGTGAGCCGCTAGCAGGGGAGGCGGGGGAGGGGTAGTACTCTGCGCCGGGACTGTCGGGATCGTCGTCCAATGACTTGTGACGCTTGTTCCTGTAAACACAACGCTAACATGCTAAAGACGCTAATGTGGCTAAAGAAATGAACACTGATTAAATCGACAAAGGAGCCAACATTGCCAAAATTCAAACTTATCATTAAAACAGTAAAAGTGGTTACCCGCTGGACGATGTGCTAGCTAGCGAGCGTCGCAGGCGGCCTGGCTGGTTGAGGTCAAAGGTCAGGTGACCCTGAAGGTCGCCCGCGGAGAACGCCGGTCCGATTCCCGTCACCACGGGGGCTAAACGTCGGAGAGCAAAAATTAGTGCGGCTAAAGTGGCATAGCGGCTACGTCGGCTAGCACGGACTCACTTCGGGAAACTGAGACGAGCTCGTTGACGCTGAAAACTCCCGAAGTCACGAAGCTCTCCTGGAAATCCGGAGCGTCTAAACAGACAAATTTCATTTCTTATGAATTTTTCGGTAAGTTTTCTTCGGCTCAGGTTCCACGTGCTGGGTTTTTACAAAAACGTATATTTCCCACACCAGTGGCAGCTGGCCAATAGAGGGCGCCCCCCCCCCCCCCCCCGGGAATGCTTGGCTTTAAATTATAAAATATATAAATCAACTGTAATACTGTCAAAACTTCCTGTTCAGTGAAAAAAGTAAAAAAATGCTGAGAAATATCAGTTGTTTTTTAAAAACGAACGTGGAAACGTGGCCTAATGTAAGAATCTCTGGTTACCCATCCCAGGGGGCCGGCTGTCGTCCTGGTGGGCGGGGCTTCCGCTCTGCTCCGCCTCTGAAACAAAGCAATTCTTATTTTAGCAAATCAACACTTTTTTTTTTTTAATCTCAAAAATGCTAAAATCCTAAAATATTTTCCGTATTCTTTAATTACAAAAAATATTTAAAGTATAAAAATAATTACAGAATATTTTGTACATTACAAAAATATTTTCTCAAAAATGCTAAAATCCAAAAATATTTTTGCGGATTCTTTAATTACAAAAAATATTTAAAGTATAAAAATAATTAGAGAATATTTTGTATATTACAAAAAGATTTTCTTTAATAATTGTTTTTTTTTTAATCAATCAAAAAATATTTCATTAATGACATTTTTAAAAAAATGTTTACTTTTTAATGAAACCATAGTCTGGCTCAGACCATATCCAGAACCTGAATGTGGTCCCGGTCCGGGTCCTGGTCTAGTGCTCACCCAGCTGCTGCTGGTTCTGCTGCACGTAGTGGGCCAGGTACAGGTCCAGCTCCTTCACCGACACCGAGATGTGACGCGGCTGAACGCACAGCGCCGGGTTGGAGCAGCGGGCGCCTTTCACCAGCCGCTCGCCGTCCGTGCTCTCCAGGGGGATCCCCCGGAACAGGATGACCATCACCAGGTCCAGCCGCCACACCTGGACACATGACAAAACCCGTTAGCTGCTCACGCTACAGCTAGCCCGGTCCGGCCGCCAGCCACACCTGGACACGTGAGAAAACCGGTTAGCAGCTCATGCTACAGCTAGCCAGGTCCGGCCGCCAGCCACACCTGGACACGTGGGAAAACCCGTTAGCGGTTCATGCTACAGCTAGCCAGGTCCGGCCACCACACCTGGACACATGGGAAAACCCGTTAGTGGCTCATGCTACAGCTAACCAGGCCCGGCCGCCACACCTGGACACGTGGGAAAACCCATTAGCGGCTCACGCTACAGCTAGCCAAGTCCGGCCGCCACACCTGGACACGTGGGAAAACCCGTTAGCAGTTCACGCTACAGCTAGCCAGGTCCGGCTGCCAGCCACACCTGGACACGTGGGAAAACCCGTTAGCAGTTCATGCTACAGCTAGCCAGGTCCGGCCACCACACCTGGACACATGGGAAAATCCGTTAGTGGCTCATGCTACAGCTAACCAGGCCCGGCCGCCACACCTGGACACGTGGGAAAACCCATTAGCGGCTCACGCTACAGCTAGCCAAGTCCGGCCGCCACACCTGGACACGTGGGAAAACCCGTTAGCAGTTCACGCTACAGCTAGCCAGGTCCGGCTGCCAGCCACACCTGGACACGTGAGAAAACCGGTTAGCAGCTCATGCTACAGCTAGCCAGGTCCGGCCGCCTGCCACACCTGGACACGTGGGAAAACCCATTAGCGGCTCATGCTACAGCTAACCAGGTCCGGCCGCCACACCTGGACACGTGGGAAAACCCGTTAGCGGCTCACGCTAAAGCTAACCAGGTCCGGCCGCCACACCTGGACACGTGGGAAAACCCGTTAGCAGCTCATGCTAACCTTGTCGGCTTGCCGTAGACAGTCGATGCGTCTCATCTTGCCCTTCTGGTCGGGATTGGACAGAACGCAGACATTCTTTTTCCCGCTAACCGAGAGTACGAAGTCTTCGCGACACTCTGGCCGGATGTCCTTCCGCAGTTTGGCTAGCAGGCGCGACGCCCACTTCTGCTTCACCTGTTGATGCCCCAAATGCACTGCAGTTAGTGTTACATGCTAATGCTAACCACTAATGCTAACCTCTTGCTTCTCGCCTAGCAGCTTGGTGCTAATGGTAGCCTCCTGCTTCTCATCCTCGATGCTAATGCTAAACTCGTGCTTCTCGCCCAGCGGCTCGGTGCTAATGCTAACCTCCTGCTTCTCGCCCAGCAGCTCGTCCTTCACGGCGCGCTCTTCATCAGCACTCATCCTCTTCTCGTGCTTCTTGAAGTAGCGCCGCTTCCGTGCCTGCAGGTTGAACCACGTGTAGCTAAACGCCCTCACGTGGGGCAACAAGGCCTCGATGAAGGGGTGGAACTCGTCCTGTGAGGGGCGGCAGGCAGTTAAAAGCTAGGTAGCATTTAGCGCTGCTAACAGAAAGCTAACGCTACATCAGCTAAAAAAGAGCAAATAAGGTGCTGCAATTGCTAAAAATATGCTAAAATAGTTAAAAGTGCTTAAACAAAACTCCAAACATCCACAGAAATGGCTTAAAAATATGAACATGACTGTAAAATAACACAGTTAAAAAAAATAGAAAACACAGAAAATAAAAAAAATTTAGAAATTAAAAAATATAGAAAATAATTTACAAAATAGACAAAATATAGAAAATACAAAAACGTTTGGAAAAAAACCTCAAATAAATAAAAGTAGATAAATAATAGAACAATAACAATAGAAACAATATTATACTTTTTTTTTTTTTAATGAATAAATAAGAAAAATACTGAAAAAAAAAGAAAATAAGAAACAAACAAATATAGGAAATACACCAAAATAAATTAAATAAAAAAGATATGGGGAATACGATTATAAAAATATAAAAAATATATAGGGAAAATAAATTGATAAAAACAGACAAAAATAGAGGAATACAAAACAGAGGAATATATTTTTTTTAAATGGACTTCACAAAATGTAAAATATATAATAAAATATAGCAAAAAAATAGATAAGGCAGCTAAAATAGCTGAAATAAAAATGTTAAAAAATTGCAAACGATAAATACAAAAAAAAGCCAAAACTGCTTAAACCAAACATAAAAATGGACAATATTAGCGTCAACTACAAAACTCTGAAGAACCTTTGAAATGTGTAAAACATATACCTCTGTTATATATAAAACTCATATATTTCATGTCATATAAACTTCTCAACACAATAAGACAGAATTAGCTTGAACATCCACTAAACAACTAAAAATGAAACTTGACTTGAAGTTAAGGTGAGAAGTTGTTAGTGATTTTATTTGGTTTGTTTTTTTGTTTTTTTTTTTGGGGGGGGGGGGGGGGGGGGGGGGGGGACTGCAGCCGGGAGCCGCGGCGCTGCTTCCCGGGACAAGGAGCTGCTCGGCCCGGGGAGTCATCACCACCTCGGCCCACTGACTCCCACTGCAGCCATTTTCTGCTGACTAACACTAAACACGGAGGAAGAGGAGGAGGAGGAGGAGGAGGAGGAAGATGAGGAGGAGGCTGAACTTCAACTTGGCCTCCTCCGTCCGCCGGCCTGCAAAACGTCCCGTCCCCCCCCCCCCTCCCCGCTCGCGCCGCCACTCCATTCAGAACCCCGTAGCGAAAACGTCCCGTTTTAACTTTTCCTCGAGCTGGCGTCACCAAAAACGCTCCGATCTGCCGCAAAACCGGGGCCACGACACGAACGCGCGTCCCGCGGCCAATCCGGCTGCGCCAAAACACCCGTGGCGAGTTCCAGTCCGGCGCAACGGGAACTTTAAAACACGCCGCACAACGCCGACTTCCGGTTTGCCCGTTTTCATCGGGGTGGAATTGTTCGCGGCGGGACGAATTGCGAAGTTCGGCCGAGTTCGCGAGACGTTTCCCCGCGGATCGACCGCAGCCGAAGGGGAGAAGCGGCTCGCGGCGGCGGGATGGAGGCGGTCAGCCGCGGAGCCGCTTCCGCTCCTTCGCACTGCGTCGTTTTTTCCTCACCGCCGCTCCGCTTTCCTCGGAGGGGATTAAACGCGGCGGCGGTGACGCGGCGGGGGGTCCTACCATGGCGGCGACGCGGCGGCTCCGTGCGGCGGCGCGAGCGGCTCCGACCGTCAGCCCATCTTCACCGAGGAGGCTCCACACACACACACACACACACACACACACACACACACACACACACACACACACACACACACACACACACACACACACCCTGCCCGGGACGCTGCGGTAGTTTTTTTTTTTTTTTTTTTTTTTTTTTTTTTTAATATTGTTAATATTACAGCTGCTTCTTTGTTTTTCACAATAAAAAAAAAGAAATTAAAGCGACTTATAAAATATTAAATGAAAGAAGAAGAAGTTTGGGAAAAGGAATTGTCCTGCAATCGACTCTGACGTTTTTCCAAACTTAAATTTCATTGCTTAATGTCGTGATCGCTTAAGTATGATGAGATTAATGATAAACGTTATTGCTGATGTTCAATCCGGTCTCTAACGTACAATCACACGTTAGCGATCAGATTGTACCTTAGTGACTTGATCATATGTTAGCAATAAAATTGAAGGTTAGAATTTAAATCATACACAAGCAATAAGTTACGATTAACGCTAACATATGATTGTCACTCACGTCCGATTTTTAATGCTAACGTACAATTGCATCACTGACAATTTTAAAGTTAACATATGATATTTTTGTTAAACGATTTTATTGTTGCTGTACAACTGGATCGCTAACGTACGATTTTGTCGCTAACGTACGATTTTATCGTTAATGTACGATTTTATTATTAATGTACGTTTTATTACTGATGTACAATTTTATTATTAATGTACGATTTCATTAATGTATAATTTTATCGCTAACGTACGATTTTATCGCTAACGTACGATTTTATCGCTAATGTACGATTTTATTACTAACGTGCAATTTTATTATTAATGTACAATTTTATTATTAATGTGTAATTTTAGCAATAACGTACAATCAGATTGTGATTCCAAACTAAAACCAACATTTTTAAAGAAAAATCTTCAGCATAAAAAGTTAGAAAACTGCTCCATTTTCCTTTAGGCCTTGTTGCCCCTTGTTCCTGCCCCCCCCACCCCATCCCCCCCCACCCCTTTCCTGCCCTCCTACGTTGCCACCCAGTGAGTTGCTCTAAACTCACATGCTACCACTTTGCGACAATTATCTCCCCCCCAAAATCTTTTTTTTTTTCAAAACAAAACACCGCCCACGTGAAGCTGCAGTCAAAAAAATCGACTTCTGCTCAGCTTCCGTGTCGAGAGATTGAAGGTAGAAAACATCGGAAAAGACGCTAAAACAGCGACTCAACTTGAAAGTAGCTTCACCGAAAAGATGACAAACAAAACAAAACTCCTGGAACGGCTAAAATGCTAACTTTAAAATATATGAGTGAAAATGTTGCTTAAAATTACGGAAATGACAGAAAATTATAAAAGAAGATAAAATACTTCAAAGACCTTATCGTGGCTAAAACTGCTGAAAGAGCTAAATCGTTTAAAATTGCTAAAGTTGCGAAAATTGTTAAAACAGCTAAAGTTGCTAAACTGCTAATATTGCTAAAACAGCTAAAGTTGCTAAGCTGCTAAAGTCGATAAACTGCTAAACCACTCATAGTAGCTAAAATTGCTAATGTGGTTAAAATTGCAAATACAGCTAATGTTGCTAAAGCGGCTAAATTTGCTAAAACTGTTAAAATCATTCAAACAGCTAACGTTGCTAAGGTAGGCAAAACATTTTTTAATTACATTCTAAATTTACAAAACATTTTATTTTTGAAAAATGAATAATTTTTTTAATGTACTTTTTTAAACTTTCTCAACTTTTAAATTTACAAATAAATTATATTCAGTATTTTTTTCAATTTTATGAACAATTGCCTAAAAATTTTTTTTATAAAGTTACCAACAAAATCTATAGATATAGAAAAATTATACAATCAAATTAATGAGTGAAGAATAAAATCATCAAAGAAAAAACTAAAAGGTAGAGTCAAATACTCTACAGCTAAAACTACTAAAAATGTTGCCAATATATTTCTTATGTTAATTGTAAATATTGTCAGATTTTTACATATGTGAATTTAACAAATGTCTTATTACTTAAGAAAAAAAACAGCTGATTTATTTTGAATGGCTAAAACTGTCAAATATAATTTACAAACAAAATTTGCAATTTTTTTTTCAAAATTCACAACAAAAGTTTACGAAAAAGAAATTTTTTTATATTTGCAAACAAATATAAAATTTTTGAAATTTGAATTCACAAACAAAATTTTCCATAAAATGATCAAAGGAAGAAGCCAAAACCGATATATTTGTTTTTTAATTATATAAAATGTTCCAATTTTAACAGACATGAATTCAAATAAAAAAAAATGTTGCCAATGTATTTCTTATTTTAATTTAACAAATTTTTTTATTACTTAAGAAAAACACAGCTGATTTATTTTGAATAGCTAAAACTGTTAAATATAATTTACAAACAAAACCTACTTTTTTTTTCAAAATTCACAACAAAAGTTTACGAAAAAGAAACATTTTTATATTTGCACACAATTTATGTATTTTATTAACTTCACAAACAAATATATAATCTTTTAAATTTGAATTCACAAACAAAATTTTCCATAAAATGATCAAAGAAAGAATTATATTTGTCTTTTAGTTATATAAAATGTTCCAATTTTAACACACGTGAATTCAAACTAGCATGCTAACAAGCGCTATTAGCTTAGCGACGACCAGAAACAACACAAACTTTGATGGAGAAATAAATGCAGAGGTTTTGCTTAAAAGAATGTAAAGATGTGGTACGAACCATCCACCAGGTCTTGGCCGTCACGTCGTAGCACAGCTGCCACTTCACCGAGCCGTCGGCGTCGCCACGGCGACCCGGCGTCATCGCCATGGAGACCAACCGGCCGGACTGACGGAGGCGAGCGGACGACAGACTGAGGAGGAGAGAAAAAGATCGGAAACTTCAGAGGGAAGAAGGTTAACCTCGGAGAGAAGGGGGGGGGGGGGGGGCGGAGCTCCACACACACACACACACACACATACACACACACACGCGCTGTAAACACACACACACATTGTAAACACACACACACACATAGTGTAAACACACAAATTTGTGTTTCTTTCTTCTCCTTACACGTATATAAACCCAAATTTGAGCGTCTAAACTTGCCTAGAACTTCACCAACTTTGACACAATCGTCAAAACTGGTGAAAAATGTGAGGAAATGTAAAGTTGAACCGCCACAATGCTAAGATTTGCTCTCTAGCGCCACCTAGTTACACTAAAACAGCCACAACGGCCCGCAGGAATGTCGTAGAAATATCAACTCAAAACTAAACTGTTCATCTCATCAAGACCTAAAAATGACGTGACCATACCCCGGACTGAAATTCATCAGGAAGTCCACGAATTGCCTTTCAAAATAAGATTTGCAAATGCCGTCTTCCCCGAGGCGAATATGGCGTCGGCCTCAAAACACCATGAAAATACCAGAGCAGCTCCAGATCAATACTCCTGATCACTGATTGGTTAGTTGGTCGGTTTAGTTTTTATTAGCTGGAAAGTTTATGAACCCCGAATCCCTCCTCTTCCTCCTCCCCATCCTCCTCCTCTCTCCTCGTCCTCCTCCTCTTCCTCCTCCTCCTCCCTTTTATTTTTTCACCTGTGATTTCAAGCAACATTTTTCACCGAGTCCGATGGAGCAGAACTGTGCGGCGGCGGCGTCAAACAGCCTCCTCGTGTCTCGAGTTTCGCAAGAAATGCGGATTTTATGAGGAAAGCAGCAAAAAGCAAAAACCAGGAATTTGAGGACTCGTTTCCAAAACAAAGTGTTAAAACTCGTCTTCCGCCTGCAGCTCGGCGCCGCGGCGTCGCTAACGTCACATCCAGCATCGCGCAACATGACGTCAGTCAAAGAAAACATCGGAAGCCGTTTTTTGCCGTTTTTCATGTTTTATTAGCGTCGTTTATTTCCCGGTACGTCGTCACAGACTCGTCTGCTTGAGGTTGTCGTGATCGTCGTGATCGTCGTCGTGGTCGCCGCCGCCGCGCTCCTCTTCCTTGTCGTAGAGACTCCGCCCCTCATCACCGCTTCTGCTAACAAAAGACAACTTGCATAAAAAGAAAAAAAGGCTAAAACAAAGTGCGCTAATTGTTTGTGACGTACCCGCGGGCCTTCAGGAGCCGGTGAATGATTAGCGCTATGAACGCAAGCAGCAGGAACACGGCGACCGCCGTGAGGCCGTTGAGCCACGGCTGGAGTGTCGCTTGTTTAGCTCGCGACACCGCCGCACACACGCCTGCTAATACATGGAAACACACTACTTTATACACTGCTATACTTGTAGCAAGTTTTATTTAGCTGCTATTCTTAACGCTAATTGTAGCATTTTAGCGGCTATTCTTAAAGCCAATTTTAGCATTTCTAGCTGCTATTCTTAAAGCTCATTTTAGCTGCTATGTTTGTAGCTAATTTGTAGCATTTCTAGCTGCTGTTCTTCAAGCTCATTTTAGCTGCTATGTTTAGAGCTAGTTTGTAGCATTTCTAGCTGCTGTTCTTGAAGCTCATTTTAGCATTTTAGCTGCTATTCTTAAAGCTTATTTTAGCATTTTAGCTGCTATGTTTGTAGCTAGTTCGTAGCATTTTAGCTGCTATGTTTGTAGCTAGTTTGTAGCATTGTAGCTGCTATGTTTGTAGCTAGTTTATAGCATTTCTAGCTGCTGTCCTTGATACGCCAATTTGAGTATTTTATAATTTAAGCAGTGTCCTGGCGGAGGTTCTTTACCGTGGCAGGCGAGGAGCAGGAACGTCGAGAGAAACAGGAGATTCATGTCGACGAGCAGAAACACAGCAGGAGGTGAGAAAAACACCCGGAGAGCAACTCAGAGGTCAAAGTTCACTCCCTTTATTGCTTCTACTCATTTACAGACTTGATTCTACCCACGCATCTCTGTCACGTGTCCGTGAGTCACACACACACACACACACAACAAAATGCTAGAAAATACACAAACTAAACCTTAAACATTTACTACAAAATTGTAGAAATACAATGTCCTGAAGACTCCCTCTAATTATAGTATAATTATAATTCATTTTTTAATTTCCAGTAGCTTACAGTATTTACAGGTTTGAAAGTGTCAGAATTTTGTGCTTTTGACTCGACACCGCCTCTCACTCCTGTCCTACTGTGAAGGCCACGCCCTCTCCCGAGGCCACACCCCTCCCGAGGCCACGCCCCCTCCCTGAAGGCCCCCTGCTGCTCTGCCTTTGCCGGTCATATCCAGTGTCTCGGTGTGTTTCCTCATGCGCAGTCCGTTCCCCAATATGAAAATCATTTACGTAAAAAAAATGCAGATCGCGACGCTGCTTTTAGACGTAGCTACGCTATGCTAATTGCTACACGTACGTTCACAGCGCATTAGTGAATTGACAGAGCGCCGCTACGCTCTCTGGCTAGTTGGCGGGTTAACAGGCAGGATGACGGCACCACAGACGATACAGACTTTTTCACAACTTTCTTTTGAGGATAAACTGAAGCTTTAGAAAGACGGGAGACCAAAACCTGAGCTACAGACCTCCTGCAACGGAAAACTCTTTCATCTCAGTCCAGGGAGCAGATCCTCGGCGGGAGTGGTTTCAGCACCACAGACGCTCTGTAGGAGTGTTTCAGCACCACAGACGCTCTGTAGGAGTGTTTCAGAACCACAGACAGTCTGTAGGAGCGTTTCAGCACCACAGACGCTCTGTAGGAGTGTTTCAGCACCACAGACAGTCTGTAGGAGCGTTTCAGAACCACAGATGCTCTGTAGGAGTGTTTCAGAACCACAGATGCTCTGTAGGAGTGTTTCAGCACCACAGACAGTCTGTAGGAGCGTTTCAGCACCACAGACGCTCTGTAGGAGTGTTTCAGCACCACAGACAGTCTGTAGGAGCGTTTCAGCACCACAGATGCTCTGTAGGAGTGTTTCAGCACCACAGACAGTCTGTAGGAGCGTTTCAGCACCACAGACGCTCTGTAGGAGCGTTTCAGAACCACAGACAGTCTGTAGGAGCATTTCAGAACCACAGACGCTCTGTAGGAGTGTTTCCGAACCACAGATGCTCTGTAGGAGTGTTTCAGCACCACAGACACCCTGTAGGAGCGTTTCAGAACCACAGACGCTCTGTAGGAGTGTTTCAGCACCACAGACACCCTGTAGGAGCGTTTCAGAACCACAGACGCTCTGTAGGAGTGTTTCAGCACCACAGACACCCTGTAGGAGCATTTCAGAAACCACAGACACTCTGTAGGAGTGTTTCAGAACCACAGACGCTCTTTAGGAGAGTTTCAGTACTACAGACAGTCTGGAGGAGTGCAGGACTGGTTTCAGCACCACAGACAGCTCTGCTGTCCGAGTTGTTTTCATTTCCTCCATGTTTATGTGTTTCCAGAAAACAACAGACCTCCAGGTCCTGGACAGGACCTGACCTTCAAATGGTGCAACTGACTGGAGGGATTATTGGCGATAAAGGTTTTGAGCACTTGTAAAAGTGGAAATTGTAATTGTGTATCGTGAATTAGCAGTTGTGTACCTATATCATCTTTTTCCACACAAATACAACGTCACACCCTGCAGGACCAAATCCTCTCTCCTGATTGGCTGTGGAATCCGTCAATCTCAGATAAGCACAGCAAATTCCACTTTTACCTTTTTCACTAATAAACGACTCCGACATCCGGGTCACCTGGTTGAACGACTCATGAACCCTGGAGTCAGTTTAAGGAGCCGCGTTTCTCATCACGAGGCTGCAGGACGTTAACCCAGACGTTCACCTTCAAAATAAAACCCGTCTCGCTCTATTTCAGCATTTTTCGTCATTTCCTTCGTAAACTAACACGAACATAAACAAACGCAACTCGTCACAAAGTCTCATGCTTGATATTCATCGTCATTTTCGGTGAATAGATTGTTAAAACGGTTTGGGATCGTGCCACTGTTGTTGCAGTGAAAGCGTGAAACCGGAAACGGGAAGTGGGTGCGCAAGAGCAGGAGCAGCGGGATGAGCCGGAGCACCAGGACGGCGAAAGTGGACTCCCTGGCGGGCTTCAGGCCGCAGCGCGGCCGCGAGGAGGAGCCGGCGGTCCCGGCGGGCCTGCTGAGGGAGGCGCGGAGGAGCGGACAGCTCAACCTGACCGGCCGCGGACTGAAGCTCGGTGAGTCCAGGGGGAACCGCGGCCTCGCGACGCGGGGCGACCCGATAAACAAGCTTGTCGCTCAATGATGACACCTGCTGGAACCTCGACGTCACTGCAGGCTGCCGAACTGACGGTCAACCGACTGTCGAATCAATTATGGAGGCCTGAATGGGCCAAAATTAAATGACTAAATGTGTTATTAATCATATATAATTTGAATTAAGTATATAAATGTGTTCATATAAATTCATGAAGCGGTGCAACACATGAAATAATTAATTAAATTGTAAAACAATTGTTTTTCGACATAAAATTAATTCATATTTTAATTAATTGATGACACATTGAATTATTTAATGGTGTATTTATTTAACATTGACTTCTCTACTAGTAATAAAAAGGTTGGAGACTGTGGACCGTATCGGGGGTCTCAAACTCAGTTTACCTGGGGGCAGGTGTAGGTGAGGCTTGAGGTGGAGTTTGGGTGAGGCTGGAGGCGGAGTCTGGGTGAGGCTGGAGGCGGAGTCTAGGTGAGGCTGGAGGCGGGGTCTAGGAGAGGCTGGAGGCGGGGTCTAGGAGAGGCTGGGCCCCATCAGGGATTTCACACAAAATGTAACATCATTTACGCGACATTAATGGTGCGTCGTCTGGCAGACAGTCATATAACCATGAATGATGGTGGATCACAATAAACAAACGACATTGAAAGTCACGCTCATGATGTTAAAACCGCGATGAGGTATAATCACCGGAAAGTTCAAACATTTTCTTTATACGAGCTGTAATTTTGACATAAAAACAAGAGGAACACCAAGTCGTGACGACGCGGCACACAAACCTTCACTCCTGGTCACTCACCCAACAACAGCTCCTTGATCGCTGCAATGCATTGTGGGAGGTTCTGTTTTAGATGTAATTATTGAGGTTGTATTAGATTTGTAGTGTTAGTAATGGTTGTGTTTTTGTTATTTAGTTCATCTATTGCGTTAGATGCTAAAATCACTAAAGAAGCTAAAAACGCTAAAACGGCCACTGACATTAACTGCCTCCTCTCTTTGCCCCGCCCCCTCTGTGTTGGCCACTCCCCCTCCGTTGGCCCCGCCCCTCCAGTTCCCCCGGATGTCTACCAGCTGGACGTGGACGCACCGCCGGAGTCGCGCCAGGATGTTAGCTTCGGAGCGTCGGACCGCTGGTGGGAGCGCAGTGAGCTGACCAAGCTGCTGCTGTCGTCCAATCAGATCGCTCAGCTGGATGACGACATACGACTGCTGCCCGCGCTGCTAACGCTGGACGTAAGCTAATCCTACAGGCGAGAGCATAGATATGATACACTAGATTTCTCACGGCGCCACCAGGAGGTCTCACGCTGGTGCTAAACATAAAGATCCCAGGCTAGTAGCTCAATTAGCCAATTGGTAGTGTCGTTAGCATTTAGCAGTTTTATCTCATTTAGCAATGAACAGTTTCAACTAATTTAGTAGATTTAGGTACCTTAGCAATTTTAGCCCGTGTAGCAGATTTAGCGGTTTTTGTTAATTTAGCTGTATTTGATCTTATAATGTACTTAAGCGCTCAGCTCGGTAACAACTAATCACCAACTCTGATCACTGTGTTGCTAGCTGCACGACAACCAGCTGGCTAGCTTACCGGAGGCGCTAGGAGAACTCCAGCAGCTCCGGCAACTCCGACTCAGGTACACATTTCCTCCATTACTGTTGACTAAGTGAGCTAAGTTAGCCATTAGCAGTTTTAGTCAATTGTGGTATGTAACAGTTGTCGCATCTCTCTCTCTCTCGCTCTCTCTCTCTCTCCAGTCAGAACCATTTGTCTCTCGTCCCGGTGCAACTCTTCTCTCTGGAGAGTCTCCAGACTTTGACGCTCCAGAAGAATCGACTCGAGTCGCTGCCGGAGGAACTCGCTAAATTGACCCAGCTCACACACCTGGTAACATCAAGTACTTGTATAACTTTAGTACTTTAGTACTTCAATAATCACATTACTGACTATTTAGCCATGAGCTATCGATGCTAACGGCCTGCAGCTGCCGGCCGAAAGTTAAGTGTCGACTCAGCTATAAGTTAGCTATCCTAGCTGTAAACTATAAACTAGCTAACGAGCTAACTTATAAACTAGTTGTCGGCTAACTGTAAGCTAATTATCGTGGCTATAAGCTAAGTGTGATTGAGCTACGAGCTAACAATGCTACCGTTTTGCAGGACGTGTCGTACAACCTGCTGGGGGCGCTGCCGTCGTCTCTCGGGGGTCTGGAGTCTCTGCTGGACCTCAATGTTTCCAACAACAGGCTGAGCCGCCTCCCCCCAGGGTTGGACCGCCTCCTCCGTATGACACACACACACACACACACACACACACACACACACACACACACACACACACACACACACACACACACACACACACACACACACAGCTTGTAGCATGTTGCATCCCTTAGCATGTGGCCCTTCCCGACCTGTTAGCACAAGTTAAGATCAATTAGCATGTAGCATTAGTTCGTATCAGTTGGGATGTTGCTCCCTCCAGTCAGCATACGCCATGACGTTGCTCCCTCCAGTCCTATTAGCACCAGTTAGCATATAGCATCAGTTACAATGTCTTTAAGCCCCAGTCCAGTTAGCATATAGCATCAGTTATAGTGTCATTACCTCCAGTCCAGTTAGCATATAGCATCAGTTACAATGTCATTACCTCCAGTCCAGTTAGCATATAGCATCAGTTACAATGTCATTACCTCCAGTCCAGTTAGCATATAGCATCAGTTACAATGTCATTACCTCCAGTCCAGTTAGCACATAGCATCAGTTACAATGTCGTTCCAGTCCTGCGTTCTCTGGACATGTCGGAGAATCTTCTAGAAGAACTTCCTGATCTGTCCGCACTGACGCAGCTGGGGACGCTTCACCTACGACGCAACAAGCTCCGCCTCCTGCCCAGGCTCCTCCCCCCAAACCTCAAGGTCACCACGGAAACTGTGTCTCGAGTGTGTTTAATGTGTGTGTGTTTAATGTGTATATATTTAATGTGTGTGTTTGTGTGTAGGAGCTGTACCTGGGAAACAACCAGCTGGACTCTGAGGGGGCGGAGCCTCTGTCTGGCCACGCCCACCTCTCTGTCCTGGAGCTCCGCGCCAACCGCCTGACCAGCATCCCGCCTGGCATGGTGGCGCTACGCACGCTGACACGCCTCGACCTGGCTGACAACGACATCAGCACGTAGGTAGCCCCGCCCTATCTTCCGTCACCATGGAAACTGCCCTCCATTGAAGTGTGTGTGTATGTGTGTGTGTGTGTCAGGTTGCCCCCGGCGATCGGCCTGCTGCCTGACCTGAAGGTTCTGCTGCTGGAGGGGAATCCGCTACGGCGGCTACGCAGAGACCTGCTAACGGTACGCTAGTCTGCTACGGCGGCTACGCAGAGGCCTGCTAACGGTATGCTAGTCCGCTACGGCGGCTACGCAGAGACCTGCTAATGTTAGGCTAGTCTGGTACATTGGCTACGTACAGAGATGCTAACGCTAGGCTAGTCCGGTTCGGTGGCTACGTAAAGAGGTGCTAACACTAGGCTAGTCTGGTACGGTGGCTACGCAGCGAGGTGCTAATGCTAGGCTCGTCCGCTAAAGTATCTACGCAGAGAGGGGCTAACGCTAGGCTAGTCTGGTAAGGTGGCTATGCAGAGAGGTGCTAACGCTAGGCTAGTCTGGTACGGTGGCTACGTAGAGAGGTGCTAACGGGAGACGAGCCACCGCCACTAACCTGAGTTATGATTCTAACGCTAAAAGATGCTAAAAGAAAACAGCAAAACATTTCAAAATAAATGTCCATGAATGAAGTGACGTAGAGTTTTGTGTCGTTCCAGAAAGGAACCGAGGAGCTGCTGAAGTACCTGCGAGGAAGAATTGAACGTAAACCTTTTCACCGTCGTCGTCACGTAAACGTACCATTGTTGACGTTGGCTAGTTTGTCGTCGCTAACCGCTCGCGTCCGGCAGTCGACCCGCAGGCGGAGGCGGCGGAACCGTCCGGACTTGGGCTGCCGAGCGACGAGCCGATGAACCCGGAGAGAATCCGAACCCTGAAGCTGCTGGAGTTCAGGTGAGTTCCCAGTGCATGCTGGGAGATCCAGGATCCAACGACTCTTAAAACGACCGTCTCAGTTCGTAGTCGTTTCAAAATAAAGCGTCGGTGTCGTAAAGTTGCGACGTTTTGTCCAGCGACGGGAAGGCGTCCTGCGTCCCCGACCAGCTCTTCAACGCCGCCGCCGGACAAAAGGTCACCGCCGTGAATTTTAGCAAGAACCAGCTGACGAGCGTTCCTGAGAGGTACACACACACACACACACACACACACACACACACACTCTCACACGCACACACGTTCTCACTCGCTTTCCTGCGTCGTCAGGTTATCAGAGTTCTCGTCGTCGCTCGTCGACGTCAACCTGAGCTTCAACAGACTGACGTCGTGTTCTGAGGCTCTGTGCAGCTTCCTGCAGCTCACACACCTGGACCTCAGGTACACACACACACACACACACACACACACACACACACACACACACACACACACACACACACACACACACACACACACACACACACACACACACACACACAGTGACCTTTGACCCCTCCATGTGTCCCGCAGGAACAACCAGCTCAGCGTTCTGCCGCCCGACATGAAGAATCTGAACAAACTGAGCTGCATCAACCTGCAGTTTAACAGGTGAGAACCTTAAAGAAGCAACCAGTTTGATTTTTTTTTTTCTACTTTTCCCTGACTTTTGTGACATTTTTTAATAATTTTGTTTGAAAAAAGGCAATTACAATTGACGACTCCTCACATATTTTACATTGTAGACGTTTGGGTTCATTGGACCAAAGTCTGAACTCGTGACACCGTGTGGCTTCACCCCCCAGAGAGGTCGTAGTAAATATTCTTTCAGACCATCTCAGCAGGTCTAGATGACCTCACTTGTCCCGCATTTATACATCTTGCACTTCTGTGTTGAATTTTACTTCACCCTTAGATTTTACTGCACAAAAAAATATACAATTGAACCGAGAGACGAGGAGGAAATGAGACTGACGGTTTTATGAAACTCTGAACTGGTCAAACAAAGTCTGCGTCAGTTGGAGATATAGTCTATTCAATACATTTATTCCATCAAATGGGCATTTTTAAATACGTTGAGTATAATTCCACGTCCTCCGGGGGCGGTGGGTTTGGGTTTCACCACTTCCTGGTACCAGAAGGTACCTTCTGGTACCAGGAAGGAAGAATTGAAGGTACCAGGAGGTAATTGAAGGTACCAGAAGGTAATTGAAGGTACCTTCTGGCAGCAGGAAGGAAGAATTGAAGGTACCAGGAGGTAATAGAAGGTACCAGAAGGTAATTGAAGGTACCAGGAGGTAATAGGAGGTACCAGGAAGGAAGAATTGAAGGTACCAGAAGGTAATTGAAGGTACCTTCTGGTACCAGAAGGGCTGCAGCAGCTTCAAACAAGGAATGTGGCCCAAGTCTAGGTCTTCAAGGTTCGGGGGTATTTGGGTCTTGAATACCGTGTTTCCCGTCATCGTACTACCACCCCAGTAACCGTCCAGTTTGGAACCGGTTCTCATTTTATGGATCCGACTTGTCTGAACCGCCTTCTGCCATTTTCCTAACGGGAAGTTAATCCGGGGTTTTAATTCCCCGGTCGTCTCTCGTCCAGGACCGTGGGGTTCTAGAGAGTTCTAAGATATTTCTGGGTACCCCCCCGTTTCCTCTCCCGGCCCTGTTCTTGACCCAGTCCCGGTCCTCCTCCAGGTTCCGGTCCTTCCCCGAGGTCCTGTACCTGCTGGACTCCCTGGAGACGGTGGGTCTGGGGAACAACCAGGTCCAGGTTCTGGACCCTGCCGGACTCCTGAAGCTGGTGAACCTGAGCTCTCTGGACCTGTCCAACAACGACCTGGACCGGGTCCCGCCAGAACTCGGGCTCTGTACCACCCTCAGGTAATTAACAGCGCTACGCTAGCTGATCGCTACATAGCTAGTGGCTAACTGTGTGTGTGTGTGTCCGCAGGTGTCTGCTTCTGGACGGGAACCCATTCCGGACCCCCCGACCCGCCCTGCTCGCTAAAGGAACCGACTCGGTGCTGGAGTTCCTGCGGAGCCGGATTCCCGACAATAAAACATGCTAACTATGCCTTATTTTAGCGGTGGTGTTCTTTTTGGCAGCTCGTTAAATTTATCGCGTTTAAAACGGCCAAGCTACTAAAGATACAAGCTTAATCAGTTTTTTTTTTTTTTTAAATATGAGTATTTTATTGTTTTTATAATCGCTAAAAGAGCAAACAGACTTTATTCAAACGTCTATTTCAACAAACTCCACTAGCAGCTACCAAAAAATAAAAACAACGTACGACACGACGAAAACTGAAGGGCAGTCCTGTAAGAATGTACGAAGCAAAAAAAAAAAAAAGATCTGACAAAGTCCATGTGCGGGTAGCATGTAAGCTAATGTGGGACAGTCTGTCTCTTTATCTACGCTAGCTTATTATTTCACTATAAAATTGTCGGAACTCACTTTTGCGCTAAAGCTAGTGCAAAATCAGGACGCTCTCTGACTAGCTTGGCTAACATTTGTTGGGTTCCTGAGTAAAAATCGGACAAAAAAAACAACTATGCACACAAAAAACAACAAAAAGTTGCAGTTTTTTTTCGTCCGCAGACGAAGAATCCCAACTTTGTCCTCCTCTTCTTCCGCGCTGGAGAAAAACGCAGCGCAACCACGGCGACCGCTACGTGTCCCATTCCCGACAGTTAGCTGCCGGATGCTAAGCGCTAACCTTTTTGGCGCTAGTGACGGTCAGACGTAGAAAAGTCGGACTCTGGATGTGCTGACATGGAGGTCGTCGTCGTAGAACTTTGTTTCTATGATCACGTTACCGCTGGAACGCAGGAACGTTAGCGTTAGCCAAAATGACGTAAATTCAATTAGCTAAAAATGCTAAATCCAACATGCTGAACTCACGTTAGCACATTAGCAGGCATCATCTGCGACTCGGGCGCCGCCTCGATGAGCGACTGCCACGTGTTGGTGGAGTTTGGAATCACGAAGCCGAACTCGAAGAACCACTCTGGAACCAGAGGAGACGCCATTACCGCCATTTTCAACCGAGTGTTTTACCTCGTTTTCTTTCGCCACGTACCTTCGAGACATTGTCCTTTAAAGAAAACTTTCTGCTCCAGACGAAACTTCTCGAGTTTCTCCGACGACGAGAAGTTGAGCTCCCGGGAAACCGCGCGGCACTTCAGGATCTTCTTGGGAACGCGAGCTGAGGACAAGAGTGGCAAATTTAAAATGTGCACCAACATTAGCAATGCAGCATACAATAGCCTGACATAAAAAAAAAGTAAAAATAAAATGTGTA
Organism: Blennius ocellaris; assembly: GCF_963422515.1. Classification (NCBI taxonomy): domain Eukaryota; kingdom Metazoa; phylum Chordata; class Actinopteri; order Blenniiformes; family Blenniidae; genus Blennius; species Blennius ocellaris. The sequence continues at coordinate 27,561,419 of NC_137661.1, read as the reverse complement.
TTGTTAGAGCATCCGCTTGTGCAATAGCCTTGTTACAGCTAAAGGTGGATTGATCCTCCGTAAGAAGAAGAGTTGAGAACTCCGGGTCCTGAACAAATAAATATGTCACGTTCTTGAGCAGCGCCGTCTTTTCCAGCGTCTCACTGGAAGAACTTCTGCTCTGCTGGGTGCTGCTTGTTCAGAATGCTAACCACTGGAGCGCTGTGCTTTTATCACAGTTAGCATGTAGCCTCGCTACTGTGTGAACCCCACAGCTCATTAGCATGTAGTCTCGCTATCACGTGAGCCCCGCAGCTCGTTAGCATGTAGCCTCACTACTGTGTGAGCCCCGCAACTCCTTAGCATGTAGCCTCGCAGCTCCTTAGCATATAGCTTTGCAGCTCGTAAGCATGTAGCCTCGCTACTGCATGAGCCCCACAGCTCATTAGCATGTAGCCTCGCTACTGTGAGTTGAAATGTTTAAATGCTGCTTCACAGAGGAGTGGCCTGCTGCGAGGGGGCGTGGCCTGGTAGTTTGACAGCTTCCTGCAATACGAACTCTCCTGCAGAACAAACAGAACTTTTCTTGTTCTGGAAGCTGCCGGGGCCTCGACTCAACTGATGCGCTAACTGAACTTTAGTTGTTTTTGTGAGTTGAAATTAGCTACGTTAGCTTCCCTGCTGATGACGTCAGCTGTGTTGCCTGTTGTCACGCTAGCCGTTAGCAGACGTACCTTCGTGTTCCACTCCCGGCACCGACAGATCTTCAGTTCCCTGCCACAGAACTTTCCCCGACTCTGCATCACGGAGGTTCATCCAGTTTCTGCCGGGGGGGCGGAGTCAAGGACCAGGAAGTAGCCCTGATGTTTGCCTAGTTAGCTACATGTGCTAAAATGTAGATAACTAAATAAGATAGCTAAAAACCTAAAAAAATAAATAAAAGTAGCTAAAAGCGCTACAAATAGTCAAATGGATAACGCATCTAATAGCTAATGTTAAAAAAAAATATTTAAAAGCACTACAAATATAAATTCCACGAAAGTGTCAACAGCGAAAGCAGCTAAAAATAGTGGAAACAAACTAAAAACATCTATTTTTAATGGATCAGATACACTAGTGTCCTGTCACTCCCAGGCAACACTTGATGTCTGGCGCAGTCCCACTTCAGGCCATCTGGACGAGCACCACCCGGCCCAGACCTCCTATTGTGGTCACAAACGCACCTCCAGGGAATGCTAGCCCACCCCTCCCCCCCTGCCTGAAAGTGGCTAAAAAAAGCTAATAAATTGGCTAAAGCTGAAAGAACTACAAGAGCCACAATTTGTAAAAGAGCTTATAAGCTAAATGTGCTAAAAATGAAACTACACAAGCTAAAATTAGCCAAATGTTGGGGGGACAAAATAGGCTAATCCTGCTAAAACTACGAAACTACAATTAGCAAATGGATCAATTTGTCTCAAAAAAACGTGTCAAAGTTGCTGAACTTAAAAACTATACAAGCTAAGACGAGCAAAACCACAAAAAAAGTAGCCTAAATATGCTAAACTAGCCAAATGGCAAATTGGTTAAAAAAAAACCTTAGCCTGGACATGCTAACATGCTAACATGTTTCTCCTGAGTCTCTGAGGTTCCAAACCTCTGGAGGTCGAACTTAATGAGTCCGCCAGGAATATCCGCCGCCACCGTTTAGTCTGCGTTCATGTAAACAACAACCCTTCATAAATGGAAAAGAAAACCAATGCAGAGCAACTAAGAAACCCCCCCCCCCCAAAAAAAGGCCTAAACTGCAAAAAAAAAAAAAAAAAGCAAAGGTAGCTTAAAAGCTTTTAGAAATGTACCATGACTAAAACTGGAAAATTCTTAAAACTACTAAATAGTTCAAATTGCTGCAAATGGGGAAAATGTGCAAAATGGTCAAAATAGCTAAATGTTTAAAATAGCTAAAATAGTTAATATTGCTACAATTGCAAAAAAAAAAAAAAAAAATGGCTAAATTGTTAAAATCTCTTAAACATCAATATTAAAATGGCTAAATATTAAAATCGCGTAAACATCCAATCGCAAAATTGTTAAAAAACCTAAAAATTGCCAACTGTTAAAATAGTAAAAAGGGTTAGGGTTAAAAAGACCAAAAATCAGTTGAAATTGAAATATATCGTTTAAAAAAATGCTTGACACTTTTGACATTGATGTTATTTAATTTGCCTTAGCATTTTTACTTCAATTAAGAAAAATAATCACTTTTTTAATTTATTGAATTAAAGTAATTTATTACAACAGTCAGCTATAACAGTAACAATAGACACATTTTCTAAAAATCAGATTTGGCCATAAGAAAGTCTAAAATATTGAATAACACGAGTTAAAGAATGATTTAGCCTTGGTGTTAGCATGGTTAGCATGTAGCCTCCGTGCTAACGGGACGCGGAGCTGCAGAGCGGAGCATCTCGGGCGGGGAAAAGGATACAATCTGAAGCCTTTCAGGATCTCCTTGGCTCGGTCGTCGTCGGCGGACATTTCACCAACCTGCTGCCGGGAGAAGGAGGCTGGAGTGCGGGGACACGGAGCGGAGCGACGCCCGATAGCTCGGCCGGTTAGCAGCCTGCGCTGATCCCTTAATGCAATCAGCTAAATATACACGGCGGCGCGAGGCGGACAGACCGCGGGGAGAGGCGGGGGAGCCAATCAGGAGGAGGGAGGGGGACTGGAGGGGGCGGGGCCGGCTCCGGGAGAGACGCGTCACCAGTGGCAACCACGGAGGACTGAAAAGTCACTCACACACACACACTGTGCACTGCACGGACCAATCGGAGGCAAGCTTTGAGTCCAGTTGGCCAATTACTGCCGAATCAGGCGCTGAGTGGGCGGGGCTTGAGGGACCTCAAGACAATATGGGTATACATTTAGTACTTTTCTTTAGTTAAATAAACACAAATTACAATGAGGCAAATATCTTAACATGAAAATGAACATTACAATACGTTTGTTAGTTCTTTTTGGATGAAATAGACCTAAATGGTGCAACGTTTAACAAAATAAATGTACTCCTGGCGTTTTAACTTGATCTTGCCACAGCAGCACCACCTGGTGGAGGCGGTCCCTCACTAAGGTGTCAAGTTAAAATGTGTGTGCGCTTGATGATGTCATGGCTCTTATTAGTTCTCTACATTGTAGGAAATGCTCCATCTTTCAAAAAATGATGGCTGGAAGAACACCTGGAGGAGGAGGGAGAACACCTGGAAGAGGTGGTGGTAGAACACCTGGAGGAGGAGGAACACCTGGAGGAGGAAGAACACCTGGAGGAGGAGGAACACCTGGAAGAGGTGGTGGTAGAACACCTGGAGGAGGTGGTAGAACACCTGGAGGAGGAGGAGGAACACCTGGAAGAGGTGGTGGTAGAACACCTGGAGGTGGAACAGGAACACCTGGAGGAGGAGGAACACCTGGAGGTAGTGATCAGTGAGGTAATAAAGCCAGAAGGAGCCGATCAACAGTAGAAAGCTTTATTGTTTATTGACGTTAGTCCTTCTTGGCGGCGGCCTTCCTCATGGCGGCCAGCACGTTGCTCAGCTCCTCCCTCTTTCTCTTGGCGCGGATGTGCGTCCCGATCTGAGGACCAGAGAGAGGACTTGTTAGCTAGCGGCGGATGGCCGTGGCGTAGCGCCGCGCGGAGACGCCCACTCACCCTCTTCTTGATGAACTTGAGCGCCCTCTTGTCCTTGGACACCTTCAGCAGCTCCATCGCTCGCCGCTCGTACGGAGCGAAGCCGCAAACCTCGCGGATCATGTCGCGCACAAACTTGCTGTGTTTGGTCAGACGCTGCAGGAACGGACACACGGCGACACGTCAGACACAAAACGAGTTCTGCAGAGTCGCACGTTCTATTGTTGAAAATAGAGCTCTATCATCAGCGTCAAGGAAACCCACAAGACATGGCCGTTCTCTGTTTGTTAGCATGTATGCTAATCACTAATACGTTTTTGGCCGTTACCAGTAGCGGTGCTCCGATCGATAATTATCAGTCGACCTCCGTGGAAAATATGTGATCTGCGTTTGGCGATCAACGCCTTTCATCGCTGATCACAAAAAAACCCAACCCTTTCCTTCACACAGCGCCGGCTGCAAACATCAACAACAAACATGTCGGCCGTGTGGAACTTTAAAGTTGTGTGAGCGATGTAAAGTCTGTATCCTGTAACGAAGGATTGCGTGGCGGAGGAAGGTCGTCAAAAGTCTTCAACACAACAAACTTGGTCCGACACTTGACGGAGTCGGCGAGTCTCCGAGGGTCACGACAAGTCAGACGGCGACGAACGCAGCTACGCTTGGCGACACTCGTCCTCATGAGTGTGACGGTCAGAGCTCCACACAGTGTAGTGACGTAGCCCTCCCAGAGCTCCACACAGTGAAGTGACGTAGCCCTCCCAGAGCTCCACACAGTGTAGTGACGTAGCCCTACCAGAGCTCCACACAGTGTAGTGACGTAGCCCTACCAGAGCTCCACACGTCTCCTTACAGACGGCCTCTCGTCCTCTGGAAGTTTCACCAGTGTTTTATGAAGCAATACTGAGTTTCAGTCACCGGATTGATGCAGATTTAGACATTTATTTTGTAAATTATAAGAAAGAAGCACCAAGTGTTTTTTTCCCCCTCTTTGACATCAGCAGCGTTGATATACTGCCTTTTATTTATTAGATTTTTTTGCACTATTTGTCAATTGTTTTTCAGTTCTTTGCAAGGTTTTTGTATTTTCCCCCTTGAAAAAGTAAAAACATGCTTTTGTCTAAATGAAGGTGATTTTATCGTTCCTTTCCCCCCAAACACTTTACAGCCAATCCATGTGATCGTATCTGTGATCAGCAGCAGAAAACCTGATCGATCCCTAATATATATAATATATAGACCTATAGTATCCATTTTTATATTGGTGCAGTTAAGTGTTTAGAAATAAGTACTTTTCTTCCATAACACTTCGTATTTGGTTCGTTCAAGATCAACTAGTCCTACAATTTATCACGTCACAATCTAGTACTTAGTAGTACACAACGTAGTATTTAGTAGTACACGACGCATCGAACCAAAACACTTTTTTACAAAAACAAAAAAAATCGTAGCTCGTTTCGCTGAGTGCCAATCCTCCGGCCTTAACCCTCGGATGCACAACCGACCAATACCTACACTCTTCCACACGTGGGGTCAAAAATGACCTCAATTCAAATCAACGTGTTTTGGCAATATACTTGGTTGTTATTCTTCAAAATCTTTACAACAAAGAGTTGCAATATTTTCATATTCTAGGTATTTCCTCAGAAAACATGTTTGTGACATGATACCATTTGCATTTTTATTTATTTTTTCATTAATTTGAAGAAATTGCAGTTTTTGTATCATGACCCCACTGTTCCACAAGCAGTTCCTCTGGAATCTTCTATGAAACTTTAACTCTTAGAAACTCTGACTGTCTCACTTACACATCTGACGTCAGCAGTCTCACCACCCTGGAGGTCATTTTTACCCAGCAACGTATATGTATGCATCATCTCCATTGATCAACTTATTTTTCATTGACAGATTATGATGTATGATCAGATTAGTCTATTTAGTTGTTAGCCAACAGTATTATTTTTGACCCCACGTGTGCATCTAAGGGTTAACTTCCACCCCGTCAGGTGGCCAAGATAGAACGTTTGTACACAGCAGGTACTGCTGGTATTTGCAGTGAATGAAGTAGCGGATCCTCCAGAACCTGTCGGTCTTTAGAGCAGATTAATTCTCACGTCGGTGTTTAGATGTTGTCAAAGAGCGACACGTGACTCCCCTGAAGCCACAACCAGGTAAAACATCACTGCAGAGCCTCACAACTCTTCTGTATTTCACCACAAGCTTTCAGCACCCAGAGCTTTCTATCCCATGGTGCTTAGCGCCCGCAGGAAATGACGTCATTGTGAATGAGGTGTATTTAAATCATTAGTTGCTACCTGGTTGGAAACATTAAGTAATACCCTTTTAAAAAAGGCCCTACAAATACGTGATAAACACACAAAAAAAATTTTCAATGCCAAAGAAAATCTAAAAATGTGTATTTGTCCACGTTTTATTCGCTCATAAGTCTGAGTTACACCGGGTTATTCCTCCGCGCGTAACCGAGTTAGCTCCCGGTGTTAGCCACTTAGCTCCCGTGTGCTATCGGTGTGTCGGCCCGCTTCTCCCCGGTGTTTCCCCGGGTGTCTGTGCGTTCTTACCCCGCGCCGGCGGCTGTGTTTGGGCGCCGTCACGTTCTTGGTGACGGGATGTCCCTTGTTGAGGCCAACGGCCATGGGGTACCGGACTGCCATGTCTGCAACACAAACACCTTGTAAAGACCAAAATCCCCGCAGACAGCTCACGCCTACCGACACAAACCGGCCCGCGGAGCTCAGATTTAATCTGTCGTGAAGGTTAAAGGCGGAAAGAGTGACGGATGGAAGAGATTTTAGCGGATTGTAAAAATTTTATTTCGCTCCGTGTTGCTCACCTGCTAACAGTAATGGAGTCCAACCGGAAGGAAGGACCTCCGCCACGAACGCGTGCTACAGACAATAACCTCCGCCCACTTCCGGTGCTGACAGGAACTGACTGAACTTCCACAATAAAAGCATTATTCGTTTTGTTGTTTTTATCGTTTTTTTATGACGCTCCTCTATGAGTGCGTCCGAAACGTCCTCAATAAGCAAAGGAAAGGAGGCTTGATGCTTCCTTTAGTCTAGGAAACACTGATGCTTCCTTTAGAGCCTCCTTTAGTCTAGGAGACACTGATGCTTCCTTTAGTCTAGGAGACACCGATGCTTCCTTTAGAGCCTCCTTTAGCCTAGGAAACACTGACGCTTCCTTTAGCCGAGGAAACACCGATGCTTCCTTTAGTCTAGGAGACACCGATGCTTCCTTTAGAGCCTCCTTTAGCCTAGGAAACACTGACGCTTCCTTTAGCCGAGGAAACACTGACGCTTCCTTTAGCCGAGGAAACACCGATGTCTCCTTTAGCCTAGGAAACACAGATGATTCCTTTAGAGCCTCCTTTAGCCTAGCAAACACCGATGCTTCATTTAGCCTAGGAGACACCGACGCCTCCTTTAGCCTAGGAGACACCGATGCCTACTTTAGTCTAGGAAGCACCGATGCTTCCTTTAGCCTAGCGTCATGTTTCGTGGGTTTGTTTCCATGACGACGGCCCTCAGAGTCTCTGAAACACATCGATTTCAAAATGTCGTACAAATAACAAAAAAACGACGAAACGTTTTCTGTTGAAACGTCGCCGGTGAACTTTTGTGAGACGAAAATGTCAAAACAATGAAACAAAGTGTTTTTATTTTATAAGAGAAGAAAACGAACTGAACAGAAACAATGACATTTTAACGTTCCGGCTCCGGATCCAGATCCAGATCCGGTGTCTGGGGGGGGGGGGGGGTTCTGGATCACTCGGTCTGGGGGGGGTCCTGGGGTTCCCGGTTCACTGCAACAGGAAAACAGAGGGTTAGGGTTAGAACCTGGTCCGGGGAGCCAGTCCAGGACCTGGTCTGGACCCCTACCTTCCTCCCGGGCCTTCATTCGGGCCACGAAGTTGTAGCTCTTGTTCCGGCGGTAGTTCTCATAGGGGTCGTCCAGCGAGACCCCCACCCCCTTGTACTGGTCCCACTTGTCCCGGATTTCCCCGCCTTTGATGGGGTCTTGGATCCCCTGCTCCTTGGCCCCGAGACCCCCGGACCCACTCCAGCCTGGAAGAGGACCAGACGTGAGGACCAGGACTTAGAGCTGGGACTTAGACTTGGACTTGGACCAGGACTACGTACCCATCTTCATGAGCAGCTGGTGGCCCTTGTTCTCCTCGCCCAGCCGGTCCGGGCCCCCCTTCGAGGACCCGGGTTCGGGCTGGGGGGACGCGCTCCGGGACCGCTGTCCGCGCTGGCGTTTGGCGGGGGAGCGGGACCGGGACCGGGACCGGGAGGACCGGGACCGGGAGCGGGACCGGGACCTGGAGGAGGACCGCGACGAGCTGGAGGAGCGAGACCGCGACGACTTGGAGGACCGGGAGCTGGACCGGGACGAGGACCGGCCCCTGGAGGGAGGAAGGGGGGAGGGGGTCAGTACAGACCACCAGAGAGACCCCCCCCCCCCCCCCCCCCCCCACACACACACACACACACACACACACACACACTGAGACCCCCCATACAGACCTGCTGCGTCTCTCCGGACCCCCCCTCTTCCTCCGAGCTCTCATCTTCGCCCTGAAGAACTCGTACAGTCCGTTCTGCTCCCAGCCCTCACTGAACACACAGTACACAACTCAACACACAGTACACAACTCAACACACTGAACACACTGTACACAACTCAACACACTGAACACACAGTACACAACTCAACACACTGTACACAACTCAACACACTGAACACACTGTACACAACTCAACACACTGAACACAACTCAACACACAGTACACAACTCAACACACTGAACACACTGTACACAACTCAACACACAGTACAACACAACTCAACACACTGTACACAACACACTGAACACAACTCAACACACTGAACACAACTCAACACACAGTACAACACAACTCAACACACTGTACACAACTCAACACTCAACACAACTCAACACACTGAACACAACTCAACACACTGAACACAACTCAACACACAGTACACAACAACACACTGTACACAACTCAACACACTGTACACAACTCAACACACTGAACACACTGTACACAACTCAACTCAACACACTGTACACAACTCAACACACTGAACACACCAGTAGACAACTGAACACACAGTACACAACTCAACACACAGTACACAACTGAACACACACGGTACACAACTGAACACACACGGTACACAACTGAACACACACGGTACACAACTGAACACACACAGTACACAACTGAACACACACAGTACACAACTGAACACACACAGTACAGAACTCAACACACAGTACACAACTGAACACACACGGTACACAACTGAACACACACAGTACACAACTCAACACACACAGTACACAACTCAACACACACAGTACACAACTATACACACAGTACACAACTGAACACACACAGTGGACAACTGAACACACACAGTGTAGTGACAGTGTAGCGTTAGCATGCTGCTAGCACAGCGACCTGTTGCGGGGCCGGTCATGTGACGGGGGGCTGTAGAAGGCCTCCACGGCGGCCAGCAGCCGGTCGCTGGGGGGCATGGGGGGGGGCAGGCGGATGTCTTTGGGGTCCAGCGCCTTGTAGTCGCCGTCCTCCAGCTGCACCAGCGGCGCCATCAGGCCGGCCGGCAGGTCGAAGTACGGCACGTTGGGCACCAGGCTGGGGTCCTCCGTCACGGGGGGCGGGCGCGGCCGCACGTGGGGGGAGTGGCCGTTGAAGCCGTGCGGCGGCGGGGGCGGGGGTGGGGGAGGGGGCGGGCCGCCCCCCCACGGCGGGTGCTCGCCTCCCATGCCCGGCGGCGGGAGACGCTGGTTGGGATGGTGGTGGTGGGGAGGAGGGGGCGGCCCCCCCGGGAGGTCTGGGGAGGGGGGGGGAGACTGTTAGAGCAAAGACCAGACAGGAAGTAGAACCAGACAGGAAGTAGAACCCAACATGATCAGAAGTCAAATCAAACATGAAGTGAAACTAAACAAAGTGAATAAAAACAGGGAGTGGAACCAGGAAGGGAGCAAAACTAAACAGGAAGTGGTGGAACCAAACAGGAAGTGGTGGAACCAAACAGGAAGTGAAATCAAACAGGAAGCGGTGGAACCAAACAGGAAGTGAAATCAAACAGGAAGTGGTGGAACCAAACAGGAAGTGGTGGAACCAAACAGGAAGTGAAATCAAACAGGAAGCGGTGGAACCAAACAGGAAGTGAAATCAAACAGGAAGTGGGACCACCTACCTCCAGGGAACTCCCCCTGATTGTAGTCGAAGCGGTGGGGTGGGTACGGCGCCCGCTCGTAGTGGTGGCGGGGGGGGAAGTCGTCCTGCATGAAGCGGGGGGGGAAGCGCCCGAAGTTGTGCGGCGGCGGAGGGGGCTGGTTGAAGGGCGGCTGGGGGGGAAAGGGCCCCCTGAAATGGGGGGGTCTCTGAAAGCACACATGAATGGATGAGCGGTTTGTATTTTAAGGGGGGGGGGGGTGGTAAATAAAAGTGAGCACACACACCTGCATGCGGGGGGGGAAGGGGGGCTCCCTCTGCCCCCAGGGTGGTCCTTCAGGCTGACCACCCCAGGGCGCCCCCTGCTGCTGCTGCTGATCGTAGGACTTCCAGCAGGGGGGGCCCTGCTCGGACCCGCTCCACATGCCTCCGTCCCTGGGGGGGCCACCGCTCCAGCCCCCAGGGGGGTCCCGCGGCTCATTCCACATGCCCTCATGGCTGCTCCAAGGGGGGCAGGGCGGGGGAGGCTGGTTGGGATCAAAGGGGGGCTGTGTAGGGGGAGACAGGACGGTCAGAACAAGAGACTCTGGGGGGGGGGTTAGAAGTGTTGGTGGTGGTGGGGGGGTTTACCGGTTGGGAGGGGTTCCAGGGGCCCATGTGCTGTGGGTCGAACCACGCTGGTTTACCAGGGGGGGGCAGGTCCGCCGGGCCGCTGGGCTCCTTCACGCCCTCGAACTCTGACAAAGGGGGGGGCTTCACCTCGCCTGCACAGGAAGTACACCACATGGTAACTAAGCTAATGACGCTAACGGAGCTCATGAAGCTAATACAGCTATACAAGTTAGCATCGATGACAAAGCTAATGTCGCTAACGGAGCTCATGAAGCTAATACAGCTAATCAAGTTAGCATCGATGACAAAGCTAATGTTGCTAGTGGAGCTAACGCAGATGAAGTAGCTAAAACAGCCACGTTGCTAATAAAGATAGCAAAGCTCACAAAAATAAACGAGCTAATGAAACTCAATGAGCTAATATTTTTCAGAGATAAATGAAAACGCAGGTCGAATGAGGCTAACGACAGCCAATGACAGTATAGCAACCCACCAGCGGGGGGCGCTACGGGGGGCTTCTCGGGCTCCGGCTGCTGCTTCAGGCTCGACACGAAGTCGTCGTGTTGCGTCTTCAGGACCTGGATCTGCTGCTGGAAGGCGAGCTGCACCGGCTGCACCACTGCCGCGTAGTCCGTGATCAGGGCCGCCTATGGGGGAGGGGCCACAGAGTGAGGAGGGGGCGGGGCCAACAGGGAACAACGGGGTACTAATGGGGGCGAACAGGACCTGGTAGAGGCTAACAGGAGCTAATGGGGGCTAACAGGACGTGGTAGAGGCTAACAGGAGCTAACGGGGGCTAACAGGAACTGATTTGGGTTAACGGAACCTAACGGGGGACGATGGCGGGGTTAACAGGGGGGGGGAGCTCACCTGGTACTGACCCAGACCCAGTGCCGGGTTCTGCAGCTGCTGGATGGTTTCATCGTCAAAGTAACCGTTCTTCTCCCACAGCTGGAGGAGCTGGAACCACAAGAACCGGGTCAGAGAACCGACCGGAAGTGGAGTCAAACAGGAAGTGGAGTCAAAACAGGAAGTGGAATTAACCAGGAAGTGGAGTCAAACAGGGAGTGGAGTCAAACAGGACGTGAAATCAAACAGGACGTGAAATCAAACAGGAAGTGGAGTCAAACAGGAAGTGGAGTCAAACAGGAAGTGAAATCAAACAGGAAGTGGAGTCAAACAGGACGTGAAATCAAACAGGACGTGAAATCAAACAGGACGTGAAATCAAACAGGACGTGAAACCAAACAGGAAGTGAAATCAAACAGGAAGTGGAGTCAAACAGGAAGTGGAGTCAAACAGGACGTGAAATCAAACAGGACGTGAAATCAAACAGGACGTGGAGTCAAACAGGACGTGAAATCAAACAGGAAGTGGAGTCAAACAGGAAGTGGAGTCAAACAGGACGTGAAATCAAACAGGAAGTGGAGTCAAACAGGAAGTGGAGTCCAACAGGACGTGAAATCAAACAGGACGTGAAATCAAACAGGAAGTGGAGTCAAACAGGACGTGAAACCAAACAGGAAGTGGAGTCAAACAGGAAGTGGAGTCAAACAGGACGTGAACTCAAACAGGAAGTGGAGTCAAACAGGAAGTGGAGTCAAACAGGAAGTGGAGTCAAACAGGAAGTGGCTGACCCGTGTGATCTTCTGCTGCTTGTCTTCCTCCACGGACAGGAAGCTGGTGCAGTAGATGGGGACGACGACCTTCTGCAGCGCGGCCAGCAGGTCCTTCTGCTGCTTCCTCTGGCTGAAAACGCGACAGAACGCGGTGAGCGCGCGGCGAACGGCCGCCGACGGCGGCGAACGAGCGGCAGCTAGTAGCACCCGCCAACCCGTACCAGTGGTGCAGGACGTCGTTGGTGAGGTAGATGAGGTGCAGGCGGAGCTCGAAGTGCGCCGTGTCGGCGGTGACGCGGTCCCTCAGGTGCTCCGTCATGAGCTGGCAGTGCTGCGGTGCCTTGGCGTTGCTGAACATCCAGTTCTTGCCGGCGGAGATGGCGTCCTTGGTGCAGGTGTCGATGATGGGCTGCAGCAGGGCGTCGAACTCGCCCACGTCCAGCTGCGTCTCCTGGAGGAGCTGCTGCGTCTGGCGCTCCGTCGCCGCCGCGATGGCCGCGCTCACCTGCTCCTGTGAACAGGCGCTTTGTTAGCTTTTTTTTTAATTGTTTTTTGTTTTTGGCAACTTCCGTGTTTTGTACCGGACCGTACCACCCCTCCCCCGCTCTTCCCACTCCGGTCCTACCTGTCGCAGGACGTGCAGGTGCTGCTCCTGCTGCTGAAGGTTCCAGCGGCTCTGCTGGATCAGCTGCTCGATCGGGGGCGGAGGGGGCGTGTCCTCTCCATCGCAGGCGTCTGTGGGGGGGGGGGGGGGGGGGGGGGGGGGGGGAACAGAGAAGGGGGCGGGGCTTGTTTAGCGGTGTGACTCGGATGCAGCGTTAAGTCGAGAGCTTTGGGAGTCAGACGCTACGTACGTGGCTGCTGCTCGGCGGCTAGTCTCATCTTGTAGTAGCCGAAGTGGTCGCCCCCGAACAGGAAGGAGAACTTGGGGTTGTCCTTCTGCTTTTCCATCGTCATCTTCTCGAACTCCGGACCGTTCCGCGCCACAAACTGCGCTAGCTTGTCAATTACGTTCCTCAGCTCCTGGTCTGGAGGCAAAATCTTTGTTATGTCCAAGTCCAGCGCAACCGATTAATAAAATCTCAGATTGCACGTATATTCTAGTAAATCATTCTTTTTAAAGTGTATTTTTATGTTTACATTACATTTCCACCCCTATTTTTCTTCTTCTATTTGTGATTTATTCTATTTCCTATATATATATAATTTTATTATTGAAAAAATGACGTCACGCAGATAAGTCCGATAAAGGGTTAAAAAAGTTACTAGTCAGTCATAATTACAATCCAAATCAATGGGCGAGCGCGAACAACGTTTAAAAATCCTACGTAAAATACGTAAGAAACTTACTTAAGCACAACGGAGGTTTTTAAATATTAGAATGACACTGAAACTTAAACTCGTCTTGTTTCCCACACTCTTTCTAAACGAAGATGATAAAAGAGGATGAGATAATAATAAAAAGGTGGAATCCCTGTAAAGAGTCGATCATTGTTACGCGTTAGCCGCGGAGCTAACCGCTCACCGCGGCGCTGAGCGCCGGCTTGCGCCGCTAAGATAGTCACCTTCCGGGGGGGTCGCGGCGTCCATGTCGGACTTCCAGTGGGATCAGACGTGAAAAACAAGCCGAATCGAGTAGATATAAGCGGACAAAACACAAACTCTGGCTCCGCTACAATGAGCCGGACAGAGGAGCCTCTGAACCGGAAGCGGAAGCTGCGTGAGGCCGCGCCGCTGGGAGCTCCGGTTACGGTGTCGCTATCAAATCTGTCCGGGCGACCAGACGTGTCCGGGGGGGAGGGGGGCTTTCGCACGCGCCTGCCGAAAACGTCACACACAATATGAACTACGCCAACTGTACGTGGACAAACTACGACGCGGGATGTCTGGATGGACGGATAGATAATACACAGAAAAACAAAAAAACAAAATCCAGCATGTACATAATAATGCGAAATGTCATCATAGCCAATCATAATATTAAACGTCATCAGAAAGCGCGGGTGTAAGCCCCGCCCCCGGACAGATCTGGTATCCCGGACAGCTGTGGTTCCTCCACCTGACGGAGTCTCGCTGTCGATCCGCCTCGAGGCGTCTGAAACCCGGTGAGTGAGCGCGTCCCCCCCCCCCCCCCCCCGGCCTCCGGACCGGGAGGCACCGGGGCTCCGTACCGGGCTGAACCGTGTGTCCGTCCCCAGGAGAGCCACCATGGCGAGCCAGGAGCAGATGTGTGCGGTGGGCCAGATCCTGGTGGACCCGCAGCGGGCGCTGACGGAGCGGTTCCGGGCCTTGTTCACGCTCAAGAACCTGGGAGGTAAAGCTGGGGAGCCGGGGGACCGGAGGGACGGGTAACCGGGGGATAAACTCGAGGAACGGGGACCGGAAGAGCGGAGAACTGGGGGAATGGGGGACCCAGAAACGGGTTACCAGGGGGAAACTAGAGGAACCAGAACCAGGGGGAAACTAGATGAAAGGGTAACCAGGGGAAAACTAGAGGAACCAGTAACCAGGGGGAAACTAGATGAAAGGGTAACCAGGGGAAAACTAGATGAAAGGGTTACCATGGGAAACTAGAGGAACCAGTAACCGGAAGAGCAGAGAACCGGGGAGCCACTGACCCAGGTCTGTGTGTGTGTGTGTGTGTGTGTGTGTGTGTGTGTGTGTGTGTGTGTGTGTGTGTGTGTGTGTGTGTGTGTGTGTGTGTGTGTGTGTGTGTGTGTGTGTGTGTGTGTGTGTGTGTGTGTGTGTGTGTGTGTGTGTGTGTGTGTGTGTGTGTGTCAGGCCCGGACGCCATCACATGGATCAGTCGGGGGTTCAGCGACGACTCTGCGCTGCTGAAGCACGAGCTGGCCTACTGCCTGGGCCAGATGCAGGACCGGGCCGCCATCCCGGTGCTGACCCGGGTCCTGGAGGACCGGCAGGAGGAGGCCATGGTCCGCCACGAAGCGGGTCCGTCTGCATGTTTCCCTCAACTTTAGTTCCACCTCCTGGGTTCACCTGTGTTTCCAACACCTTAACACTTTTGTAATAATAAAACTTTTGTAATAATAAAACTTTTGTAATATTAAAACTTTTGTAATATTAAAACTTTTGTAATGATAAAAATGTTGTAATATTACAACTTTTGTAATATTACAACTTTTGTAATAATACAACTTTTGTAATAATGAAACTTTTGTAATAGTAAAACTTTTGTAATGATACAAATGTTGTAATATTAAAACTTTTGTAATACAACTTTTGTAATAGTAAAACTTTTGTAATGATAAAAATTTTGTAATATTAAAACTTTTGTAATGATAATTTTGTAATATTAAAACTTTTGTAATAATACAACTTTTGTAATAGTAAAACTTTTGTAATGATACAAATTTTGTAATAATAAAGCTTTTGTAATATTAAAACTTTTGTAATATTAAAACATTTGTAACGTTAAAACATTTGTCACGTTGATACTTGACGTAGCGTTCTGTGGCGCTAACCCTCTGCCATGTTTCGTGCCTGCAGGCGAGGCTCTGGGCGCCATCGGGGACTTCTCGGTTCTGGAGCTGCTCCGGGAGTTCAGCTCGGATCCCGTCGTGGAGGTGAGAAGATCCACAAAAACATCGTTTGAACATCGGACAGTTTGTCTGTTCGGTGTTTTTGTTGACGCAAAAGAAGAAAACACTGCAATTAACTGATGTTAGCAACTAGCATGAGGGAGAAAGTTAGCAGCTTTCGCTCCCTGCTAAGGTTAGCTGCCAATGTTACAGGAAACGTTAGCAGTTATGCTACCTGCTAAGGTTAGCTGCCAACGTTGCAGGAGACGTTAGCAGTTATGCTACATGCTAAGGTTAGCTGCCAAAATTACAGGAAACATTAGCAGTTATGCTACATGCTCGGGTTAGCTGCCAATATTACAGGAGACGTTAGTAGTTATGCTACATGCCAAGGTTAGCTGCCAACATTACAGGAGACGTTAGCAGTTATGCTACATGCTGAGGTTTGCTGCCAACATTACAGGAAACGTTAGCAGTTATGCTACATGCTAAGGTCAGCTGCCAACATTACAGGAAACGTTAGCAGTTATGCTACCTGCTAAGGTTAGCAGAAACGTTTGCAGTCACGCTATCTGGCAGTATCGCCGATACCTGGACAGGAAGTGACGTGTTGTTTCTTCACAGGTGGCGGAGACGTGTCAGCTAGCAGTGCGGCGTCTGGAGTGGCTGCAGAGCGGCGGGGGCGGGGCTTCGGACGGCAGCGGGCCGTACACCTCGGTAGACCCGGCGCCACCCGTGGCGGAGGGGCGGAGCACGGCGGAGCTGCGAGCCGCCTTACTGGACGAGACGCTGCCGCTGTTCGAGCGCTACCGCGCCATGTTCTCGCTGCGGAACCGCGGCTCGGAGGAGGCGGCGCTGGCGCTGGCGGCCGGCCTGCGCTGCGGCAGCGCGCTGTTCCGCCACGAGGTGGGCTACGTGCTGGGCCAGCTGAGGCACCCGGCCACCGTGCCGGCACTGCGCGCCGCGCTGGAGCGCCACGGCGAGAGCGCCATGGTGCGCCACGAGGCGGCCGAGGCGCTGGGCGCCATCGGCCGCGACGAGTGCCTGGAGGCGCTGCGGCGTCACCGCGGCGACGGCGAGCGGGTGGTGAAGGAGAGCTGCGAGGTGGCTCTCGACATGTTGGAGTACGAGAACGGCGAGGAGTTCCAGTACGCCGACGCCCTGCTGAGGGTCGACGGTTCAAATCCCCACAGCTGAAAGTCAATAAAGAGACAAAACGCTCCCAGTGGCGCCCTGAAATTCTCCCTTTATTCACTCACGTTCATTCACTCACGTTCACATTTAGTTACTCATGTTTATTCAATCACAGTCACAGTCACATGTTCATTCAGTCACATTCACACGTTTACTTTTTTACATTCACAGATTCAGTCATCATTCAGTCACATTCACATGTTGAATTACTCATGTTTATTCACTAACATTCACACATTCATTCACTCACATTCACGTTAAGTTACTCATGTTTTTTCAGTCACGTTCATTCAGTCACATTCACACATTTATTCAAGCACATTCACGTTTGTTTTTTACATTCACACATTCATTCAGTCACATTCACACGTTTATTCAGTCATTCACAGGTTCATTTTTTTACATTAACATGTTTATTTAGTCATATTCACTAAGTCACATTCACTTACATTCACACATTGAGTTACTCATGTTTATTCAATCACATTCAATCAGTCACATTCACACGTTTACTTTTTTACATTCACACGTTTATTCAGTCATTCACACGTTGATTTACTCATGTTTACTCAATCAGTCGCATTCACACGTTTATTCAAGCACATTCACATATTCATTCAGTCACATTCACACGTTTATTCAATCACCTTCACATTAAGTTACTCATGTTTATTTAATCATAATCACATTAATTCGGTCACATTCACATTTACTTTTTTACATTCACATGTTTATTCAGTCATAATCATTCAGTCACATTCACACGTTGAGTTACTCATGTTTATTCAATGAGTCGTATTCACATTTATTCAAGCACATTCACATGTTTATTTTTTTACATTCACACATTCATTCAGTCACATTCACACGTTTATTCAGTCATTCACAGGTTCATTTTTTTACATTAACATGTTTATTTAGTCGTATTCACTAAGTCACATTCACTTACATTCACACATTGAGTTACTCATGTTTATTCAGTCACATTCATTCAGTCACATTCACACATTTACTTTTTTACATTCACACGTTGATTCAGTCATTCACAGGTTTATTTTTTTACATTCACATATTCACTAAACTCACATTCAGTTACATACAGTTTAGTTACTTAAGTTTATTCAATCAGTCACATTCACACATTCGGTCACATTCACACGTTTATTCAGTCATATTCATTACGTTCACGTTCTAATCTTTTAAAAGAGTTTCGATGTGTTGCCATAGCGACCGGTTACGTCACACCAACGTCATCAGCCGCGGCCGGAAGCGAACGCGTCCTCCAGAGCAACATGGCGTCCTGCGTGAAGCTGCTGGGAGTCGCGAGCCGCCTGCGGCTCAGCTCTCTGCGGCGAGTGTGCAGCGCGGCGCCGCGGCTCGTCGGCACCCGGGGTCCCGCGGCGCCGCGCTTCGGGCTCGCGGCCGCGCGGCTCCCCGGCGTCAGGACGTACGGGAACCGCGCGGCGGCGGGATCGTCCGCAGGTGAGGACGGCTCGGGGGGCTCCGGGGGCTCCGGCAGCTCCTCCAGCGGCTCCGGGGCCGAGGACGAGCCGGACGACGCCCCGCACGTCACCGCCCTCACCCCCATGATGGTGCCGGAGGTCTTCCCCCACGTGCCGCTCATCGCCGTGAGCCGCAACCCGGTGTTCCCACGTTTCATCAAGATCATCGAGGTGAGCGCGGCGCCCGCGTGACGTCACGGCGGGCGCGCGAGCACATTGCGATGATGCAACGTGTTGTCATGGCGTCAGTTTAGTGCCACAACCACAAGCGCATAAAAAGTGTACTGATCACACCGTTGGACCACTTTCCGCTGCGGTGACGTCAGATCGCTGCCCCGGATGTTGCGTTTTGGCTCTTTGGGGGCGGGGCGGGGCACGGTAATCCCGCTTCCTTTCTGATTAAACGTCACAGGTTTCTGCTCATGTAATTAATGACACACTATCGTTAGAATTAGTGATCAGGGTTTTAATGTTACTATAAAAAAACAGATTTACGTTGGTGGGAAGAACCCGGATTCAGGAAAATGAGGCGTCGACGAGACGTCAGGTTAGCTAGCACAGTGAAAACCAAATGTTCCCGCCGTAGAGGATCAAATCTAATGAAAACTTGTAGCCTTGCTACTGTTATGAGCCCTGTGGCTCGTTAGCATGCCGGAGGGTGGAGTTACGTGATGCCCCTGAACGCGTCACTCAGATCCTGCGGTTTAAACCAGACTAACATGGCTGCTCAGGGAAGGAGGAAGTTGCTGCAGGTCGGAGGTCAGAGGTCACAGCGAGGGCACAGAAAGTGGTCCAACTGCACCGTTATGGTTTTCCAGCGCTCGTGTTTGTGGCACTAAATTGACATCATACATTGTCGCAGGTGAAGAACCGCGAGCTGATGGAGCTGCTGAGGAGGAAGATTCGTCTGGCGCAACCTTACGCAGGAGTCTTCATGAAGAAGGATGACAGGTACCGATACCAGGCCATGCCTGGATCGATACCAGACTATGCCTGGACCGATACCAGACCAGGACTAGACCGATACCAGACTATGCCTGGACCGATACCAGACCAGGACTAGACCGATACCAGACTATGCCTGGACCGATACCAGACTAGGACTAGATCGATACCAGACTGTGCCTGGACCAATACCAGACCAGGACTAGACTGATGCCAGACTATGCCTGGACCGATACCAGAGTAGGACTAGATAGATACCAGACCAGGACTAGACCGATACCAGACTATGCCTGGACCGATACCAGACTATACCTGGACCGATACCAGACCAGCACTAGATCAATACCAGACCATGCCTGGACCGATACCAGACCCAGACTGTACCGATACCAGACTAGGACTAGATCAATACCAGACTATACCTGGACCGATACCAGACCAGCACTAGATCGATACCAGACCATGCCTGGACCGATACCAGACCAGGACTGGGCCAGTACCAGAGAAGGAGTACAAACAGTCGGACACTGATTCGATATTTATACTGTGTGTGTGTGTGTGTGTGTGTGTGTGTGTGTGTGTGTGTGTCTCAGTAACGAGGCCGACGTGATGGACTCCCTGGACCAGGTCTACCAGACCGGGACCTTCGTGCAGATCCACGAGATGCAGGACTTGGGGGACAAGCTGCGGATGATCGTGATGGGACACCGACGGATTCAGATCTCCAGAGTCCTGGACCAGAACTGGGACCAGGAGGAACCCGACACGCCCCCCTCCCAGACCCAGACCCAGACCCCGTCCGACTCGGAACTCGGACCGCCAACGACCAGACGCAAATCCAAACGCACCCGTAGAGACCAGCAGGAGGACAAGGTGCTAATGGCTAGTGAAGCTAGTGGCTAGTGAAACTAGTGGCTAGTGAAGCTAATGGCTAGTGAAGCTAGTGGCTAGTGAAGTTAACGGCTAGTGAAGCTAGTGGCTAGTGAAGCTAATGGCTAGTGAAGCTAGTGGCTAGTGAAGCTAATGGCTAGTGAAGCTAACAGCTAGTGAAGCCAGTGGCTAGTGAAGCTAATGGCTAGTGAAGCTAGTGGCAGAAGCGGCTAACTTGCTCACGTAGTGTGAGAGGTTAACCAATGAATAAGCTTGAAAGTGGCGTTAATGAATGAGCTTGACATGCTAAAGATGCTAAGCTAAGCTGTGTCAGGTTTCAGAATTGGGGGCGGAGCCTGGAGCCTCAAATATCCTGATGGTGGAAGTGGACAACGTGCAGCACCAGCCCTTCACCGTCACAGAGGAGGTCAAGGTAAGGGGGCGGAGCTTACTCGGCCGGGTGGGCGGGGCTTTCGATAGAAGTGGGCGTCGCCTTCAGGAGTGGGGCTAAACTGGTAGGTGGGGAAATTAAAGACAGCAATTAAAATAAAGAATATAAAACCAATAAGGGAAACAAATGAAGGGAAAGTAAATGAAACACAAAAAAAGGAAACGAAAAAAAGTAGGTGGAGTTCGGGGGTTTAATTTGCAGGTGGGCGGGGCTTCAACTTCAACTCCTCTCTCCTCCCTCAGGCTCTGACAGCGGAGATCGTGAAGACCATCCGTGACATCATCGCCCTGAACCCGCTCTACAGGTAAACCCCCCCAGAGGTTCAGTATTGGAAGGGGGGGGGGGAGGGGGGGTCTCACCGTGTGTGTGTGTGTCTGTTTAATGTGTGTGTGTGTGTGTGTGTCAGGGAGTCGGTGCTGCAGATGATGCAGGCAGGCCAGCGCGTGGTGGACGACCCTCTCTACCTCAGCGACATGGGCGCGGCGCTGACGGGGGCGGACTCCAGCGAGCTGCAGGACGTCCTGGCGGAGACCAGCGTGAGTGGGCGGGGCTTGGGGGTGAAAGGGCGGGGCCTGAAGAGGGGGCGGGGCCTGAGCAGTCTTGTCTGTTCCACAGATCCCCAGCCGTCTGTACAAAGCTCTGTCGCTGCTGAAGAAGGAACATGAGCTGAGCAAGCTGCAGCAGAGGCTGGGACGGGAGGTGAGCTAACATGCTAATAGCATGCTAACAGAGGCTGGGAAGGGAGATGAACTAACATGCTAATAGCATGCTAACAGAGGCTGGGGTTAGAATAACAACAAGAAGTGAGTTAACATGTGAACAGAATTCCAACATGCTAATAACATGCTACAAGGTTGTAATGAGAGGTAAGCTAACATGCTAATAGCATGCTGGCAGACACTGAGGTCAGAGGTGAGCATGTTAAAGCTGCAGCGTAGGAGGAGCTGCCAATGAAAACCCTGCTAACATTTTTAATGAAGCTAACATTGAACAGAAAGCTACTGAACAGCCAAGACTGCAGTAAATGAATAAATAAAAACTAGCGAGGTTAGCTAAAGGTTCTAATTGAATGCTGGACGTGCTAAGGTGGCTAAACATACTAAGCTAACGGTTTGTGCCCAGGTGGAGGAGAAGATCAAACAGACCCACAGGAAGTACCTCCTGCAGGAGCAGCTGAAGATCATCAAGAAGGTGAGCTCCGCCCCCTCTGACCACACCACCTTGGACTCCTCCCACGTTTCCTGACTCTGCCCCTCTCTGCAGGAGCTTGGTCTGGAGAAGGAGGACAAGGACGCGATGGAGGAGAAGTTCCGTGAACGTCTCAAGGACCGCACGGTTCCGCCCGCCGCCATGGTCGTCATTGAGGAAGAGCTCAGCAAGCTAACGCTGCTTGACAACCACTCCTCTGAGTTCAAGTGAGTGGGCTAACGAGTTAGCATGTTATTTATTTAGCGTGCCACTGAAGAGTTAGTAGGCTAAGAGTTTCGCATGCTTATGGGTTAGCAGGCTAACGGGTTAGCAGGCTAACAGGTTGGCAGGCATGCTAACTAATTCACATTCTAAGTTAGCACCGTAAAACTTCCTGTGTTGCAACGCGGCGAGGAACTACCTGGTTAGCGCGGTAACACTTTCTCTGTGGCATCGGCCAGCAACTACCTGGTTGCCATGGTAACACTTCCTGTTTCGCAGTGTGACCAGGAACTACCTGGACTGGCTGACCAGCATTCCATGGGGAACCAACAGCGAGGAGAACCTGAGTCTGGACCGGGCTGCAGAGGTCCTGGACCAGGACCACCACGGCATGGAGGACGTCAAGAAACGCATCCTGGTTAGCGTCCCGCGAGCTGTTATGTGCTAATGCTCTTAGCTTGTCTCTGTGTGTCCCTACTTTCAGCCGCTGTTAGCCTCTGTTAGCCGCCTGTAGCCACTATTAGCCGTCAGCCTCTCTATCTGCAGGAGTTCATAGCCATTAACTGCTATTAGCCACTAGCCTCTCTCTCTGCAGGAGTTCATAGCCATTAGCTGCTACTAGCCACTAGCCTCTCTCTCTCTGCAAGAGTTCGTATCCATTAGCCGCTATTCGCCACTAGCCTCTCTCTCTGCAAGAGTTCGTAGCCATTAGCAGCTATTAGCCACTAGCCTCTCTCTCTGCAAGAGTTCGTAGCCATTAGCTGCTATTAGCCACTAGCCTCTCTCTCTGCAGGAGTTCGTAGCCGTTAGCCAGCTACGCGGCTCCACCCAGGGGCGGATCCTCTGCCTGTTTGGCCCGCCGGGTGTTGGCAAGACCTCCATCGCTCGCTCCATTGCCCGTGCGCTCAACCGCGAGTACTTCCGCTTCAGCGTGGGCGGCATGACGGACGTGGCCGAGGTCAAAGGTCACAGGTACACAAACACACACACACAGAAACATGCACTGAGGTCGTCTGCGGCTAGTAATGGGAAGTCACAGCTCAGTGTTGCCAGCAATAGCTTGTTAACTTCAGAGTTAGCAATGTTAGCTTGTTAGGCTCACAGTTGGCAAAGTTAGCTCAGAGTTCAGAATTAGCAACATTAGCTTGAAGCCAGCAGCAGTTAGTGACATTAGCTCATAACTCAGTTAGCAATGTGAGGTCGTAGTGCAGCTGTAGGAGTGTTAGCTATTAGCTCAGATGTAGCAATGGTAGCTAGTAGCTCAGAGGTAGCAATGGTAGCTAGCAGCTCAGCGGTAGCAATGGTAGCTAGCAGCTCAGAGGTAACAATGGTAGCTAGCAGCTCAGAGGTAGCAATGGTAGCTAGCAGCTCAGAGGTAGCAATGGTAGCTAGCAGCTCAGAGACATCTTTAGACATTATTGCGTCTTTAGCTGCTTTAGCTTTATCACAACTAAACCCCACTAAGACGACTAATCTTTCCATGTTGTTTCAGTGACTGCTAGCGCATTGTGTTAGCTTGTCGTGTTAGCGGTGTTAGCGTGCGATACTTGTGTTCTCCAGGAGGACATACGTCGGCGCGATGCCTGGGAAGATGATCCAGTGCCTGAAGAAAACCAAGACGGAGAACCCGCTAGTGCTCATCGATGAGGTACGCTAACACCGCTAACAGTGCTAAGTGGAAGCTTTAGCTAGCATAAATGGTTCAAATGAGCTACGGAGGAAAAGCTGTTGAGGAGGCTGAAGTTGATCATGTGGCTCAAAGAGCTAAAGCTGCTAAATTGCTAAAACCTTTAAAGTTGCTAAAACTGCTCAAGTTGTTAACTTAGGTAAAACTGCCAAAATTGCAAAAACTGCAAAAGTTGCGAATTTAGTAATTTAAGTTGTTAAAAGTGCTTAAGGGTTGTTTGGCCCAACATGAGTTAACACTTTGTGAGGGACGTTTCCATCCAGGTGGATAAGATCGGCCGCGGTTACCAAGGCGACCCGTCGTCGGCGCTACTGGAGTTGCTGGACCCGGAACAGAACGCCAACTTCCTGGATCACTACCTGGACGTTCCCGTGGACCTCTCCAAGGTGGGCGGGACCAGAGCCATGAAGGGGGGGGTGGAGCTTCAGCTGAGGGGGTGGGGCCTGAACATGTCCCTCCTCCCACAGGTTCTGTTCATCTGCACGGCGAACGTGACGGACACGATCCCGGAGCCGCTGCGAGATCGCATGGAGATGATCAACGTGTCAGGATACGTGGAGCAGGAGAAGCTAGCCATAGCGCAGGTCAGCGTCGGCACAGGGCGGCTAGTTATAGCTAAGACAGATATAATCCTAGCAAGTGACGTTGTTCGCAAGAGACATTAGCATGTTGAGACGTTAACATGTGATTTTTGCGCCTTGCGATGACGGCACATGGAAATGTCAACGTGTTTTCTCTCCCGTTAGCGGTACTTGCTACCTCAGCTGCTAACGCTTAGCGGACTCGCGGAGAAAGATGTCTCCGTGTCAACCGACGCGTTAGCGCTGCTCATCAAACAGTACTGCCGTGAATCTGGAGTCCGGAACCTGCAGAAGCAACTGGACAAGGTAAGCTAGCGCACGGCTAAGATGGCTAAAGCTGCTAAAACAGCTGAGTTGCTAACATTGCTAGTACGTGTGTGTGCGTCAGGTCCTGCGTAAGGTTGCGTTCTCCATCGTGAGCGGCGCTCAGTCCAGCGTCAGCGTGACTCCGGAGAACCTCACAGACTTCGTGGGGAAACCCGTGTTCACGTCGGACCGCATGTACGAGCTCACGCCACCAGGGGTCGTCATGGGCCTCGCCTGGACCGCCATGGGTCAGAGACACACACACACACACACACACACACACACACACACACACACAAATAACACACGGTGTAATAACGGCGTTTGTCCACAGGAGGCACCACCTTGTTCATTGAGACGTCGCTGCGGCGGCCCGCCGAAGACAAAAAAGACGGATCGCTGGAACTGACCGGTCAGTCAGCTAACGATGCTAACAATGGCTAAAGTGGCTAACATGCTAAAAGTGCTAACGTAGCTAACAATGCTTAAATGATGCAAGAAGATCGTTGTCCTTCACGAGCTGACGGAACAAATACGGCGAAGCATTTTTGCGACGTTAGCTATTTTAGCAACTGTAACTATTTTAGCAACTGCGGCTGTTATGACCCTTTTAGCAACTGGCCATTTTAGCAACCTTACTTTTCAGCAACTTTCGCAGTGTTAGCAACTTTTCAGTAACTTGGCTGTTTTAGCTATCTTAGCAACTTCAGCAGTTTTAGCAATTCAAGCAACTGTAGCTGTTTTAACCCAAGCTGACATGACTAGCATAGCTGAAGAGCTAACAACAGCGAGAGACGGTAGACTAACATAGCTCGCACGGCTACAGAGTCTAAAACGGCATAAACATTCAGAAGACTTAGCTTCGCGGAGCTAACCATGCTAAAGCAAGAAATTGTTGCAACGTCTTCCAGGGCAACTCGGAGACGTGATGAAGGAAAGCGCTCGGATCGCGTTGACGTTCTCGCGGACGTTCCTCACGTCGCTGCAGCCGGAGAACCACTTCCTGTTTCACTCTCACCTGCACCTCCACGTCCCCGAGGTAACCACGGCGACGCCCAGCCTAGCCCGGTGTAGCCCGGCCCCGCCTGGCCCTGCTAATGTGTGTAACGTTACAGGGCGCCACCCCTAAAGACGGCCCGAGTGCCGGCTGCGCCATCGTCACGGCGCTGGTTTCCCTGGCAACCGGCCGGCCGGTGAGACAGGACGCCGCCATGACGGGCGAGGTGTCGCTAACGGGCAAAATCCTGCCGGTGGGCGGGATCAAAGAGAAGACCATCGCGGTGCGTAAACTAATCTATAGTTAATTTAGATAACGTCAGTGAGGTTTTTCAAGACACTTAAAAAAAAGCATATATATATATATATATGTGTGTGTGTGTATATATGTGTATATATATTAGTGTGTGTGTATATATGTATATGTGTGTGTGCGTGTGTGTATATGTATATATATGTGTATGTGTTTGTATATATATGTATATATATATATATATATATGTGCTTTTTAGTTCAAGCACCTCAAAAAAAAGTCAAAATAAGTAAAAGTTATTTTCTAGCAGTTTTCTTTCTTCAGGCATTGTGGAAAACAAAATTAAATAAAAATACAATGTTGCAAAATTTAAATACCTGCTGAGCTGCAGAACTCATTGAAAGTTACAGAAATCCTTTGATGTCCTCAAAAGGCTTTTGTTTGATTTTTTAAATTGAAATAATTCTGTTGAAACACAATTCAAATGTCTGATTTTCATTGTATTTGTATTTATTATTACTTTTGTCGGGTTCAAGTTATTTCTCTTCTATTAACAGAGGGGTACCAACAGTTTTGTCCACAGTTAAATATATATATATATATATGTATATATATGTGTATATGTATACATATATGTGTATATATGCAGGTAAAACAGTATTTGGCAGCCACTGATGATCTAAACATCTAAAATAGAAAAGAAGTAGTTAATCATATAAAAAATGACCTTCTGTTAGTTTTTCTTGAAGCTCTTGAACCAAATATGAAACAAGCCGTGATGATTTTAATAGAAGTTGTTTTTGTTCAGGCACGCCGTGCGGGCGTCTCCTGCCTGCTGCTGCCGGCTCAGAACAGGAAGGACTACGGGGACCTGGCGGACTACGTCACCGAGGGCCTGGAGGTCCACTTCGTAGACCACTACGACCAAGTCTACCCCATCCTCTTCCCCGAGGGGGCGGAGCCGGGGCCGGCCTCAGGGGGCGGGGCTTAGCACCGGACCCCCAACTGCCGCGCTTTGTTCGACTGTTTTCACGCTCTCTGCTGTAATCTGTTGCTAATTATTCTGAATGAAGTTTGTTTTGTTACGTCACGTTTACTGTCGTGGCTAAACGTTAGCATGGCTACAAAAGGCTAACGTGGCTAACCGTTAGCGTCGACTGAGAGGCGGCACCCTGGTTCTCCTACCGCCCAGCGGCCCCCCCCCCCCACAGCGTACGGCGCACCGGGGTAAGTCATACTGCAAGGAAGCGTGGAGCAGCCAGAATAAAGAAGGTGGTGTTGAAGAAACTCCAGAAGACGAGTGGAAGAGCGACGCTGGAGACGATCTGCTTGCAGCTCAAACGGGGAGAACCAGCTTCCAGGTGGTGGCGCCGTCTGGCCACAAGGGGGAGCCATTGGGGGGGAAAAACCTCCCTGGTTTGTCACCATGAGGGTCAGAAGCATCAGTTTTCCTCAGTGTTGGATGGCGACCGGAGGTTTTATCAAAGAGAACAGAAGGACGAGGCTGAACAGGAGGTCGGTCGGTCAGATGAAGCTCCTGCAGGAGAAACCAGCTGCAGACCAGCAGCTTTAGAGGAAACGAGGAAAGAAAAATCAATCTTCAGTGTCAATTTCTAGATGTGAAGTTTCCTCTATACATCTGACGTCTTCAGTATAGTGCCTGGAAGTAGTGGAAGGTCAGAGGTCACCTGTGATGAGGTCGTTGCCTGGTGATGAGGTCAGAGGTCACCTGTGATGAGGTCATTGCCTGGTGAAGAGGTCAGAGGTCACTTGTAATGAGGCCAGAGGTCGTCTGATGATGTCACGTGGTGATGAAGTCAGAGGTCACCTGATGAAGAGGTCGTCTGGTGATCAGGTCACCTGAAGAGGTCAGAGGTCGTCTGATGATGTCACGTGGTGATGAGGTCAGAGGTCACCTGATGAAGAGGTCAGAGGTTGTCTGGTCATCAGGTCACCTGGTGATGAGGTCAGAGGTCACCTGGTGAAGAGGTCAGAGGTTGTCTGGTCATCAGGTCACCTGGTGAAGAGGTCAGAGGTCACCTGGTGAAGAGGTCAGAGGTCACCTGGTGACGGCCTCCTAACTCAGGAGGATCCGGAGCCCCGGAGGTCTTGGCTCCCCGCCAGCAGTCGTTCCTGCTGCTAAACCTCTGGCATGATTCACCGTCGTCACAAAAACCCTTCAGCTTGTTGGAGGAGCAAAGAGGCGGAGCCTGACGGTAAGGAACCATCTGACAGGTACCAGCCCACCTTGCTTTACCGTACCCTCCCAGCCCGCCTTACCTCACCATTATACCTGCTTCCTGTAGGGACTAAATATAGACATTAGATCATCACGGAGCATTAAATGTAAAGCAGGGAGTGTCTGTTTCCACACTCGTTGAGAGTTTGTCTGACGGAGAGAGGAACATTCCAGACTCCTCATCAGAGAACCAGGAGCGCCACCAACAGGCCCTGTGGTGCTGAGAGGTGGAGGAACAGCCTCCGTCACTCAACAACCACAAGCTACAATCAAACCGGATTAAAGTTCACAATGACTAATAAATATTGAAATCGTCTGCTGCTTATCACACGTTTACACGACAGCAATAAACCTGTTTGTGTGGTGATTTACTGCAGGAACAGATTAACCCTTTGGGGTTGTTAGAAAAAAATTATATTAAATAAAACTTCCTTTGGTGGCTGTTTTCATCCACTAACTTCACAAATATATCAGAATTTTTTTTAATTTTTTTGGCATAAATGTGTTAATCAACCTCAGTCTTGATCAAAACTACCAAATATTTAAAAAAATCTTTTAAAAAATGAACCATTTGGAAGCTACAGGCAGTCGAAGCGCCACCGAAGGGAGTCAATTTGCCGACGCGGCATTATTGACCTGCTGACCGTTTTTAAGTTACATTTTTAAATTGTTTGTAAAATAAAGTTAATTTGAACCACACAGTGACGCTTGTGGTGGAATCAGAGGAAACACTGACCCCCGGTGGACGTTCTGCTTCTACAGACGACCCGTCGGTTCTGCTCCGGTCGGTTCCGTCCAGATGTTCACTGTACAGCCTTACAACCTGGAGGGTTTGGAACGGCCTTACCTTACCATACTGCCTTACCATCCCAGCCTGTCCTACCTTACCAACCTGCCTTAACTTACCATCCTGGCCCACCTTACCATCCCAGGCTGCCTTACCTTACCATTCTGCCTTACCTTCCATCCTGCCTTACCTTACCATTCTGCCTTACCTTACCATTCTGCCTTACCATCCCAGCCTGCCTTACCTTACCATCCTGCCTTTCCTTACCATTCTGCCTTACCATTCCGGCCCACCTTACCATCCCAGCCTGCCTTACCATCCCACCTTACCATACCATCCTGCCTTACGTTACATCCTGCCTTTCATTAACATCCCGCCTTCCCTTACCATCCTGCCTTACCATACCATCCCACCTTACCTTATCATCCTGCCTTACCTTACCATCCTGCCTTACCTTACCATACTACCATACCATCCCAGCCCGCCTTACCATCCCGACCTGCCTTACCTTGCCATTCTGCCTTACCATCCCAGCCCACCTTATCTTACCATCCTGCCTTATCTTACCATCCTGCCTTACCTTACATCCTGCCTTACCTTACCAGCCCACTTTACCTTACCATCCTGCCGTACCTTACATCCTGCCATAACTTACATCCTGTCTTACCTTACCATCCTGCCGTACATTACATCCTGCCTTACCTTACCATCCTGCCGTACCTTACATCCTGCCGTACCTTAAATCCTGTCTTACCTTACCATCCTGCCGTACATTACATACTGCCTTACCTTACATCCTGCCTTACCTTACCAGCCCACCTTACCTTACCATCCTGCCATACCTTACATCCGGCCATACCTTACCATCCTGCCGTACCTAATATCCTGCCTTACCTTACCATCCTGCCATACCTTACATCCTGCCGTACCTTACATCCTGTCTTACCTTACCATCCTGCCGTACCTTACATACTGCCTTACCTTACATCCTGCCTTACCTTACCACCCCGCCTTACCTGAGCATCGCGGCCATTCCTGGAAGTGGGCGTAGGGAAGCTGAGTATCCAGTGGCTCTAGAAAACCGTCAGTTTCAGTGAAAGGTATGGCTGCTGAGGACCGATTGTCCCTCTGGTGTTGCCGTGGCGACCGGATGACGTTTCCTTCATCTCCTCTGGACCGGAGGACTTTCTCCTCATTGAATCACTTTCATGTCACGTTGTTTAGAGAAAAAAACATGTGAGCAGTAAATAGTTCAGTTCTTCTGAACTCAATGCAAATGTATTTATTTTACATTTATTTTAATTCAGGATTTTGTGTTAGTTTATTTTAATCTAGGATTTTGTGTTAGTTTATTTTCATTTAGGATTTTGTGTTTGCTCTCGTTTGAAAACAACGAGCATAAATCTGCACCACATCTGGATAGTGAGCAAATCAAGTTCCACAGGTTGAAAGAATTTGGCTGAAGGAGAGAAGAACATTCCAGACTCCTCATTAAAGCTCATTAGAGAACCAGGAGCATCACAAACAGGCCCCGTGGTGCTGAGAGGTGGAGGAACAGCCTCCGTCACTCACCTGCTCACCAACAACCACAAGCTATAATCAAACACCGGATTAAAGTTCACAATGACTAATAAATATTGAAATCATCTGCTGCTTATCACACGTTTACATGACAGCCAATGACAGTAATTAAAAAACTACAGGAACTAATTGATGTATTAGTCCCTGTATTACTCAAGGTTATTGTTTTTCTTTACATCTAGAGTTGTAATAATGCACAGAGTCAAGTAACATCAACAGATTTGATGAATGTGAAGGCATAAATTCGTGGTTTTGATCAAAGTGAAGTGACGTTGAGTCAAAGTGAATTCCACAGGAGTTCATCTGAGAAACTTCCTTCAAGTGAAAACTGCCTCTGGAGCAGAACAAACAACCACGATGATTAATATATAATGTTTTTATAGCAGTTTTTGTGAAAGTTAAAATTTTTTTCTTAAATCTGACACTGCAAAAAAAGCAACTTATGCATTAAATTCAATGTTGCTGCCAATCATTGACCCATGGTGTAATAATAATAATAATGATGGTGATGATAATAATAATAATAATAATGGTGATGATATAATAATTATAATGATAATAACAACAACAACAACAATAATAATAGCAATAATCAGAATAACGATGATAATAATAGTAATAATAATAATAATAAAATACTCCTTGAAATGTATATTGTTGAAAAAAAATTTACCCCAGAAAACTGCAGATTTACTTAAACATACTGGCATTTAAAAGGTTAAAAAAAAAACAACTACAAATTAATTAATATTTGATATATGTGTTCAGGCTGAATCGTTTAAAGTGGAGAAAAAAATATTGATGTATAATATTTTACTGGCAGTTTTTGTGAAAGTGACATTGGGGAGAAATGAGTGTCGTATTTTAAATGGTCTTTTGAGGGTTAAATGTAAAATGATTTCCCTTGACTAGTGAGAACCAACCCAACAGAACTTCAGAAACATTCAGGCTGATGCTGTTTGCCTCCCAGGCCGCGACTCTGTGATTGAAATTAAAAGCAGTATGATGCTAACAACCAAGGTCCTTTAAGATGATAAACCGGTTCATATAGATCCACCCAGTATCTGTATGTCAGAAATGTTCTCCCTCTATGCAAACGATAATGTAGTATATGTAGAAAGTCCCTCTCTATGTAGTAAATGTAGAAATGTCCCCCCTCTATGTAGTAAATGTAGAAATGTCCTCATCTATGTAGTAAATATAGAAATGTCCCACCTCTATGTAGTAAATATAGAAATCTACCTCCTCTATGTAGTAAATATAGAAATGTCCCCCTTTATGTGGTAAATGTAGAAATGTCCCTCTTCTTTGTAGTAAATGTAGAAATGTCCCCCCTCTATGTAGTAAATGTAGAAATGTCCTCCCTCTATGTAGTAAATGTAGAAATGTCCCCCCTTAATGTAGCAAATGTAGAAATGTCCTCCATCTATGTAGTAAATATAGAAATGTCCCCCCCCCCCTCTATGTAGTAAATGTAGAAATGTCCCTCTATGCAGATGATGGTGTAGTAAATATAGAAATGTCCCTCCTCTATGTAGTAAATGTAGAAATGTCCCTCTATACAGATGATGGTGTAGTAAATGTAGAAATGTCCCTCTATGCAGATGATGGTGTAGTAAATGTAGAAATGTATACGTATGGTTGTGATAAAGCACATCTCTCGTGACAAAGCAGATTGGGAGTGCCTGCCAGAGGACTGACATACCGGTCTCGTCGTATAGTCCCATACCCTCCTGTCAGCTCATTGTTCAGAAGCTATTGTTTAACCACACAACTATTTTTACCAGCAGAACATTTCAAGCCCCTGAACAACGTGTACAAAGAATCTGATGGGGAGTGTCTGCAGACTCACCTGGCAAGACTGGAGCAGAAACCCACCCTGTAATTAACACGTTCACATCTCCTCCACGGCTCCTGCGTCCGTACGCTATAAAGGGGCAGGAGACGGCGGGCGGCACTCACAACGCCGCAAAACTCCTCGTCGTCACGATGAAGCTGATCCTCTCCCTGGCTCTCGGTCTGCACACTCTCCAGCACAGGTAAGCAAAGGGCGCCCAGACTGCAAGGGTCTCCCGACGCGTTCCGTCCTTCATTCTCTCCTGTTCCTTAGTGGCCGGAGCGCTCATGTGCCTCCAGTGCGTCAACCCCAACAACCCCACCTGCTTGTTCCGAGCATGGTCGAATGTTCAGCGGGCGAAATGTGCATCAACGCGTTCATCACAGGTATCCCTCGTCCTCGCGCCGTCTTTCCCCTGAGCCGGGGGTGTGTGTTCCCGAGAAGTCACCGAGGTTTTGTCGACAGAATCCATGGAGTCACAGAGAATCTACAGGGACTGTGTGGGTACGGCGGTGTGCCCGGTCGCGGGTACGGTGCTCATCGAGGCCAACGTGGGGGAGCTTTACACCACCACAATGACTGACTGCTGCGACACGGATATGTGCAACGGCGCAGAGCTTCCTTGTAAGTAGATGTGAACCAGAGGGACCGTGACTGAAAGAGCAAACGAAACGTATTTGGAAATACTGACTCTGTATTCAATTTTTTATTTTTTTTAGTTCCAGAAATTGGATTACCCAGTGGACGAATGTGTCCCGGTACTTCCCCCTCCACTTCTACGTTCTTAGAGGTCGTTCCCTGCAGAGGATCGGAGGACACCTGCTTCAGTGGAATCGGTCAGTGCTCATAATGTTCCACTGATCAAACGTCTCCAATCAGAGATCAGGATAGTGGAAGAGGGGCGGAGCTGTCGTTTTAACAAGGTTTCTGGCAGAACGTGTGAGAACCAGGTGTTTTATTAGTGTTTAACTGCTCTGTGATGAAGAGTCGGGGTTAGGGGTTAGGTTAGGAGTATGTTGGGATTAGGTTAGTTATAGGTTAGGGGTAGGTTAGTTTTAGGCTAGGGTAGGTTAGGGGTGTGTGAGGGTAGGTTAGTGTTAGAGGTTGGGGTTAGTCTTAGTCTCATAAAATGTACTAACCTGTCAATTTGGAGTTTGAAACAATAGTTAAATAATAATTATCAAAGTTGATGCTGAAGCATCAAGATTTCAAAGTTGTTGACAAAGATGTCTTGATGTTTCATTCAGAGGAGAGAGAGAGAGAGAGAGAGAGAGAGAGAGAGAGAGAGAGAGAGAGAGAGAGAGAGAGAGAGAGAGAGAGAGAGAGAGAGAGAGAGAGAGAGAGAGAGAGAGAGAGATGAGAGAGAGAGAGAGAGAGAGAGAGAGAGAGAGAGAGAGAGAGAGAGAGAGAGAGAGAGAGAGGAGAGAGAGAGAGAGATGAGGAGAGAGAGAGAGAGAGAGAGAGAATAGTTAAATAATAACAATTATCAAAGTTGATGCTGAGCATCAAGAATTTCAAAGTTGTTGACAAAGATGTCTTGATGTTTCATTCAGAGAGAGAGAGCGAGAGATGTGAAGAGAGAGAGAGATGTGGAGAGAGAGAGAGAGAGGTGGAGAGAGAGAGAGGTGGAGAGAGAGATGTGGAGAGAGAGAGAGGTGGAGAGAGAGAGAGGTGGAGAGAGAGATGTGGAGAGAGAGAGAGAGAGAGAGAGAGAGAGACGTGGAGAGATAGAGAGAGCGAGAGACATGTGATGAAAACCACAAATCAAAATGGCAGATCACAAGAGAGTACATTCTAAAATGGCGGCCACGAGAGAAGCAAGATGGCCGCCCTGGGACTTCCCGTGTGTTCGGTACAACAAAGGAGGGTAACAGTTAGCCTTTAGCATTGTCTTACTCTTAATGGCCCGTTTATAAGACGAGTTCATGTGAACGCTATTCGCTATTCGCTATTCGCTTTGTGTGTGACGTCGTCTTTGATGTGCTTTGTGTAGGATTGAGAGTTAAAGGACATGCAGACCCTGTGTCTGTGTGCGGCGATGCTGATATTGGGTTCCAGGTTGAGAACTCCTCCTGATATCGTAGAAATAGAATCAACATCTTCATGAACGCTAGAGCGTCTGTGCAGAGCTTGATATTTAACTCTCTAGTGCCTAGTAGTTTATTACCACGTTTCCTCAGCGTCTGTCAGGAAGGACTGGGTTTGTTGTCCAGGCCAGAGGAAGCTGCTGGTTCTTGGTTAGCGGTTAGCATCCCCGTGCTAACTCCGATTGAGCTGCGTCGTAGAAGAAGCAGCGTCCTGGTTCTCTACATGTGACGCCTGGTTCTGCCAGTCTGCTGCTCAATGGTGTGACGGAAAAATGATGATGTGCCACTGAAGAATTCTGTTCTTCTCTGTATCCTGCTGACATGTTTTTGTTATTGTCCGTGTGACTCCGGCCTTATAATCTTATTTACGTCTTGTTTACGCTGGGCGTCGGCCTTGTCCTTGTGGTGGACCTCTGATTTGAGACCTCTGGCTTCAGGCCTGAGGAATATTAACTGATGTTTTAAGCTCGGTCTCATGGGTGTCAGATGTTAAGTCACCGCAGGGCGTCGTTAAGGTGTAGAACGAGACACAGCGTGACGTCCACGTCAAACCCCTGAACATCCACACCTGAGGGTACCCTTCCCTTAAGCTGAACAATCAGAGTCTTTATCAGATGCGAAAACCAAAAGCACAGTGACGGCTTCATCACCAGCTCTCAATTATCAGACGAAGCTAACAGCTAGCGTGGTTTTGTATGACGTCCGTTGTTGACTCGGCCAGGAAGTCTGAGGAATGTGACGCTTGAAGGACCGACTGGTCGAGCTGCAGCGTTCAGGACTGCCTGTGAGGCGGGTCAGTCTGTCCTAACCCTCGCCCTCACCCAGTGTCTCCGGACAACGCGGATCCTCACAAAGCAGCTCCCATACTCGTGGGTCCTGACTGATCCAGAAATGACTTGACCGTTTTGGCCCACAGCTATCCAGAGCGGGAACCAGATCGTTCTCGGCGGCTTGCGGAAGTTCGAACATCTGCGACGTCTCCGGTGGACTCCAGCAGCTGGCGTTCCTCGACGCCGGCTTCGTTCCCGTGGCGCCCACCTGCACGTTGATAACCACGACCACCCCCGTGCCGACGACGACCACCGCCGGGCCGACGACGACCACCGCCGGACCGACGACGTCCGTGGGCCCCCCCCGACTCGTCGACGGCCGACGCGGGGCCGACGCCTGCGCCGCACGTCCTCGTCGAGCGAGCTGCTCGCCCAGATCAAGGCCCTGGTGGCGAAACTGAAGTTCCTGTGCGCGGCGATCAACCTGGAGCTGCTCCACCAGAACCAGGTGGTGCTCCTCCAGCTGCACATGCAGCTGCTGGACTACCAGCAGCAGCTGCTGCTGCAGCAGGACGAGCTGCCCATCGACCACCCCCACCAGATGCCGCTGTACTACCAGCAGTGCCTGATCGTCAACCACCACCAGCTGCTGCTGCACCAGGTCCAGCTGTCGCTGTGCGGCCAGGCGCACCTCCTGCAGCTCTTCCAGCAGCAGCAGCTGGTGCTCCACCAGCTGCAGGAGCTGCTGCACGGCCACCACACCCACGTGCTGCCCCACTACCACAGTCACCTGCTGTACCACCATCACAAATACAAATCCTCCACCGAGGCCCCCGCCACCACCACCGACGCCCCCGCCACCACCACCGTCGCCGCCCCCTTGCCCATGATGTAGACACGCCCCCCCCCAGTCACCGGCTCTTTAACGACCAACCTTTTCTTACTTTGTGATTTCTGTCTAAGTAAAAAATTTTTAAATAAGCGATAATCAAAAGGGTTGAATCACTGGTTTGGTCTCCATGGCGCCCGCCTGCTGCGCCGCTAATCAATAAAGCTCTATCTGCAACTGAATGTGGTTTAATCTGGTTTCATGTCTCACTTTCTTTCTTTTGAACTTTTTTTTTTTTTTTTTTTTTTGGGAAATGTATTATTTCATGACGGTAGCATGACGTCTACACTTCCCTTCATTTACGATTTTCCCTTTTTTTAATCGCCGGACACAACCTGAACTCTTCCGTCGGGAGTCACGTCAATAAAATAAAACAACTAAACTCGTTGAAACCTGGTGTGAAGGTGTGAGTGAATGAAAATCCCTTGCAGGTCACAGACCTTCTGTTTCATCACAGGCTTCCCTCGTTCACTACGGAAGACATTAAACAGCGACTCGTGGAGGATCTGGATTCAACCACCTCCTCCTGGAACCTTTCGAAAAAATGTCCGAGGCCGTCGGGAACCCGTCGTCCAGCAGGGTACCTGTCGGTTCCCCCCCCCCGTGAAGAGGTTCTCACACGTCCAAACCGACCACCTTCAGTGTAAAATGAGGAGAACCAGGCGGACAAATGAATAGTATTTTAATGGGTACTCTTCGTGTACAATTCCAGCGTCACGGTGCGGCAGTGGCGGAGGACGGTGGGCGGAGTCTGGGCGTCTTGGGTCTGGGCGGCGTCGGTCTTCTCTGTACACTGGCTGGTGGGCGGAGCCTCGGGGAGCACATTGAAGGTCAGAGGTTACACGGGGGGGGGGGGGGGGGGGGGGCTCAGGTGTTTACATGAACAACAGGAA
Organism: Blennius ocellaris; assembly: GCF_963422515.1. Lineage (NCBI taxonomy): Eukaryota > Metazoa > Chordata > Actinopteri > Blenniiformes > Blenniidae > Blennius > Blennius ocellaris. The sequence continues at coordinate 27,524,471 of NC_137661.1, read as the reverse complement.
GCAGAACAACGTTCACATCCATGCCACCAAAATCACAGTGAACTGGACCGTTCAGGATTTTAAAGTCCTCGTGAAATGTAAAACACTACTTTATTCAAAGTCCCAGTGAAATGTAAAACACTACTTTGCAAAAAAACGATAGTTGGGTTCCACTTGTAAGGTTCCTCCGACTCTGCCCCACCACTGTTGTCGCATAACAAAGTTATTTGAATTTTGAATCTCCAGCCGAGGAAGTCGTGGGAATCCTTCTTCATGGGCGTGACGTCACGAGTTGTGCAGATCTCCATCTGTTGTGTTTATATCGGCTTGTTTCCCTCTTAAATATCAAAGTTTTAACAGTGTTTTGAAGTTATAGTCGGCGTTTTATGAGCCTTGATGAAAGATTGAGCCTGGAAGAGACCAGAGAGGAGAAAAGGAGCACGGGCGGCTAGCGGGAGCCACTAGCTCAGTTGGCTAGCGGCTAGCAGGAGCCGCTAGCTCGGGCGGCTAGCAGACGATCAAGTAACACCTGGACTCATCTTCGGTGATTCCATAGTCAGAAAAGCTCTTGGACATGTTGGATCCAGGAAGCCGGTCGTTCTGCCAAAAGTCAGGAGCCTCAAAGCCTCAAAGGTGAAAAGTGGCGGCTGCTGAGGCGAGGAGACGAGGACGAATGGAGGACGAAGCGTCTTCTGCTTCCTCAAACATGTTCCAGACGGGGTCACCGATGGCAGAACCACCTTCTGTGTCTTCTTCATCAATCACTGGGTTTGAAATGACCATGATGATGAAATCTGGTTCAATTCAGCCTCTTCGTGGTCAAAACTCTGATCCTCCATAATGTAAACACAACTTGGGCGTGTGCACAACTCGTGATGTCACTCTGTTATTGTCAGAAGCTCCGCCCAGCAGAGGAAATAGCGCCGTTTATCGGCTATTTTCTCGCAGATTGCCGTGTTTTAGCATTTTACCCTTCGGTCAGTTAGCAGGAAAACGTCCCTAGAAGCGACAACCAGAGTGTTTTGGAGGTCGAAGTTTCATTTCACGAGGACTTTACAGCAGATTGTTTGGTGAATCTGTCAGGATGGAATCTGATACTGCAAGACTCGGTGTCGATACCAGAACAAGGAACTATGGCGCTAGCGTCGCCGATACTGATCACAATACCAATACTTGCTAATATTCAAGGTCGAGGCCTCTTCCACCTGCTGAATGTGGAGGAATTTTAAGTGTTTTTTTTAGGATTTTATTTCCTTTTGTTCGTGAATTAGTTGAACCTCGAGCAGAATTTGGGAAACGATTTCGCAACATCGTCATCATGAAAACATTTTCTTCTGTAAAGTCTGGATTCTTTTCTTATATAAACAAAGTGAACAAAACTAGTATTTTTCCAGGTAGAGTCCAGGCAGGAGAGACGCTGAAACGAGTGTCGGTATCGTTGCTCTGGTATCGTTCCTTACCCATTGTTGGATCAACCGACCCCCTTACTTTAACAAACAAACAAACAGACAGACAGACAGACAGACAGGCAGGCAGGCAGACAGACAGACAGACAGACAGACAGACAGACAGGCAGGCAGACAGGCAGACAGGCAGACAGACAGACAGGCAGACAGGCAGACAGGCAGACAGACAGACAGACAGGCAGACAGGCAGACAGACAGACAGGCAGGCAGGCAGACAGACAGACAGACAGACAGGCAGGCAGACAGGCAGACAGGCAGACAGACAGACAGGCAGGCAGGCAGACAGACAGACAGACAGACAGACAGACAGACAGACAGGCAGGCAGACAGGCAGACAGGCAGACAGACAGACAGACAGGCAGACAGGCAGACAGACAGACAGACAGGCAGACAGGCAGACAGGCAGACAGGCAGACAGGCAGACAGACAGGCAGACAGGCAGACAGACAGACAGACAGACAGACAGACAGGCAGACAGACAGACAGGCAGACAGACAGACAGACAGACAGACAGACAGGCAGACAGACAGGTAGACATACAGACAGACAGACAGGCAGACAGGCAGGCAGACAGACAGACAGACAGGCAGACAGGCAGACAGACAGGCAGACAGGCAGACAGGCAGACAGGCAGACAGGCAGACAGACAGGCAGACAGGCAGACAGACAGGCAGACAGACAGACAGACAGACAGATAGACAGACAGACAGGCAGACAGACAGACAGACAGACAGACAGACAGGCAGACAGACAGGTAGACATACAGACAGACAGACAGACAGGTAGACATACAGACAGACAGGCAGGCAGACAGGCAGACAGGCAGACAGACAGACAGGCAGACAGACAGGCAGACAGACAGACAGGCAGACAGACAGACAGACAGACAGACAGACAGACAGACGTCACCTCTTACCTCCGATCATTCATACTCTAAGAATCGTCTCCCGTTTCGTGGCTTCAAGGAGAAACAAACACGTGTCAGAGGATCTGCTTCATTTTATATTTGTATTGTTTTTTTTTTTTGAATTTCCTGGAAGTTCCTGATCCTCGTACCCGGTACAGGAAGAAGCCTCTGCTCTGGATTCCCCCGGGGCCCTGCAGCTCAGCCTGGGGGGAACACACACACACACACACACACACACACACACACACACACACACACACACACACACACACACACACACACACACACACACACACACACACACACACACACACACACAGTAAATAACACACACACACACACACACACACACCTGGGCTTTCCAAAATAAAACAATCTCCATGTTTCCATCCCCCGCTCCTCAGTGTTCACTCGCTAAACGTCGGAGCCTGACAGACACGGCTGAGGGAAAAGTCGCCCGTCAGTCCACGCCACTAATTTTAGACCATAATTACCTTCAGAGAGAACAACTAATGTGGACGAGGCTGATCCACACACTGAGAGCCCTACGCTGAGAGCCCTACGCTGCAGCCCTACGCTGAGAGCCCTACGCTGCAGCCCTATGCTGAGAGCCCTACGCTGCAGCCCTACGCTGAGAGCCCTACGCTGCAGCCCTATGCTGAGAGCCCTACGCTGAGAGCCCTACGCTGAGAGCCCTACGCTGAGAGCCCTACGCTGAGAGCCCTACGCTGCAGCCCTACGCTGAGAGCCCTACGCTGAGAGCCCTACGCTGAGAGCCCTACGCTGCAGCCCTACGCTGCTGCCCAGAGCCGTGTAGCCCTACACCGCCTCCCTATGGCCCTACTGCTGTAAGGCTATGGGTTAAACACCATACGGGCTTCAGCCTGAGGGCCGGATCACCTGGTCTCACTGGACCAGGTGGTCTCACTGGACCAGGTGGTCTGTCTGGACCAGGTGGTCTCACTGGACCAGGTGGTCTGTCTGGACCAGGTGGTCTCACTGGACCAGGTGGTCTCTCTGCACCAGGTGATCTGTCTGGACCAGGTGGTCTCACTGGACCAGGTGGTCTCTCTGCACCAGGTGATCTGTCTGGACCAGGTGGTCTCTCTGGACCAGGTGATCTGTCTGGACCAGGTGGTCTCACTGGACCAGGTGGTCTCTCTGGACCAGGTGATCTGTCTGGACCAGGTGGTCTCACTGGACCAGGTGGTCTCTCTGCACCAGGTGATCTGTCTGGACTAGGTGGTCTCACTGGACCAGGTGGTCTGTCTGGACCAGGTGATCTCTCTGGACCAGGTGATCTGTCTGGACTAGGTGGTCTCACTGGACCAGGTGGTCTGTCTGGACCAGGTGGTCTCTCTGGACCAGGTGATCTGTCTGGACCAGGTGGTCTCTCTGGACCAGGTGGTCTCACTGGAACAGGTGATCTGTCTGGACCAGGTGATCTCTCTGGACCAGGTGATCTCTCTGGACCAGGTGGTCTCACTGGACCAGGTGGTCTCACTGGACCAGGTGGTCTGTCTGGACCAGGTGATCTCTCTGGACCAGGTGGTCTCACTGGACCAGGTGGTCTCTCTGGACCGAGGGTCGACACAACAGGACCTACATGCATGGTGAGGCCTCGCTCTGTCCTGGGGGGGGGCGGGGGGGCCACACTCCGCAGGGGCTGCAACAAACACACACACACACACACACACACACACACACACACACACACACACACACACACACACACACCCAGAACATGATTACCGAGGTTGTAGATGAAAACAAGCAACACTACAACTCTTATGATGGTGATGTCAATCACAAGGAGAGAGAGAGAGAGAAAGAGACAGAGAGGTGGAGAGACATCGAGAGAGAGAGAGAGACAGGTGGAGAGAAAGAGAGAGAGAGAGAGAGAGAGGTGGAGAGAGAGAGAGAGAGAGACTTAGAGAGAGAGAGACATAGAGAGAGACAGGTGGAGAGAGAGAGAGAGAGAGAGAGAGAGAGAGAGAGAGAGAGAGAGAGAGAGAGAGAGAGAGAGAGAGAGAGAGACTGAGAGAGAGACAGAGAGAGAGACAGAGAGAGAGAGAGAGAGAGAGGGAGGTTGTTCCAGGTACCTTGGTCTTCTGGACCAGCATCAGCACACAGAGCTCTTGAAGGACTCCAGGGACCTGAAAACCACCGAAGGGTTAAAAGACCAGGTGACAGGTGTTCAGACAGGAAGTGGGCGGAGCCTCCAGGTGGAACTCACCCAGTGCTGCAGGTCGGCGCTGAGGTAGGACGAGCACACGGCCGCTACCTGTGGACCGACACACACACTGTGACGCAGCGCAGCCACCGGCCAATCACAACACATGAGGCGGAGCCACATACCTGGCCGGGCGTCCGGAGGGGCGTGGCCTGCTGCAGGTCTACTGGAGCACCTGGTGGCAGGGAACACAGGACAGTGATAACATAACAGTAATAACATAACAGTAATAACACAGGGCAGTAATAACATAACAGTAATAACATAACAGTAATAAAACAGGGCAGTAATGACACACTGGAGGAGGAGAGCAGTAATAACACACGGGAGGAGGAGAGAGCAGTAATAACACACTGCAGGAGGAGAGCAGTAATAACATACTGGAGGAGAGACGTAATAACGTACTGGAGGAGAGCTGTAATAACACACTGCAGGAGGAGAGCAGTAATAACATACTGGAGGAGAGCTGTAATAACACACTGCAGGAGGAGAGCAGTAATAACACACTGGAGGACATCAGTAATAACACACTGGAGGAGAGCTGTAATAACACACTGGAGGAGAGCAGTAATAACACACTGCAGGAGGAGAGCAGTAATAACATACTGGAGGAGAGCTGTAATAACACACTGCAGGAGGAGAGCAGTAATAACACACTGGAGGACATCAGTAATAACACACTGGAGGAGAGCTGTAATAACACACTGGAGGAGAGCAGTAATAACACACTGCAGGAGGAGAGCAGTAATAACATACTGGAGGAGAGCTGTAATAACACACCGGAGGAGGGAGAGCAGTAAAAACACACTGGAGGAGAGCTGTAATAACACACTGGTGGAGAGCTGTAATAACACACTGGAGTAGAGCAGTAATAACACACTGCAGGAGGAGAGCAGTAATAACACACTGGAGGAGGGAGAGCAGTAATAACACACTGGAGGAGAGCTGTAATAACACACTTGAGGAGGGAGAGCAGTAATAACACACTGGAGGATGGAGAGTAGTAATAACACACTGGAGGAGGAGAGCAGTAATAACACACTAGAGGAGGAGAGCAGTAATAACACACTGGAGGAGGAGAGCAGTAATAACACACTAGAGGAGGAGAGCAGTAATAACACACTGGAGGAGGAGAGCAGTAATAACACACTAGAGGAGGAGAGCAGTAATAACACACTAGAGGAGGAGAGCAGTAATAACACACTGGAGGAGGAGAGCAGTAATAACACACTAGAGGAGGAGAGCAGTAATAACACACTGGAGGAGGAGAGCAGTAATAACACACTAGAGGAGGAGAGCAGTAATAACACACTAGAGGAGGAGAGCAGTAATAACACACTGGAGGAGGAGAGCAGTAATAACACATGATTAGTCAGCCGTCATAATAAGCGAGTGTGTGCCAGAGTGCAGCTCGTCCATTAGCGGAGGATGATGGAGGGATGATTGTCGGTTGACGCAGGATGACAGGATGATGGAGGGAAACGCAGCAAGAAGAGAAAAATGTGGAAAAACAAAAATAAACTTCCACTTGAAGGGTTAAAAAAAGAAAGAAAATCTTTTCATGAAATGCTGACGTGAAGCCGGCCGAGCATCCCTCCATCCCTCCATCCCTCCATCCCTCCATCCCTCCTTCCCTCCAACCCTACATCACTCAATCCCTCCATCACTTCTCCACTCCTCCACTCCACCCTCCATCCCTCCTCCACTCCATCCCTCCTCCACTCCATCACTCCTTCACTCCATCACTTCTCCACTCCATCCCTCCTCCACTCCATCACTCCTTCACTCCATCACTTCTCCACTCCATCCCTCCTCCACTCCATCCCTCCTCCACTCCATCACTCCTTCACTCCATCACTTCTCCACTCCATCCCTCCTCCACTCCATCACTCCTTCACTCCATCACTTCTCCACTCCATCCCTCCTCCACTCCATCCCTCCTCCACTCCATCACTCCTCCACTCCATCACTCCTTCACTCCATCACTTCTCCACTCCATCCCTCCTCCACTCCATCCCTCCTCCACTCCATCACTCCTCCACTCATCACTCCTTCACTCCATCACTTCTCCACTCCTTCACTTATACCGTACCGTGTTATGTCGTCCCGTATCATATCTTATCACATCGCATCGTATCTTATCTTATCTTATCTTATCTTATCTTATCTTATCTTATCTTATCTTATCTTATCTTATCTTATCTTATCTTATCTTATCTTATCTTATCGCATCATATCGTATCATATCTTATTGCATCGTATCGTATCGTATTTTATCTTAGAGCCGGATATCTTACGGCAGTCTAGACAACTGTAGACGACTGTAGACGACTGTAGACGACTCTAGACGACTCTAGACGACTCTAGATGACTGTAGACAACTCTGGACGACTCTAGACGACTCTAGACGACTGTAGACGACTCTAGACGACTGTAGACGACTGTAAACGACTCTAGACGACTGTAGACGACTGAAGACAACTCTAGATGACTGTAGACGACTGTAGATGAGTCTAGACGACTGTAGACGACTGTAGACGACTCTAGATGACTGTAGACGACTGTAGATGAGTCTAGACGACTGTAGACGACTCTAGACGACTGTAGATGAGTCTAGACGACTCTAGACGACTGTAGACGACTGTAGACGACTCTAGACGACTCTAGACGACTGTAGACGACTGTAGACGAGTCTAGACGTCTGTAGACGAGTCTAGACGACTCTAGACGATACTCGCTCAGTGAGTTATTCAGTGGATTCAAAGGAAAAAAAATAAACTCTTTATGTCCAGTAAATTAAACGAATTAAACTTTCCTCCTGGAGTTGATAAGTGTTTTACAGCCATGCAGTAGTAGAGAGCAGTAGAGTGTAGTATAGAGTAGTATAGAGTAGTATAGAGTAGTATAGAGTAGTAGAGTGTAGTATAGAGTAGCATAGAGTGGAAGAGTGTAGTATAGAGTAGGATAGAGTAGTAGAGTGTAGTATAGAGTAGTATAGAGTAGTATAGAGTAGTATAGAGTAGTACAGAGTAGTACAGTGTAGTATAGAGAAGTATAGAGTAGTATAGTATAGAGTAGTATAGAGTAGTATAGTATAGAGTAGTATAACGTAGTATAGTAAAGAGTAGTATAGAGTAGTATAGAGTAGTATAAAGTCATAGAGTGTAGTATAGAGAAGTATAGAGTAGTAGAGTGTAGTATAGAGTAGTATAGAGTAGTAGAGTGTAGTATAGAGTAGTCAAGAGTAGTATAGAGTAGTATAGAGTAGTAGAGTGTAGTATAGAGTAGTATAGAGTAGTATAGAATAGTAGAGAGTAGTATTGAGTAGTAGAGTGTAGTATAGAGTAGTATAGAGTAGTATAGAGTAGTAGAGAGTAGTATAGAGTAGTATAGAGTAGTAGAGTGTAGTATAGAGTAGTAGAGAGTAGTAGAGAGTAGTAGAGTGTAGTATAGAGTAGTATAGAGTAGTATAGAGTAGTAGAGTGTAGTATAGAGTAGTATAGAGTAGTATAGAGTAGTATAGAGTAGTATAGAGTAGTAGAGTGTAGTATAGAGTAGTATAGAGTAGTAGAGTGTAGTATAGAGTAGTATAGAGTAGTATAGAGTAGTAGAGAGTAGTATAGAGTAATATAGAGTAGTATAGAGTAGTATAGAGTAGTATAGAGTAGTATAGAGTAGTAGAGTGTAGTAGAGAGTAGTATAGAGTAGTAGAGAGTAGTATAGAGTAGTAGAGAGTAGTAGAGCGTAGTATAGAGTAGTAGAGAGTAGTATAGAGTAGTATAGAGTAGTAGAGTGTAGTAGAGAGTAGTAGAGAGTAGTATAGAGTAGTAGAGAGTAGTATAGAGTAGTAGAGAGTAGTAGAGCGTAGTAGAGAGTAGTATAGGGTAGTAGAGAGTAGTATAGAGTAGTAGAGAGTAGTAGAGCGTAGTATAGAGTAGTAGAGAGTAGTATAGAGTAGTATAGAGTAGTAGAGTGTAGTAGAGAGTAGTAGAGAGTAGTATAGAGTAGTAGAGAGTAGTATAGAGTAGTAGAGAGTAGTAGAGCGTAGTAGAGAGTAGTATAGGGTAGTAGAGAGTAGTAGAGAGTAGTAGAGAGTAGTAGAGCGTGTACTCACTGAGGCAGGGTGGAGTGATGAGGAGCAGCAGTGCAGCCACGGTGATACTGGCGGAGCTCAGCGGGCTCATGATGCTGCTGCTGCTGGAGGAGGACGAGGAGGACCAGGAGGAGGAGGAGGAGGAGGAGGAGGAGGAGGAGGAGGAGGAGGGTAAGGAGGAGGAGGAGGAGGGGGAGGAGGAGGAAGAGGAAGAGGGTGCCTGTTGTGCCTGCTGGCTCTGGATCTTCATGCTCCTCATCTCCCTCTCTGCTGCTCCGGGATCTCTGGGTTCTGGTGCTGCAGGTTCTGGTGCTGCAGGTTCTGGTGCTGCAGGTTCTGGTACTGCAGGTTCTGGTGCTGCAGGTTCTGGTACTGCAGGTTCTGGTGCTCCAGGTTCTCCCTCTCTCCTGCTCCGTTCAGGTTTTACAATCACTCCTTGCTCTTCTGACACTTTGAGTCTCGCATCAGTGGAATATAAAGGCTCGTGTCACGAACACACCCACCTGACTGACTGACTGACTGTCTGTCTGACTGACTGCCTAACTGACTGCCTGACTGACTGACTGCCTGACTGACTGACTGACTGACTGACTGTCTGTCTGACTGACTGACTGCCTGACTGACTGACTGACTGACTGACTGTCTGACTGACTGACTGCCTGACTGACTGACTGTCTGACTGACTGCCTAACTGACTGCCTGACTGACTGACTGCCTGACTGACTGCCTGACTGACTGACTGTCTGACTGACTTATTATATGTCATACATCATAATATGAGTATATATGAGTATATATATATATATATATATGAAATAATGCTTTCAGGCTCCACTCATACGCTGATTTTTCTCACTGTTGTTCTACGACGTTTGTGAAGTTAGAAATTACGTCGTTTCCATCCAGCAGCAGCTGATCTCCTCCACCTGTACAGGAAGTGATGTCATGTTTGAGTCTCGCCGTGATGACCAGAAGGACTCTGGCGAGCTGACTGGGCCATGAGGGCGTCACCGCCCCGCACTCAATAAGGTACTGGTTTCACTTGTTAGCCACATTTGCTGCATATATAAACATTTCATGCATTGTAATCAGTTACATTACAAGTTATTTCATTTGTCCTGTGCGCAAAGGACTGTTATGCGATGCTATGCTGTGCCATGCTATAGTATGCTATAGCTATGCTATTGCTATGCTATCACTGTGCCTTTGCTATGCTATGCCATCGCTATGCTATGCTATGCTATTGCTATGCTATGCCATCACTATGCTATGCTATGCCATCACTATGCTATGCTACACCATTGCTATGCTATGCTATGCTATATTATACCATCGCCATGCTATCACTGTCCTATTGCTTTGCTATTGCTATGTTATTGCTATGCTATGCCATCACTATGCTATGCTATGCTATGCAATAGTATGCTATAGCTATGCTATCATTGTGCTTTTGCTATGCTATGCCATCACTATGCTATGCTATGCTATGCTATGTTATACCATCGCCATGCTATCACTATGCTATTGCTATGCTATTGCTATGCTATTGCTATGCTATGCCATAACTATGCTATGCTACACCATTGCTATTTTATGCTATGCCATGCTATTGCTACCGCTATGCTCCCACCATGACTGACAGCTCCTGCAGTCAATCAGCAGTCTAGCATCCTCCCAGTGAGAACGTCTCATGTTCTCTCTGACAGGAAGTTGTTATGATGAAACAGGGTCAGAAAGAAGCTCCAGGTTTGATTTACTTCAAAATTAAGTTTTAAGAGTTGATTTAAAGACAATTTAAGGGATCCTCGATATGTGACAGGAGCCTCTGACGACTCACTTAAGCCACTAAAATGCCAGAATGTCACAGGAAACGCCACACAGACTAAGGAACATGCAAACTCCACCCTGGCCTCAGGGTGACGGTGTCGTCCTGCTCCACCACCAACTCGCTCGGCACAAAGACTCCATGGTGCTGAAAAGAGCTGCAGCACAAAAACCACATTAGCTTAATTACAGTCGCAGTCAGTGAATTTATGAGCTCATAATTACTTCAGTCAAAGTCGGATTTTACCTTCAAGTGCTTCATGTGTTCACAGCACCCGGGTCCATGTAAGCAAACGAAATAAGGGCCATAATTGTTGAAATTATCCCATCATTTTGTACTTTTGTCACGTCTTTTTATGCGGCTTCACCGCTACGCGTCGTATTTGAATCCGCTTCATTATGCGACGGACCCATCGAGGGAGTCATTATCCTATTACCTCTCATCACAACACTCAGGTATTGTGAACGCGGCGCCGCTTTCGCCATTTGATCCGGCACAATAAACACAGAGGGCGACAACGTTTACCAGACGTGCGGCCGCCGTCCTCCATTGTGAAGCTAGCCGACCGGAGGCGCCATTACCAAGATGGGTGTGTGTATACCCTCGCCGTGTCGGACCGAACCCGCCAAGGAGCGCCGACTTATTGAAGTGTTGTGAGGGTGAGGAGAGGAACGAGTGAGGAGGCCGGGTGGGAACACAAATAAAAGAGAGACACGCTCCTCACGATTCCCCCGGCGCACACACAGAGGTGATATATGAAGTTCACTCTGGTTCCTTAGACGTAGAAAACTGTTTTGAAGGGTGGAATTGTTCTGGCGTGTCGTCGCGATCAGGAAGACCCAACGGGAAGTCCCGCCCCCAAAACCCGTCACGATCCTCCGGGAGTTTGTTCGACTCGATGAAATGTGACAAGTGAAGGGTTTTTTTTAGGATGAAGTGCTCATCTCCACCCGTGGCCTCCGCCCACGCTGGATTCCGTTTAATCCTGATGAGTCCAGGGCGAGCGGCAGGAAGCGTCCGGGAGTCTTTACCGGTAACGCTGAAGTCGCTTCAGTGACAGGATGTGAAGAGCTCTGGAGAAAACACTCAGTAACTCGTCATTTCAGAGAAGTCTTGATGAAATGTCACGACCTTTGAAGTGATCTCTGGTGTTATGAAGCCGGTTCACATTTGCATATAAGGCAAAGTAATCGGGGCTTTAATGAGTTAAAACCTGACGCACTGAAGGATTGTTGTTGTGTTTGACTTTGGAGTCACAGGTATTATTTCAGTCTTCACTGTAATTATGGACGATCCGATCCACTGGATCAGAATCGGTATCAGCCGATCTTCAAGGCTGCAGTATCGGTATCGGTATCAATATCGTATCGTATCGGCATCGCATTGTATCGGCACCGTACCGTATCGTATCGCATCGCATCGCACCGTATCGTATCGCATCGTACCGTATCGTATCGCATCGCATCGCATTGTATCGTATCGTATTGTACTGTACCATATCGTATCAGTACCGTATCGCATTGTACCGTACCATACCGTACCATATCGTGTCGTGCCGTGTCGTATCGTATCGTATCAGTACCGTATCGCATTGTACCATATCGTATCGTTTCGTACCGACATCGGCATCGTATCATATCGTATTGTACCGTACTGTATCGTCATCGTATCGTGTCAGCACCACACCGTATCGTATCGTATCGTACCGCACTGTATTGTATCGTACCGTACCGTACCGTACCGTACCATAGTGTATTGTACCGTATCGTATCGTATCGTATCGTATCGTATCGTACCGTATCGCATCGCACCGTATCGTACCGTACCGTACCGTACCATATCGTATCGTATCGTATCGTATCGTACCGTACCGTACCGTACCGTACTGTATCGCATCGTATCGCACTGTATCTTATTGTATCGCATCGTACCGTACCGTACCGTACCGTACCGTACCGTACCATATCGTATCGTATCGTATTGCATCAGCACTACATTGTATCGTATCGTATCTTATCGTATCATACCATACCGTACCGCACAGTACCGTACCGTATCGTATCGTATCGCATCAGCACTACATCGTATCGTATCATATCGCATCGTATCGCACTGTATCTTATTGTATCGCATCGTACCGTACTGTACCGTACCGTATCGTACCGTACCATATCGTATCGTACCGTACCGTACCGTACTGTATCGTACCGTACCGCACAGTACCGTATCGTATCGTATCGTATTGCATCAGCACTACATCGTATCGTATCGTATCTTATCGTATCATACCATACCGTACCGCACAGTACCGTACCGTATCGTATCGTATCGTATCGCATCAGCACTACATCGTATCGTATCATATCTCATCGTATCGCATCATATCGTATCGCATCGCATCGTATCGCATCGTATCGTATCGTATCGCATCGTATCGTATCGTATCGTATCGTATCGTACCGTATCGTACCGTATCGCATCGTACTGCACCGTACCGTACCGTATCTTATCGTACCGTACCGTATCTTACCGTACCGTACTGTACCGTACCATATCATATCGCATCGCATCGCATCGCATTGTACCGTATCTCATCGTACCGTATCTCATCGTATCGTATCAGACAGACCCGCGAATAAAGTAAAGCACTAACAGGACATGTCTCAGTCCCGGTCCACACCATCCCAGTTCTCCCCGTCGTTCTTTCCTTGTCCGTCCACACAGAACCAAGAAAATGACTCAAAATCAGGTAGTTCTCCTGCCGGGCCCATAGGGGGCGCTGGAACTGCACCACAGGAATACCCCAAAACCAGAGAAGACGGAGAGAAATGAGAGAAAGTAAAAACGGAGAAATTAAAAGTTCCTGCAGCGCCACCTGCAGCAGGTCGTCCGCCATGTTGTTGGTGTTAATGATGTCATAGGGAGGGAGGCGGAGTTATAGGTTGAGAGGCGGGGCCACTGCATCATTTCTTTTACTTTAATTCCTCCGGTCTGGAACCTGTTTTTAAAACAAAACTTTCCATTTGTTTGTTTTAAAAACAGGACACACACGCACACACACACACACACACACACACACACACACACACACACACACACACACACACACACACACACACACACACACACACACACACACACACACACACACACACACACACACACGTCTCAGAGATAAACAGGCGTGTTTCCTCGGTTTAACGATCAGCACATAATGACCATAACTCCAGATGATCGTGTCTCGTCTCCCTTTCAGCTTCGTTTGCAAACTAAATTACAAAACAACAGTTTGAGGTGACGTTCCAATCACGGAAGAGGAAGGATTATTAACACGAGCGGCGCTGTGGAACATCTTTATTGCGAATGCGGTCGTTTTCACCTGTGTGAATATTGGAGTCGTTCCACGAGCTTCGTGGATCGACGGAGTGAAATCCTCACATCATCACCAGTCGCAAGTCTAATTCACTTTGCAGCCGTCATTATGTTTTACATCACATCCATCCCAGGAACATTTCCTGAGGGCAGAGTCGGTCGGATGAACAGTCCTCCTCCTCCTCCTCCTCCTCTTCCTCCTCCTCCTCTTCCTCCTCCTCCTCCTCCTCCTCCCATGATGATAAATGTACAAAACTCAATGTTGCTGCCGTTTCCACCTCCCTCCGCTCAGCGTCAACATTAAAACATGAATCCATTTTAGAACCAGGGGAGTTGCAGGAACCAGGTGATTCTCACACATCCAGTCTGTCTTAACGTGTCTTCATCGCCTCTAATGTTTCATGTGAGACGACAGACGTGACGTTAAATCACTTATTACTATTTATTATTGAACAAAACAAACCTGGAGCTTCGTTCTGACGACGCTTCATCACACAACTTCCTCCCAGAGGCAGCGAGAGATTCTGACTGGTGGGAGCCGGTGCAGAGGAGGGTGGAGGTGACGTAGCCTTGACGGAGGCTGGTGGAGGCGATGTAGCCTTGACGGAGGCTAGTGGAGGCGATGTAGCGTTGACGGAGGCTGGTGGAGGTGATGTAGCCTTGACGGAGGCTGGTGGAGGTGATGTAGCCTTGACGGAGGCTGGTGGAGGTGATGTAGCCTTGACGGAGGCTAGTGGAGGCGATGTAGCCTTGACGGAGGCTGGTGGAGGTGATGTAGCCTTGACGGAGGCTGGTGGAGGTGATGTAGCCTTGACGGAGGCTAGTGGAGGCGATGTAGCCTTGACGGAGGCTAGTGGAGGTGATGTAGCCTTGATGGAGGCTGGTGGAGGTGATGTAGTCTTGATGGAGGCTGGTGGAGGTGATGTAGCCTCAACAGGGGCTGGTGGAGGTGATGTAGCCTTGACGGAGGCTGGTGGAGGCGATGTAGTCTTGACGGAGGCTGGTGGAGGTGATGTAGTCTTGATGGAGGCTGGTGGAGGTGATGTAGCGTCGACACATATGTCTTTGAGCAAGACCCCTGCCCCCCTCCTGCCCCCTGCTGCCCCCTGCCGCCCCCTGCTGCCCTCTTCTGCCCCCCTCCTGCCCCCTGCTGCCCTCTTCTGCCCCCCTCCTGCCCCCTGCTGCCCTCTTCTGCCCCCCTCCTGCCCCCTGCTGCCCTCTTCTGCCCCCCTCCTGCCCCCTGCTGCCCTCTTCTGCCCCCCTCCTGCCCCCTGCTGCCCTCTTCTGCCCCCCTCCTGCCCCCTGCCGCCCCCTGCTGCTCAGAGCTCCACACTGTAAATGACATGATTGCTCCAGAAGTGAATCACATAACGAGCAGAGAGCTCTGCTCACTAATGGCCGCTCTCATGCTTCTCCTTCGCTCGCTGAAATTTGGGCGTGACGAGCGAAGACCTCACCTCAGCACGAGGTTACTTGGGGGGGGGGGGGGGGGTTGGTGGTGGGGGTGGAGGGGGAGGTGGAGGGGGGGGAGGGGGGGAAATCATGCTCTTGAGGTCAACCGCCGCCTCACAGTGCTGCTGTGCTGGAGTCTCAATACCTCCAACAGCACCACCACTACCAAGGGTTAGAGTTCCAGGGTTCAAGGGTTAGGGTTCAAGGGCTCAAGGGTTAGGGTTCTAGGGTTCTAGGGTTAGGGATCAAGGGTTTAAGGGTTAGGGTTCTAGGGTTCTAGGGTTCAAGGGTTAGGGTTCAAGGGTTAGGGTTCTAGGGTTCAAGGGTTAGGGTTCAAGGGTTAGGGTTCTAGGGTTCAAGGGTTAGGGTTCAAGGGTTAGGGTTCAAAGGTTTGGGTTCTAGGGTTCAAGGGTTAGAGTTCAAGGGTTAGGGTTCAAGGGTTAGTGTTTTAGGGTTAAAGTTAGGATCCTCGAGTTTGGGTTTATGTTCTAGGGTTCTCGGGTTAATGTTAGGTTTCTTGGGTTAGAGTTCTAGGGCTCGGGCTAGGGTTCTAGGTTTTGTGTTATTGTTCAAGGGTTAGGGTCTGAGGGTTAGGGTTCAAGGGTACGGGTTCTTGGGTTACTGTTAGCATTCTAGGGTTAGAGCTGGAGTTCTAGGTTTAGTGTTAGCATTCAAGGGTTAGGGTTCTAGGGTTTGGGTTCTAAGGTTTGGATTCAAGAGTTAGAGTTCTAGGGTTAGTGTTAAGGTTCCAGGGTTAAGGTTCTAGGGACAGGGTTCTAGTGTTAAAGTTAGGGTTAGGAGTCTCGGTTTAGTGCTAGGGTTCTCTGGTTCTAGGGTTAGATATTATAGCGTTCCATAGCGTAACGATCCAGAAACGATCTCCACTCCTGCTGACCGCGTTCTCCTCCTTTCTCCTCCATTCTCCTCCTTCCTCCTCCGTTCTCCTCCTTTCTCCTCCGTTCTCCTCCATTCTCCTCCTTTCTCCTCCGTTCTCCTCCTTCCTCCTCCTTCCTCCTCCTTTCTCCTCCGTTCTCCTCCTTTCTCCTCCATTCTCCTCCTTTCTCCTCCGTTCTCCTCCTTCCTCCTCCTTTCTCCTCCGTTCTCCTCCTTTCTCCTCCATTCTCCTCCTTTCTCCTCCGTTCTCCTCCTTTCTCCTCCGTTCTCCTCCTTTCTCCTCCTTCCTCCTCCGTTCTCCTCCTTTCTCCTTCTTTCTCCTCCTTTCCTCCAGGAGTTCATGTTTCACTTCAGGAGTTCTGAGCCTCTGGTTCTTTATTCACTTTTAAACTGTGATTGTTCAGACGGGGAGACGGAGGATCTGCTCACACTGGAACCCAGGAGCTGTGGAACAGTAGCAGTGTACATATACAGTATATATATATATATATATATATATATAACGTCTCAATCCTTCAAACGGGTCATGTCGCTGTACTTTAAGTCAGAAAGCAGGTTTGTTGTTCGGTCCTGACGTTTCCTCCTTCAAGCGGCTGAAGGCAGCAGGAAATGTCATCCTGATAGCAACTCAAACATTTGTGACTCCGAACACAAATTAAAAATGTTATCAGGCTTTCAATCGCCAACCTGAATGTCAAATGCAGATTACAGATGGAATCACCTCCCCTGTCGCCGCAGTGCCGCCGAGCAAAGCGCTCCTGTTTACCAATCATGTTTATTCAGTGGCAAACCTCTCACCTTCCGGGGGGGGGGGTGTAGGGCTAGGTGGGGGGGGCTCACTGGCGACCCTCTCCAGAGACCGCCAGGTAATTTCTCCCGACGGTGAGCCTGAACTTCGTGTGTGGCTCCCGTGTGTGTGCGTGTGTGTGAGTGCGTGTGTGTGTGTGTGTGTGAGTGTGAGTGCGTGTGTGTGTGAGTGTGTGTGTGTGTGTGTGCGTGTGTGTGTGAGTGTGTGTGTGTGTGAGTGCGTGTGTGTGTGAGTGTGTGTGTGTGTGAGTGCGTGTGTGTGTGAGTGTGTGTGTGTGAGTGCGTGTGTGTGTGAGTGGGTGTGTGTGCACGTGAGTGTGTGTGTGTGCGTGTGCATGTGAGTGTGTGAGTGTGTGTGAGTGCGTGTGTGTGTGAGTGTGCACGTGTGTGTGTGCGTGTGCATGTGAGTGTGTGTGTGTGTGTGTGCACGTGCATTGCTATCACTGTTATCACTATGCTATTGCTATGCTATCACCATGCTATTGCTATGCTATCACTGTTATCACTATGCTATCACCATGTTATTGCTATGCTATCACCATGCTATTGCTATGCTTTCACTGTTATCATTATGCTATTGCTATGCTATCACCATGCTATTGCTATGCTATCACTGTTATCACTATGCTATCACCATGCTATTGCTATGCTATCACCATTTTATTGCTATGCTATCACTGTTATCACTAGGCTATTGCTATCCTATCACTATGCTATTGCTATGCTATCACTGTTATCACTATGCTATCACCATGTTATTGCTATGCTATCACCATGCTATTGCTATGCTTTCACTGTTATCACTATGCTATTGCTATGCTATCACCATGCTATTGCTATGCTATCACTGTTATCACTATGCTATCACCATGCTATTGCTATGCTATCACCATGTTATTGCTATGCTATCACTGTTATCACTAGGCTATTGCTAGCCTATCACTATGCTATAACCATGACTGACAGCTCCTGCAGCCAATCAGCAGTCTAACTCCTCCCAGTCAGAACGTCTCATGTTCTCTCTGACAGGAAGTTGTTATGATGAAACAGGGTCAGAAAGAAGCTCCAGGTTGATTTATTTTTCTAATAAGTTTTAAAAATTGATTTATAGAGAATTTAAGAGCGACTGTAGACGCCAGAACAGCAGCGGACGACTCCTTTAATGTGACGTCAGACACTGTCGCTGGGTCGTCGTCAAGTTTCATTGTTGCTGTAATCTTAAAATAAAACAAAATTCATATGACATGACAGAAGAAATGACAAGATAAGTGATCACCACACACACACACACACACACACACACACACACACACCCTGACAGGGGAATCCACGGCGGTCTCAGCAGCTTAATCCTTGTTTTTCATCTCCGTCACTCGTCACTTTCAGCATCTTGACATTTGGTTGACGTGTCTGTTGATTTTCTCCAAATCCGCCTCTGTGGAGCTTTTTTTTTTTTTACAACTGACCTGGACCCAGAGCGTCAGAGACCAGCAGTACAGTGACGTCACGAACCCTCTGCTAGAATCCAGCCTCATGTTTGGGTTTTACTTTCCTCGTGGCTAAACATCGCCACCTGGTGGTAAGAGGGGGTAGTGTTAGGACCTTTCAGTGTCATTATTATCATTAGGTGTGTGTGTGTGTGTGTGTGTGTGTGTGTGTGTGTGTGTGTGTGTGTGTGTGTGTGTGTGTGTGTGGTGCTGCAGTCGAAACATGGATGGGTGTTGACAGAGAGAGACAGAGAGAGAGAGAGAGAGAGAGAGAGAGAGAGAGAGAGAGAGAGAGAGAGAGAACAATGGCCAGCATAAGGAGCACAACCCTAACAGCTGCTAAGCCCAAAATCTCAACACACACACACACACACACACACACACACACACACACACACACACACACACACACACACACACACACACACACACACTGAAAGGAGGCCCATCACATGTTCTGCTCCGGCCGTCACAAAGACCAGCAGTGATTGGTGAAGGAAAGAGAGACAAGAGAACGATGGAGGTGAACTTCCTCCGGTAGAACTGCCGAGCGCCGCCATCGCGCCGCCATCGCGCCGCCATCAACACTTCACCTCCAGTCCTCCAGAACCTCAAGGAACCACGAGGAACGATTTTCCTACGTCCTTCCTGGACGTCATCTGAACTTCCTGTCTGGACATCACATGAACTTCCTGTCTGGACGTCATCTGAACTTCCTGTCTGGACGTCACGTGAACTTCCTGTCTGGACGTCACGTCACATGAACTTCCTCTCTGGACGTCACATGAACTTCCTGTCTGGACTTCACCTGAACTTCCTGTCTGGACGTCACGTGAACTTCCTGTCTGGACATCACATGAACTTCCTGTCTGGACGTCACGTGAACTTCCTGTCTGGACATCACCTGAACTTCCTGTCTGGACGTCACGTGAACTTCCTGTCTGGACATCACATGAACTTCCTGTCTGGACGTCACGTCACATGAACTTCCTGTCTGGACGTCACGTGAACTTCCTGTCTGGACGTCACCTGAACTTCCTGTCTGGACGTCACCTGAACTTCCTGTCTGGACATCACATGAACTTCCTGTCTGGACGTCACGTCACATGAACTTCCTGTCTGGACGTCACGTGAACTTCCTGTCTGGACGTCATCTGAACTTCCTGTCTGGACGTCATCTGAACTTCCTGTCTGGACATCACATGAACTTCCTGTCTGGACGTCATCTGAACTTCCTGTCTGGACGTCACATGAACTTCCTGTCAACTTATACCAACTTCTAGCAAGTTATTCCAATTTATATAAACTTTTAGCAACTTCTTGCAACTTACACCAACTTATTTGAACTTCAAGCAACTTCAACAAACTTATATAAACTTTTATCAACTTATGTTAACTTATAGCAACTTCTATTAACTTTTAGCAACTTCTAGCAACTTCTATTAGCTTCTAGCAACTTATATTAACTTCTTGCAACTTCTATTAACTTTTAGGAACTTATATTAACTTATACTAATTTCTTGCAACTTATATTAACTTCTAGCAACTTATATTAACTTTTAGCAACTTCTAGCAACTTCTTGCAACTTATATTAACTTATAATAACTTCTTGCAACTTATACCAACTTTTAGCAACTTATACCAACTTATATGAACTTCAAGAAACTTCTAGCAACTTATATTAACTTCTAGCAACTTATATTCACTTATATCAACTTCTATTAACTTATACTAACTTTTTGCAACTTCTAGCAACTTCTATTAAGTTCTACTAACTTCTGGCAACTTATATTAACTTCTAGCAACTTCTAGTAACTTATATTAACTTCTAACAACTTCTAGCAACTTGTATTAACTTTTAGCAACTTATATTTGCATCTATCAACTTATAATAAGTTCTAGCAACTTCTAGCAACTTATATTAACTTCTAGCAACTTGTATTAACTTCTAGCAACTTGTATTAACTTCTAGCAACTTGTATTAACTTCTAGCAACTTATATTAACTTCTAGCAACTTGTATTAACTTCTAGCAACTTGTATTAACTTCTAACAACTTCTAGCAACTTCTATTAACTTCTAGCAACTTGTATTAACTTCTAACAACTTCTAGCAACTAATATTAACTTCTAGCAACTTATATTAACTTCTAGCAACTTATATTAACTTCTAGCAACTTGTATTAACTTCTAACAACTTCTAGCAACTAATATTAACTTCTAGCAACTTGTATTAACTTCTAACAACTTCTAGCAACTTATATGAACTTCTAGCAACTTCTAGCAACTTGTATTAACTTCTAGCAACTTATATTAACTTCTAGCAACTTCTAGCAACTTCTATTAACTTCTAACAACTTCTAGCAACTTATATTAACTTCTAACAACTTCTAGCAACTTCTATTAACTTCTAACAACTTCTAGCAACTTATATTAACTTCTAGCAATTTGTATTAATTTCTAACAACTTCTAGCAACTTATATTAACTTCTAGCAACTTATATTAACTTCTAGCAACTTCTAGCAACTTCTATTAACTTCTAGCAACTTCTAGCAACTTATATGAACTTCTAGCAACTTGTATTAACTTCTAACAACTTCTAGCAACTTATATTAACTTCTAGCAACTTGTATTAACTTCTAACAACTTCTAGCAACTTATATTAACTTTTAGCAACTTCTAGCAACTTCTATTAACTTCTAGCAACTTCTAGCAACTTATATTAACTTCTAGCAACTTGTATTAACTTCTAACAACTTCTAGCAACTTAGATTAACTTCTAGCAACTTGTATTAACTTCTAACAACTTCTAGCAACTTATATTAACTTCTAGCAACTTCTAGCAACTTATATTAACTTCTAACAACTTCTAGCAACTTATATTAACTTCTAGCAACTTATATTAACTTCTAGCAACTTCTAGCAACTTGTACTAACTTTTAGCAACTTGTATTAACTTGTAGCAGCTTTTAGCAACGTATACAAACGGATATCCACTTATATGCACGAACACCAACTCATGATAAACTAAATGAACTATTAACTGACACCAAGTAAAGACTCACAGTTGGAACAATTTGATGATGAAGGAATAAAGTATTTTTTCTTTCTTTGATGAAGTTTCCAGTTCAGTTTGTCAGAATAACTTGTGAGATCCTGAAGTCTGAGGAAAGAAACTATTCCAAATATCTGAGGAGCAAATATGAGGAGGGAGGAGAGGAGAAGAGGGGGAGGGAGAGGAGGGATACAGTTAGAGAGAGGGGGAAGAGAGGAGGGAGGAGGGAGAAGTGGGAGGAGAAAGAGAAGGGGAGAGAGGGAGGGAGGGCGCGAGGGAGGAGAGAGGGAAAGAAGAGGGAGAGGGGGAGGGAGAAGAGGGAGGGAGGGAGGATAAAGAGAGGAGGGAGGGAGATAAAAAAGAGGAGAGAGTGAGGGAGGGAGGGAGAAGAAGGAGGAGAAAGAGAAGGGGAGAGAGGGAGGGAGGAAGAGAAGAGGGAGGAGAAAGAGAAGGGGAGAGAGGGAGGGAGGGAGGGGAAAGAGAGGAGGGAGGAGAGAGGGAGAGAAGAGGGAGGAGAAAGAGAAGGGGAGAGAGGGAGGGAGGGAGAGAAGAGGGAGAAGGGGAGGGAGAAGAGGGAGGGAGGGAGAAGAAGGAGGAGAAAGAGAAGGGGAGAGAGAGAGGGAGGGAGAGAAGAGGGAGAAGGGGAGGGAGAAGAGGGAGGGAGGGAGAAGAAGGAGGAGAAAGAGAAGGGGAGAGAGGGAGGGAGGGAGAGAAGAGGGAGAAGGGGAGGGAGAAGAGGGAGGGAGGGAGAAGAAGGAGGAGAAAGAGAAGGGGAGAGAGAGAGGGAGGGAGAGAAGAGGGAGAAGGGGAGGGAGAAGAGGGAGGGAGGGAGAAGAAGGAGGAGAAAGAGAAGGGGAGAGAGGGAGGGAGGGAGGAGAAAGAGAGGAGGGAGGAGAGAGGGAGAGAAGAGGGAGAGGGGGAGGGAGAAGAGGGAGGAGAAAGAGAAGAGGGAGGAGAGAGGGAGGAGAGAGGGAGGGGCTGCGGGCTCAGTGCGCCCCGGACACGGAGAGAGGAGGAGGCGGAGGAGGAGAACCGGAGCGAACAGCGGAGAATGGAGACGAGTCCGTCCGCCCGGCGAGCTCTGAGCGCGGCGAGCGACGAGAGCCCACGCGCCCGGTCGCTGCCGGAGCCCGCGTGCTGAAACACACCGGGAGGAGGAGGGGGGGGGGGGGGGGTCGGCGGCGGCGGCGGCGGCGGCGGCGGGGGATGGCCGATCCTCTGCGGAGGACTTTACTCGCCAAACTCCGGGGGAAGAAGTCCAGGAAAGGAGCGGCGGTCGGCGGCGGCTCGGGCTCCGCGGCTCCGGCGGAAGAAGGCGGCGGCGGCGGCGGCCTCGAAGGTAACGGAGGAGTCGGTGAGCGGGACGCCGAGCTCCCGCTGGCGGGGCCCGGGCCCCGGAGGAGCCCCCCCCGAGGAGCCCGGAGCCCCGCCGGGAGAATGAGCACGTACGACAACTTTGTCGACGGGGGCCCGGGGCCGCCCGGGGGGGTGGCGGCGGTGGACCGGGTACCACCGGTACCGGTGCCGGGGGCCACCGGCTCCGGGAGCTGGATCATAGTAGCGGGGGGGCCCGGCTCCCGCAGCGGGGGTATAGTCCTGAGGGGGACCGTCAGCTCGGTGGTGGTCCCGGGGGGGACGGTTCGGGTGGATGAGCAGGTCCAGGGGCCCGGGGGAGCAGACGGGACCCCCCGCGGTTCCGGGCCTGGCCCCACTGACCCGGCCCGGCCCCCCCACTGCGGGCCCCAGGTCCACACCCGGCTGCTGGTGTCGGTCCCCAGGCCGCGTCCCGGCGGGGACTCCATCGGGTTCGGGAACAGCTCCGGCCGCGTCCTGTACCGGGTCCAGCTGGGGACCCGGTCCGGGGAGGACCGGGGGGGTCCCGACGGGCAGACGGCGGGGACCGGCGGGGGACGCACCCGCGACCGGGGCCCCGACAGCGGGCCGGGACCCCGTCCGGACTCGGACTGCGCGGGGGTCTGGTACCGGAACCACGTGTGGACCAACGTGGAGGAGAGCGTCCTGATCCGGAGCCTGGAGGGCTACGAGCCGGACTGTGGTGGGGGGGCCCCCGGAGCGCCACGGAGCCCCACCTTCTTCCCCACGCAGTTGGAGATATGGGACCAGAACCGGGACTCCGGGTCCGGGTCCGGGTCCGGCCCCGAGGCCCTGGGGTTCCCCCCGGACAGCGACGACGAGGACTACTACGACAACCAGATCCTGCCCTTCTACGAAGCCCTCGGGCCGGACCCCAACGGAGACGGGCCGTCGGGGTCCCCGGACCTCCCGGGTCCGGACCCAGATGGGGACGGACCGTCGGGGTCCTCGGACCCCCCGGGTCCGGACTCCGACGGTCCCGGCGCCCGGGAGACGGACCGGCTGAGGAACCAGCTGAAGGAGGCGTACTACCTCCTCATCAGTGCCATGAACGGGATCAGCCTGGACCTGCAGCAGACCGGGGGGGGTCCAGGTGAGGAGCAGGAGGCCGGGGGGGGTCCAGGTGAGGAGGAGCAGCGGGCCGGGGGGGGTCCAGTTCCGGGACGGCCCACGTCCTCCTGCAGCAGTCTGAGCTCCCATCAGTCGTTCAGGAACCTGGACAGTGACTCCTGGTCTTCCGGGGGAGACCCAGACCCCCTGCTGCTGGGGGTTCCGGGTCTGTGTCTCTCGGGGGGTCCGGGTCTCTCGCGGGGTCCAGGTCTCCGGGGGGGGCGGAGCTGCAAGAGCGAGACCGACCTGTGCGTCGTCCGAACCAAACCCAGGTTCCCGCGCTCCGCCAGCGACGGCGCCATCGGCCGCCTGGGCCGACCGGCGTCCCGCCGCCGCCCCCGTCCCGCCGGACCCCCGGACGTAGACCTTTATTTTCCCGACGCAGCGGTGGGAACACGGCCTGCGGGACCCGGGGGACCCGGTGGACCCGGGGGCCCCGGATCAGGTGAGGCGTCAGAATTGCAGGAGGCCTTCACGGTCGCCGGCGGTTCCGTCGCCAGCCTCGCCGAGTCTTCGGACAGCAACACGGAGGCGCCGGCGCCACAGGACCGGGATCCCAAGCGGGACCGGGACGCCAAGCGGGGTCCGAGCCAGGTCCCAGTGCCGGGGACCAACTGGCCCCACAAGGGCCACGGGGTCACCGTCAACAAGATGCAGGACTGGATGCACCGGGGCCGCCTGCTGTCCTCCGAGATGAAGCAGCGCATCGAAGGCTCGGCTCTGCCCCGTGGCGGGGGCCAGGACCAGAACCAGAACCAGGACCAGGGCCAGGACCAGAACCAGGACCAGGACCAGGACCGAGCCGGTCCCCTGCCTCACCCCGGAGGGACCAAGTCTCTCAGGAACAGGTCTCCGTCGCTCCAGCAGCAGCCAGGTAGGACGGCCCCCCACCGCCTGCAGTCTTGGTCCTCCTGTGGACGCAAAGCGCCGGGACGAGACTCCTCAGTCCTCCAGCTGTCCTCCAGCTGTTCCCCCCACTGTCCTCCAGCTGTCCTCCAGCTGTTCCCCCCGCTGTCCCCCTGCTGTCCTTTCCAGGGTTCTAACTGGTGGCGGTTCTGTCTTTCACTCATAACACCGAATTAACCACGTCTAACCCTGCTGGTAGGCTCTGTGTGTGTGTGTGTGTGTGTGTGTGTGTGTGTGTGTGTGTGTGTGTGTGTGTGTGTGTGTGTGTGTACACATCCCATAATATTCCATCATGACCTCGATGCAATGTGGCGTTCTGATTCTGTGCTGAAGTTCAGTTTGTAGAAACATGAAACCATCTGCATCAAGAAACCACTGACTACAACCTGCAGGTACTACAAGTACTGCAGGTACCTTAGGTACTTTGTCCTGTAGGTACCTTGTCCTGCAGGTACCTTGTCCTACAGGTACTGTAAGACAAGGTACCTGCAGCTACTGTAGGTAGTTTGTCCTACAGGTGCTTTAGGTACCTTGTTCTGCAGGTACTGTAGGTACTTTGTCCTGCAGGTACTGCAGTACAAGGTGGAATCCCATTCAGCCAGTGAACCGGTGAGCCGGGTGTTGTAGCGCTGACGTCCAGTACTGCAGTCATGTTGACCTCAAAGCTGAAGATCAAAGTACAAGTGAAGTTTTAAAGTAATACTTCGTCTTCAGTCCTGGAGATTCTGTAAAGTGAAGCGTTGGTTTGATTCCCTGGTTCTAATCTGACCTGGTCTGAATGTTTACAGCTTCTCCAGACTGTGTGTGTGTGTGTGTGTGTGTGTGTGTGTGTGTGTGTGTGTGTGTGTGTGTGTGTGTGTGTGTGTGTGTGTGTGTGTGTGTGTGTGTGTGTGTGTGTGACATGTTGGCAGACAGTCAGTGAACCTGGAGCCTCAGAGTCTTAAAGCCACGGCGTCGTTTCCTGTTTGCATTTAGTTCAACCTGGAGCCTGAATTCATGTTCGTCCTCGTTCAATGACTCGTTGATTAACTGGAGCTTTTATTCTGATAAATAGATTCCTCTTGGTGCTTTTATTCTGATAAATAGACTCCTCTTGGTGCTTTTATTCTGATAAATATAAATCAGAATTAGACCCACTTGGACAGACGAGTGTCTTGTTAAGACACTCGTCAGTTTAATTCTGTCCTGACTTCTTCTTTCACTACGGAGTCAAAACTCGTCCTACGATTCAGGCCATGTTTACATGTACCTTTCAAAATAAAGGTCTTGGTTTACACTGACTGCAGGTCCAGCTGGTTCAGAGCAGCCAGACCTGTAGGGGGCAGTGTGGCGAGAAGCATGGAGCCGTGACGGCCTGAAAAATAAAACCAAAAAAAACCCAAATGACTAATTGTGAGGTAAAGTTCTGCCTCCGTCCTTCAGAGGAAACCAGAGACACAGATTTTATCTGGACCTGGAGTCTTCCCTGCTAGACGATTCCCAGATAGACGATTCCCTGCTAGACGATTCCCAGATAGACGATTCCCTGCTAGACGATTCCCTGCTAGACGATTCCCAGATAGACGATTCCCTGATAGACGATTCCCTGATAGACGATTCCCTGCTAGACGATTCCCAGGTAGACGATTCCCAGGTAGACGATTCCCAGATAGACGATTCCCAGATAGACGATTCCCTGCTAGACGATTCCCAGATAGACGATTCCCGGATAGACGATTCCCTGATAGACGATTCCCTGCTAGACGATTCCCAGATAGACGATTCCCGGATAGACGATTCC
Organism: Blennius ocellaris; assembly: GCF_963422515.1. NCBI lineage: Eukaryota > Metazoa > Chordata > Actinopteri > Blenniiformes > Blenniidae > Blennius > Blennius ocellaris. Next base: position 27,497,731 of record NC_137661.1, on the reverse strand, counting down.
CTGATAGACGATTCCCTGATAGACGATTCCCAGATAGACGATTCCCTGATAGACGATTCCCGGATAGACGATTCCCTGATAGACGATTCCCTGATAGACGATTCCCTGATAGACGATTGTTTTATTTCTGCTGCTTTAAGAAAAAAAAGAAAGTAAATTGTTTGTTATATTTCAGTGACCGAGGATGAATGTTGAGGAGGAAGTGATGAGGACAGTGGACAGTGTTGAGGACAGTGATGAGGACAGTTGTCCCAGGACGCCTTGTTGAGGAGAGTGATGAGGACAGTTGTCCCAGGACGCCTTGTTGACATGTGATGCAGCTAAAAGGAAAGAATCCTCATCTGCATTAGAATGAGTCCAAACAGGAATGTGTGTCTCCAGGAGTCGTCCCCTCTGAGGACACTGAGTAGAGGACAGAACTGTGGGTTTGACTCTCCTCATTGGAGGAGTAGAAAGAACTGAGAGAAAGACAGACAGAAAGACAGAAGAGGCTGAAGTGGAGCAGCTGATCTGATTTTACACTTCAGGACGATATTTTCTAGTCATTTTGATTTATATGTGGCTTCAACTAGTGTAAAGTAGTGCAAATGATGGTGTGTGTGTGGGAGGACAGGGAGGACTGATGGTGACGGTGGAGGGATACGGTGATGGTGTAGGGTGACGGTGGAGGGATATGATGGAGGGATACGGTGGAGGGATACGGTGATGGTGGAGGGATACGGTGGAGGGATACGGTAATGGTGGAGGGATATGGTGACGGTGGAGGGATACGATGGAGGGATACGGTGGAGGGATACGGTGAGGGTGGAGGGATACGGTGGAGGGATATGGTAATGGTGGAGGGATATGGTGACGGTGGAGGGATACGGTGGAGGGATACGGTGATGGTGGAGGGTGACGGTGGAGGGATACGGTAATGGTGGAGGATATGGTGACGGTGGAGGGATACGGTGGATGGATATGATGGAGGGATATGGTGACGGTGGAGGGATACGATGGAGGGATACGGTGGAGGGATACGGTGAGGGTGGAGGGATACGGTGACGGTGGAGGGATACGATGGAGGGATATGGTGGAGGGATACGGTGACGGTGGAGGGATACGGTGATGGTGGAGGGATACGATGGAGGGATATGATGGAGGGATACGGTGACGGTGGAGGGATACGGTGACGGTGGAGGGATACGGTGACAGTGGAGGGATACGATGGAGGGATATGATGGAGGGATACGGTGACGGTGGAGGGATACGGTGACGGTGGAGGGATATGGTGACGGTGGAGGGGATACGGTGGAGGGATATGATGGAGGGATACGGTGACGGTGGAGGGATATGGTGACGGTGGAGGGATATGGTGACGGTGGAGGGATATGATGGAGGGATATGGTGACGGTGGAGGGATTTGATGGAGGGATGTGGTGACGGTGGAGGGATATGATGGAAGGATATGGTGACGGTGGAGGGATATGATGGAGGGATGTGGTGACGGTGGAGGGATATGATGGAAGGATATGGTGACGGTGGAGGGATATGGTGACGGTGGAGGGATATGGTGACGGTGGAGGGATATGGTGACGGTGGAGGGATATGATGGAAGGATATGGTGACGGTGGAGGGATATGGTGACGGTGGAGGGATATGGTGACGGTGGAGGGATATGGTGACGGTGGAGGGATACAGTGACGGTGGAGGGATACGGTGGAGTGATACGGCCGCCGGCTGTAAAACAGGCGCCGGGTTCTGGAATGCGGCTCGTGTCACGACTCGCCTGCTGCAGTTATGAAAGACCCCTGAAACACGGCGGTGAAGCGGCTCTGAGGCGTCCAGACGCCACTTCCTGCTTCTAAAACACCTTTTCCTAAAGTAGTCCTCTCAATGTTCTTCCCCTGCTACTGTAACTGTAACTGTAACTGTAACTTAACTGTTACTTGTC